>NC_054391.1:6399664-6717728 GCF_001625195.1 Drechmeria coniospora
ACCCAAGTAAGCATGTAATTAATACACGTACCAGGACAATAAGAGTGGGCTCATGTGACGGGTCGAGCAGCCTTCTGAGCACAAGAGTTCATTTCCGTACTGGGAAGCCCGAGATCCAGCCCGCGGTGGTGTTGACGGAGGCTGTCAACGTCAACAACATGCAGCATCCCCAGGGAATACCGGGCATCTCGCGGCGAAGGCCTGTGACAGCGTCACTGGTGCAGAGTGCACTCGAACGCCATGTGCCCACCGTGGCCAACACTCCATGTGCAGGAAGTGCAAGGACATTCGTATGCTTGTGTTAATACTTGCATGAGCGAACGAGGACGAATGCCCAAATGCATCAACACACTCTGCGCAGTTGAAGTACTCCACTACTGGTGCATGCTGCCGGCAGTACATGTACAACGTAAGTACAGCAGTAATGATGAACGCGCATGAGTAAAATTAATACTTGTCTGTATCTGCACGCTGGTTATCCAAGGAGCCGCCGTCATTCCACAGCCGAAATTGCGAGAGATTGCTGACCGCATGGCGGCGTAGGTTGTACCTGCGGTGTACGGAGTACTTTTCACCACGCCCGATCTGCGAGCGAATGAAGTCGGCAGTCGAGCCTCGCGAATAACTGCGTCGTCTGGCTGGCTAGTCGTGGACCTTGGCGCGTGTCGGCGCGTGTACGGAGCATACTTACCCGGTCTACCACCCGCAAGGTATTGCGAACTCGGACTGCGCCGTGCACTGACTTGCATGTTAGGCATTGCTTGGAAAGTATTGTACATGTACAGTACAACGCTAATTCTCCGTATTACCATACGTTCTCTCACTGTCCGTCCTTGCAGTAGCACGGAGTACCGTATACTTTCAAGTACTCCGTACTTTGTGCATGCACGATAGATGAGTACTTACTTAACGTATAGACATGCTCGTACAGTACAACTACACATAAGCACGCATGCTTACAGCTACATGCAAGTACTTAATGCACTTGCAGATACTCATAGGTGTACTTGTACATGTACACCTGCAATGCAGTACTTGCTCCGTACTGTAAGTTGACTTAAATGTAATACTCTTGTAATAATACTCCGTAGATGTTGAAGTACAAGCATGCGGAACTCCGTAAGAAGCACTCCGTACAAGTACCTGTACAGTATTATTACTTCGTACTGGTACCAGATTCTCGAACCCGACTAGTCTCCAAGCGGTGCTCACCACCGGCACCTTGCGAAGGCGCTACAGGGAGACGGGTACTTGTACATGTACTTAGGTACTGCGCAGTAATAACGCGACGAGGCAACGACCCAAAGAGGGCTTGGAACTGTTTTGTGCGATTTCGAGACAGATGCCATCGGCGATCAAGTAACAAGGTCCACCGTCCTCATCTGCTGGCGGCTGGATGAGACCTTGCGCACGCAAGTAACAACGCACGTTTGTGGCGCAAGCCTACGAGAATGCTTGTCTTCAATCAGGCAAGGAACGACGAAGCCCACGTACCTCGTCGAAATCGTACAAGTAAACACTAATAACAGGAAAGTACTGTACATGTACAAATACCTAGTACTCAAACAAGTTCGACTGCCAGCGTAACTCTTGCATCCACCTGCTAGCCTAATACTTGTAAATACTTACTAGTAGGGGTACGATACAAGTACATTAACCTGTACTTGTACCGTGCTGTAGGTAATAACAAGTATGTATTGTACTATTAGTTCGTTCCGCCCTGCGCGTGTTTGTGGGAAGTGGAAGGAAGTCCCTCGTACTTGAATGAATGGTTGGTGGTGTCGAATGGAGAAATGGATGACACACGACGGCCACGGTTTCAGACGAGAAACAGGCAATTAATACAGGCGGGAGGCTGGATCGCCCGTATCCGAGAGCCGCGAGCGCGAGCTGATGGTGTACTTGTGCGGAGTATTCTGCACCGAAATCAATCGACAATGGTAACACGACCCGAGGTGCGCGCACTTGTCGGACTACATTGTATTTGAGCCCTTGTGGTAGGGCGCGTACGCGACAGTCCTTGTGTATGATGTACAGTAGAAGCTGTGCAACGACTCGAGAGAAGATGTACTTGTACGGGTGAAGTACTTACGTACTGGACCATATTAGTTGCATACGGAGTGCGGCGGTAGGAGCAGATACAAGTAATTAGGTACTCCGTGCTCTACATGTAAGTAAGCACAGCACAGCACAATGAACACTTCAAGTACCAGGCGTATGTGCTGTACAGTACTTACTTGTTCCAAGTATATACTTGTACTTGTTAGTACTCATACAGAGGACGTGCTTAAGTACATGTACACATACTTACATGGTGTCCTGTTCATATTGCAGTAATTCCTTAGTATCTGAGAACTACAGCACATGTATCCGTACGGAGTACGGAGTGCTCTGTACCCCTCATGTACAAGTACTCCGTACATGTACTTGGTCAAAAAACAGGTACAATATCAAGGTCAGCTCGCGAGCCCCTGCACGTGCAACGCGTGTTGACATTTTTCCTATTTGGGACAGAGCCTCACTTCAGCGCGCGACGTGATTTGATTTGCCTTAAACGGGACGACGCGGGTGTGAGTGGAGGGGCAACTGGGAACAACCTCAAGGCCATTTCCCCCCCCCCCCAAGCACGTAATTCCATTTGCAAGTTACTGTACTTACTGTAATTACTCCGCGCACCACGAATGTGCGAGTACAAGTACGGTACAGTACAGTAGTTGGCGCAAGTACTTGCACGTATGTGTGTACCTGCAGATACCTCCAACTACAAGTATACTGCAGGTATAGTTTCGCGTACATGTAACGTACAAGTACGAGTTCACGCAAGTACTTGTAGCTCTAGTGGTGCATCTAGGTGGGTTTGTGATTCTTTCGAGTGCTGCGCAGTAAGTACAGTACATGTGTTAGGTGTACCGAGTACTGTACATGTATTCGAGCACGAGTACGTACTTGGAACACGTCCGAGTATGAGCACGAGTGCTGAAAGTATACAGTAGTACGGACAGTACGTACGGCTCGTCGAGTCGAATGGATCCCATCTCCGACTAGAATCGTGTTTGCAGCCAAGCTTGCCATTCCTCTCTCTCATCTCCACGGCGCCTCCCGCCTCATACCTTCACCTCATTCACTTTCTTACCGCGCCCGTCGTGCTCGCCAGCGCAGCCTCGTCTTTCTCTCCTTCTAGTCCTCGTCTCTCTCTTTGCACTCCTCCATCGTTCAACGCATCTCTTCTTCCCCTCCCACCACCCTCCTCCACTTCCCTCGGACGCGGCCGGTAATGTTCATGATTTTGTGACCCGGCTCGCCACCCTCGCCGTTCCTACGTCGCTGCCATGCCCAGCCTATCTCCCACTCCCCCCTTCGCCCTCTTCTCTGAGCAGCGCGCAGCGAGCTCCTCTCCTTCGTCGACACAATCCCAGGCCTTGCCACAGCTCGTCGATGGCACGTCCATCCCAGCATCGGCCAACGCCGTGGAGAGGCACCCCAAGGGCAAGAGGAAGCGTACCGCGTACGTGCCCCCGAACGAAAACATAACATGGCATGGCATGGCATGGCATGACACGACATGAGGCTCGGTGACGCATAGAAACTGATTCGATCCTTCCCAAACAGTGCCAAAGACAAAATCGTTCTAGAGGATGCGTACAAGGACAACCCCAAACCCGACAAGCAGGCGCGTCTCGAGATCGTCGACCGCGTTTCCCTGAACGAAAAGGAGGTCCAGGTCAGGATATTCATGCGCAGCCGTCACCCGATGCACCGGAAGACGCGTCTAGTATGCATCGTACGTCCTTGCCGTGCTGACAATAGCTCTCAGATTTGGTTCCAGAACCGACGACAGAACGACCGCCGGAAATCGCGTCCACTATCTCCAGAAGAGCTCGCCGCTCTTCGGTACAGCGGCTTGCACAATATTTCTTCGGATTCAGTCCCGTCTCGGGGGCTCGTTTCCGATGCCGACGGTATTTGTCCCATGCCCAGTTCGGCCAGCTCCCGAACACTTGACCGGGCTTCCGTCTCTCCGTCCGTCGTGAAAACCAGCCCCGAACTCTCTCGCTCCCTTTCCGATGTCGGCACGCCGAGGATTGGAAGTCAAGACTCCAACGCGCAGAGTCAGACCGAGACGACCCCGCCGCAGAGTCAGGAGTCATCAACCTCCCGCCCGACTCAAGAAGGACCTGACGCCATGGCCCATTCATTCTCGGCTTCCGTAGGATACCTTGCCAACCGATGGAACCTTGGCAGCTCCTTCTCCACACCAGCAACTCTCAAGTGCGGCAGTGAAGAGTCGCCTAAGTAAGGCGGACCTGACATCTCCGCAAACTTGTGCTGACCTGTTGCAGCCTCGATCCTCCCCCTCCGTCATCTTGCCCGTCGGACTCGCGGAGCACGAGAAACCCCAAATCTCGGCTCAGACTGTCGCTTTCGTTGGAGGGAAAGGCTGAGTTGGTCTCCAACCAGCCATCCCCTACGCGTGCCATGCCTCGTCGGCCTTCGAGCACGCTCCCTAGCCTTCCTCAAGTCCGCCGTGGCCTCCAGCGCAGCCATAGCGCGCTTCCGACAATCACCCTACCCCCCATTTCCGCCCTGACCAACTCTCTGCCGCCACGACTTTCGAGGGGGCGATCTCGGAACGTCCATGCCTGGGAGTCATGTGCCGATTCGGAGAGACGCGATGAACTTACGGCTCAGGCCGAGAACGAGTCGAACGGTTCGGCCATTGCGGCTATCAGCCTGCTGCGGTCCTCCAGCGGAATTCTGCAACCCAGCGCGGCCAAGAGAAACGCGTCCCTAACGAGATCCTCAAGGCCTCGTCAGACCAAGAAAGCCAAGTTGAGCCGAGCAAGCTCAACGTTCGCCCGGCTGGAGAATGTGGGCGTCAATGCCGAGAAAGCCCGTGGCGGTTTGGGTGATGGGGTCAAGGTCGCCAGGCTCGTATCGCCAACCGACTCGGACAAGGAGAACTGGAGTCCCGACTCGGGCGAGCACCCGCATGACAGATCACGTCTCCCCGCATTACCATCTGAACCACTGCCGAAATCCGAGAGCCACCGCTTGGGCCGTATGCTAGGAGAGCGGAAGGACTCCAGGTTTATGGCGAACCGAGCGAACACGACACCTTCAAAACCTTTTGGACGAAAAGATGGTGTCGTTCAAATTTTCGAAGACTCGTCTCAGCCGCCGTCCCGGTCACGAGCTGATGAAGTGGAAAGATTTATGCGTGGCGAGATCAGCCCGAGCAAAAAGGGCGACATGGATTGTGTAGCGGGACTCTTGTCGCTGAGCCAGGGAGCATGGAGATGAAGACTTGCCTCTCATCGCAACATCTCGACGCAAAAGTTTCATTCGCTTCCAAACTGTCACACGCGAGAAACTTTGTCGCATTAACAGATATCGGTGAAGGATGTCTGGCTTGTTTCAAACCCTCGCGAGGGATTCTATCTTCGACCATCAACGAGACGGATCAATGTCTCCATTCTTGTCCTATCCTTGACGTCTTTTTTACTTTTTTTGTTCGGCGGTGGAAGGTGTTGGATATATTGGCTTGGTTCCATCGCGTTGCTACAAGGTGCCTTGTAAAATAGCTGGTGGCAAACAGGATGGCAGAGATGTGCTGATGGGTGTTCGCCCGATATCATGCTTCGATTGTGGGCACATCATCAAGGGGTGGGAATAAACTTGTCTCAATCCATGCCTTTGGGTGCCATCGTGTTACACAAGCAACTAGTTGGAAATGTTGCGAGCTCCTCAAGCGACGCGAGGCCAGGCCACTCCTGGTGCGTCGATCTACACCACATCGAAACTAGGGGGAAGCAGCGCCGAGGTCATATTGCATTTCCCATCATCTAGATGTCCGTCAAAATACTGAAGAGAAAAATGTGCGTGTCCAAAATATCATGGCTTCGTGAGAAGTCTTCGCTCAAGTGCCCATCTAAAATTAACGCTGCAACGTCCACGAATCGACATCCAGCACGCTCTCTCTCGAATCCGAATGGGGCTCATCCAGCCGTGAGTATCCTCGAATTCATACCCCCAACATGCTCATCTGCCGTCTAACCGGACTAGCACTCACACTACCCTCCTCACTGGGGTAGCAGGCGCTGTCAGCATCAATATCCCAGCAACTGTCTTCGCCTTGAGCGTGCGATGGCACGTCGGCAACGGAGCTGGAGTCGAAGGGCTTCTGCGTCGCCGCCCGGACGTTCCATCGCAAGGTCCGGCTGACACTCTCAAACCATTCGGTATCCGTGCGGGTAACGGTGGGGAAGGGATACTGTGAAGCGGTTATCGTGACGTGATCACCTTGGCGGAGTTCGATGCGGCCTTTGCCGTCAAAAGCGCAGTAGGCGGTGGCTCGGGAATTTCGAGGGACGGCGACGCGCAAGGCCATTGTGTCTGACAAAATCATTGGCCGGAAGGATAGAGTGTGCGGACAGATGGGCGTGAGGAGGATAGCTGGAATATCGGGATGGACCAGAGAGCCCCCCGCAGAGAGCGAGTAGGCGGTCGAACCGGTGGGTGTGGAGAAAATACAGCCATCGGCCTGCACGACGGTGAGGAGCTCATCGTCGCCGTACAGCTCAAGGTTGGAGACGTATGGAGATGGCCCTCGATCGATGACGAGCTCGTTCAGGACCTCGAACTGTTCCCCTTCGTCCAATCGATGGCTGCGAGCGTCGTGGCGCCACACGGTGCAGGTGAATCGCATCCGCAGATTGATCTTCATGCCGTCGTCACCCATGACGCGGTTGAGGTGGTCCACGTACTTGTCGAAGTCAAATGTTGTCATGAACCCGAGGCTTCCAAGGCTGAAGGAGAGCACGGGAGGCACGATACGCTGGAAGAGCCAGGAGGTGAAGAGCACCGTTCCATCGCCCCCCAAGGTCAGGACCAAGTCAAACTTCTCCGGCTCGGTCCAGCACAAGTCAGGTGTCCAGTACCTGAGCATCTGCTCGAACTGGGCATTTTCGGAGAGAATTGAAGGTGCGTTGAAACGGTTCGAGCTGCGTAGCTTGGCGTCGACATATACGTTGACTCCAAGGTTACACCCGTAGCGTGGAGTCCGTAAAAGCCAGAGGGCAAGTTCGCGAGTGAGGTAAACCAGCTGATTGTCGCGGGCCTTGGTGACGATCATGACATTTCGAACCGCACGTCTAATAGGTCGCCGTTGGAGTAGTTTGGAGACTTCGCGGACTCCAGTGGCAGTCTGGACCAGGCGGGAATGCGACATGGACTCATCATTCTTGATCTCTTCCAGAACTTTTGCGATATCGACAGCGTCGTCAAATCTCTGGTGGTAGAAGCAGGGCGACTGCACGGCAGCCAAGGCCGTCAGTGGTGTGGACTGCTTCCTGGCCAAGTCATTGAGCTTGTCCGCCAGCCGTTGCGACGAGGCGGCCGAACCGGGTGTGCCGGCAACGCCGGCTTGCGAGGCGAGCATGTTGCCGAGCGTGAGATCCTCCGGCTTGTTGGTCCGGCCAACGGAAGCAAGTGCCTTGATGACGGTCTGGCGAGGGATGGAGTCGTGAGAGAGGGCACTGCGGCGATGGCCTTGGTTCGATGGGGGAGGGTGCAGTGCGCGCGAGGCAGTGCTCACCACCACATCAGAGGCAGTCGCCAATGGTAGGCGATTGACGGCAGGAGAAGGAACGGCAGACGACGGAATGCGCGGGTCATCTGTGTTTTTCGAGGCTTTGGCCGTGTCGATTGAGAGACGATGGCGAGCGGCGTTGGGCCGGTCGAGACGGCTGTGTTGATCAGCACCGATGCGCAGGGGCTTCCAGTCCGCTGCCGGGTGTGGAGCTATCGGTGATGCCATGGCGAGCGCGGAGTTAAATATAGCGAGGGAGCGGTTCGAGGTACACTGGGCAGCCAAATGAGGTGAAGCGTGGCGGTGAACTAGGGTACCTAGTATGCGGAGTCGATCACAAAGTCCGAGCCCAATGACCGAACGGTGTCGAGCATCAAAGAGTTGGGTATCTGGGCACCGGTGAGGCGTTTCGAACGCGCGGGTTGGAAATTGGATTGGTAAGTCTTGGTCCAATGCCGGTCGGTTCCAGCCTGCTTGTTTGTGTGTGCGTCTTTAGAAGCCGTAGCGGAAGCGCTCCGGATTTGCTCGTTGTTTTTCGCAAATGAGACAGCGAGTAGGCTGGCAGCCCTTGCACACTACAAATCAGATCGATGATGGTCAGCTGGTGCTCGGGCTCGGAGACTGAGGCTTTCGAGGCACCATGCTGCGTGCCACCCTCCACCCACCAAGATAGGGTCATAGCTATATTCACACTCGCAGTCATCCACCCCCTGGCCTCCATCAAACACTGGCCTAGAGAGAAAAATGAAGGCACTCACCCTCCCCTACAGGTCTTTTTGCTCACCCTGGTGTGGCCGGATGGCCCCCTTGTCGTCAGCAGAAAGGGTCGTTCGCAGAAGTTGGACGACGGGAACCGAGCGAGAGGTTATCGCAATGATTGGTGCTGTAGTATGCTGTTGTCAGCCACGAGTACCGTTAGCCGCAGACGGCTACAGGCACGTGGTACAGCTGAAGAAAAAAGTGTTGTCAGCCGGAGAAACGTTGTCGATGAAGTTGCTGATCGGTTTCGGCGTGGAGGAAAAAAATCTGACTGGGCAGTAGAAGTCTGACTGGGCAGGATGGCAGCAACTTTACTCCGATAAGTAGGTAAGCGGCAGCGAAAGAAGGAGCAACCGAAATGGATAGGTGTATACCACCTTCCTACCAAGTCCGTAGGGAAAGGAAGGCGTGACCGTGGTCAGAACCTCGATGTCGGAAACGAACGTATTGGGGAAGGAAGGTCAAGGGAGGGGGGGGTGGAGTAATGAAAAACAGGTCACATACAACGATCCTCAAAATCGATGGCATATAATGCTCAAGAGACGATCAGAAGCGATCATATGAACGCAGAGCGGAACGCCCGTGAGTGAGTGCTACCAGCGCCGGACGTGCCCGATATCATGGCCTTTATGTTGTCCCTCGTCGACATGACACGACGCAACACAAAGACAGACACGGCGGTACAGCACTGGAGGCGTGAGTAAATCCACTCGTTGGTCCGGCTTTTATACTTTTAAAAGGATTGGGACTGTACGATCAGTGTACGATGCAAGTACGAGCACAAGGCACGACAGAGATGGTGACGCGGCGGATTCCAACCCGTCGGGTGTGCGAGATCTCCTCTTGAATGCTCCGCGGAGCCTGCCCCTGAAGGCTCTCTCGGCATGTCCACCTAGAGCACAGCAAGTTCGGTTTTTTGCCTCTAGACAGGGCCAAGGCCGGTGGCCTGAGACGTCCGTTGTCCGTGATGTGCTCCAGCCACAGGAGGCATCTGCAACTCGGCGGCATCGGGGCGAGCAGTTGGCAGGCGCCCGCCGAGGTGGCAAGCAGCGTTTGGGGCCTAGATGAACTGGGCTTGATTCCACGTACAGGCCGATCTCACATATTCGTTGCGACAGAGATGCGCCACTGAATTGTTGGCGATATTCCAGGCGACGTTACGTCTTGCATGTACGTGTACTCCATGTGAACAGAACATCCGCTCCGCTCCGTAATTTCCTGGCAGGTAGAGGGCAGATTTGATGGCCGCACCGTCTTCGGCAGTAGCCTGAGACGCTGCCAGCTACATGGGGACCTGGCTGTCGCGGGTTTCGAACGTTCTGATAGTTTAGCTGCCGCACCTAAACTTCAGGCGTCACACAATCCAAACGCAACCATGTGCATCCCACTAGCGTCCAGCGACGTATATGAAGAAACTCCAAGGCGGCTGAGTCAATGGTACCTGCCTATTTACCTGCCTAGCATCTAAGAAAGTTTGGATACCAGACCGAGGCTAATTTTCAGCCTCGTCATCCAGGTTGAAGCCAGGTCCTGTGATGACGAACATGGCCGGCGATTGTCTCCAATCGCCTATCAACCGCTGTGGTACTCCCATGTGCCTAAGCCGAACACCAGGGTTGCGGGCACTGCAGCAAATGCTACTGCTTCCGTTTCACGCCGCATGCCACGCATGCATGACAAGAGCAGTAGCAGTGACTGCACTGGTCCCCCATGGAGGACCCCTCGGCCTCTTCAGCCATGAGTTTTGGATGAAACTGCGAGACCGGGCCTCCTCCCATAGCCAGCTTGACAACCTCGCATGTGACGATTGACCAAATAATTGACCAAGTATGTGCAATACCATTAGCTGGTTGTATTCGTCATGGTCGCATTGTTGACAGCTGTGGATCTAGTGTGTGAGATTCTGCCTCGTTTCGCCTCATGTTCGGGATTCCTGGCCTGCGGGAGTGGCTCAAACCCGGGCTGCTTCTCCAGTCTCTGCGCCTTGCCGCGGCGCTGGCTGGTTGTGCAATAGACGCTGGCATTGGCATCGGCATCGAGGCAAAAAGGACGCTCGAAATCAATGCTCATTTCCAGTGGAGGTCTGTCGAAGCCTTTGCTTCCATCACCGACCGGATGAAGGCCCTGACGCTCGGGGACTCGGCACCGCTGCCAGACATGACCATGTCGCCGCCAGCGTCACTTGCTTGGCAGCATGCACGCTGTCCTGCCTGAAGTATCTTATTCCATTCCTCGACGGAGAAGGAACCGGAGCTCTCCACCAAGAGAAGCTCGTCTGCCGACGTGAAAGCGAGGACATGAACCGATTGCGCCTTGTCGGCCTCTTCCATCGCTGGATCTACCATGATGCTCCCCTTATCTCCGATTGCAAGCATCGTAGCGGTTGCGATCGCCTTGAGGGGGACGGCAGCGGTCAACAAGGCGAGGACGGCGGCATGCAGCAAGGCCGGAATGATGGGCAGATTCTGCCGAGTGAAACGGGCAGTCAGCAAGATGTTCCTGCCTTGCTGGTCGCCGGGCGGGAATGGATTCATCTCACCAGCTGCGACTGTAGCAACTTCGGGTTCACATAGGCATTTTTGGGCGTCTCCATGACCTGAAGGGTAATTTGGATCATGCACCTAGGAAAGTCCCGGATGGGAATGAGCTGACGAAGCGCCGATTGCAGGATCGACTCGAGCTGTCGTTCGCCCGTGCCTGGTCAAACCACATGTCAGACACGTTCTCGGCTGCAGCTGTCACTGGCGGAGGGGAAGAGATTCCGTCCATACCTCCAACACCGGCGGCAGGACGCACGACAACATCGACGAGCGCCTCGAACGCATTCTCGTCGCGCCTAGGAGCCTCGACAGGTCCGTTTACAGCCGCCGTGACGGTAAACCCGAGGTGTGAAAAGGTTGCCGAGCCGTCCGCGTTGGGTAGCTGAGACAGCTCTGCTTTGGGCTCTGAAGAGAGTATCATTCTGACTCCCGACGTCGCAGCGCAATGGTTTGATAACGTTGACCGTCCTGCTGTCGTCCGCCGACGTGGAAAAATTGCAGCAGGGCCAGTTCTAGTAGTGGAGAATTATCGATCGGAGCTTGTGGAGAATAGTACCAAGTTGGCTTGGTGTTGGACTGGAACTCCCGTACTACGTACAAGTAAGTACTGGTACATGTACGAGTACAGTGTTAGTAAGTACTAAACGATACCTACAGCGGTTCCTAGGTGTAGAGATTAACGTGTGGCAGTACATTTCCCAGTAATTACAGTAGAAACTACTGTTACCTACTAGGTACCTACCTACTGTTGGGTTCCTAGTAGGTAGTACTCCGTAATTACTAGCCAATCCCTTCCAGCGACTGAAACAGTATTACGCAGCTCAACGACGTCACTTTGCCAGCCGGCTTCACTTCCTCCTAACAGCTTCTAGCTTCAACACATCGCGCCGCATCAATTTCTGCCTTCATCACGCTTTGCAACCCACTCATGGCTTCCCCCAACCCCTCGCGCGACGCTCGTCCAGCGATCCCCAAGCTTGAGCCTCGTAGGCGTCGACCGGCTCCTGCAAATCAAACTCCCGTTCCCCAGACGCCCGCCTTACCATCCCCCCCCGACACGTCAAGTTGGACCTTCCAAGTTCCAACACGACGAATCCTTTCCCCTAATGACCACAAGCTATTCCTCTCGTCACCCACATACATATTGATACAGGCTTGGATCTTCGGTCTGTCCGAGGCCGTCGTCGACACGCCATGTTCCGCCGTCAACGACGACGACCTGAGCACTTTGGTCAAAGCCATCCTGAAGATTCTGGACGGAGCCGAAGAGCTGGTGAAAAAATGCCCCCCGGATGATCAAGGCGGCTCACGGTTCGGGAATAAAGCCTTTTGCCGCTTCCTAGATTTGCTAAGGGAGAACTCGCCAGGTTGGCACAGGAGCCTGGGGTTGGACAACGAGGCCGCCATTTCCGAGGCGGCGGCGTACCTGGATCAGTCGTTCGGGAACCGATCCCGGATTGATTACGGCTCTGGGCATGAACTCAACTTTCTAATGTGGCTACTCTGCTTGTATCAGCTCGGTCTTGTGCGGTCGACCGATTTCAAGCCCATTGTCCTCCGGGTATTCAATCGCTATCTGAATTTGATGCGCACCATTCAGATGGCCTACTACTTGGAACCTGCGGGCTCTCACGGCGTTTGGGGGCTGGACGACTATCAATTCCTCCCATTTCTCTTCGGCGCCGCCCAGCTTCTCCACCACCCATACATCACTCCACGTTCGATCCACCAAGACCTCACCATCGAGGAGTTTGGTCGCGACTACCTGTATCTCGGTCAGATCAACTTTGTAAACAGCACCAAGACTGTCAAGGGGTTGCGGTGGCATAGTCCCATGCTTGATGATATATCATCGGCGAAATCGTGGACCAAGATTGACGGAGGCATGCGGAGGATGTTTGTCGCCGAGGTGCTGGGCAAACTTCCCGTCATGCAGCACTTCATATTTGGCTCTCTCGTCCCCGCTGCCGACGGGATGAGCGAAGACGATGCATCAGCGGAGGATGAAGAGACGGAAGATGGCACGAAAGCCTCGGGAGACCATTCTGGCCATTCACATGACCCAGTTGGTTGGGGGGACTGTTGTGGCATCAAGGTGCCCAGTAGCATTGCAGCGGCTCAGGAGTTGAAGAAAGGGGGCAAAGGGGATGCTCTTCGCCGGATTCCATTCGACTAAGACAAGAAATGCAGACGCGGTGCCTTGTGCCACTTTCATCGATCAATGTGCCGTGATACTACTTTCCCAGCGGTATGAGGTTGACATGAACGCAACCATGCTCAGTGCGAGACACCCGTAACCTGTGTGCCAATTCTACAAGTGATGGAGGCGTTTAGGGGTGTTGGTTTTTGCTTGCTATTCCCAACACCGGCCGCATTGTCGTAATGTTCAACCATCCATTGACGTTGAAGCGGCATTGCCTCGGTCCCTCTTCTGAAGCAAGCTTGAAGTACGGAGTACTGCGACATGGAAAGCCCATCGTCGCTTTTGACACGAACAGACACAAGACCTTGGGAAGGTGATAAATATGGCGAGAGTAGAGCCGACTGTTCCCTGTAGCATGCATGTCTCAGTCTAGCGGCGAAATGATGGACATTCTAGCGAGTTTGGGGTGTGATATCAAAATGACTACTCCGCAGTAGTTTGTCGGTTGAACTGTCTCATGTCTGTCCATGGAAATACTCGTAGGGCACTTGCCGCCCAACTGAGACAGACAACATGTTCATGTGCTCTAGGTGGCTGCGAGCGAGATGGCGGATAGAATTGCAACCTTACCATGGGCATGGATGACCATTGTACACAAAAAAGCACTTGTGGGACAAGAGTCGTTTCATTTCAAGCGAATATGATTGTTCATGATTGACTGTGAATATTATATTCACTTGAGGCTGAGGCTGAGGCTATCTAGGTTGCATGTACTTGTATGCACCCGCCGTCACACAACATTTGCGCAATGCATCCTGTTTTCTGCATGCTGCATCTGCATCCACCATTGGCATGGAGTCTGCCCATGTCCATCCCGTTGCTACCAAGCTCTCGGGAATGCTCTCTCTAGTGTGTCCCGGCCCCCATTGAGGTCAAATTAGCTAAAGCAACTCGTAACGCCACTCGTCATCGTGTCCGTCGTTCGTGTTTTTGGTTCCGATGGAGGTGAGTCGCCCTCAGGTATCTTCAGAAATGTTCAAGAATGGGAAAAGAAAGAAAATGGGGGGGTCGAATGTGATGCTGAGCCATCATCCTGGCATACAGCGGATCAATAAAACGAGGGAGTAGGAAATTTACTGCGCTGTCATAGCTTCGTGTTGCGTCGAGCTGAACGAAGGACCGTGAGAATTAGTCATCGTCGCTCACGACATCTCTTGTTGTTGCGATGGCATGGGACCAGTTTCATCGGCCACCGAAGGTTGTGTGGGAGGCTGGCGTAGTCTGTTCGCCACGTGAATGTCGATGAGCATCTCCACGAGTGCCTCAGCCTCTCGGTGCAGCTCTCGGAGTGCAACTTCGTTAAAGGCACGACCAAGCTTGTCGTCACCAATTCTGGGCTTGCGATAGGCCGCAAACACTATGCCGCGATCGATCTTTTCCGACAAGCGGACACCCGACACAGGACTGGACTTGCCCGATGTGCTGCTCCTGGCATATTGACCGGTGTAGAAGGCACAGGCATAGCCACGGGCCAAATCCTGACTTTGAGCCTCCTGATTTCGGTATTCGATCCAGCCATCAGAGCGCATGATGGATGTGTGCACCAGGGACGAAATTTGAAGAGGCGAGGGAACGTGGTGCAAGCCATGAGCTGCCAGCAAGCGGCCCATCATCGGTTTAGCCGTCTTGGCCGACGCTGGCATCTGACATCTCGCGTTGTCTGGCCAGAGGTTGACGACATAGACGAGGTCAAAGTCGTAACGCCTGGCAATCCTAGCCGCCTCAAAAGCGGCGACAGCGGCCGGGCGGCTCGCGCGAGGGGGTGTCAAAGTCAGCAGCGAGGAAGTCAAAGGCTGCGATGATGAAATGGATAGATCCATCGGAGGGAGCGCCGGGCTGGACTCGCCCAGCGTCGACAAGTCAGGGCTGTCGAGGGTCGATTCTGCGATGTCATCATCGCTAAGATTCAAAAACTCGTTGAAGTCGGGTTCCCGCAGTGTGGAGCTGGAGGTCGAGTACTGGACAGATGGTGCCACGCTGGACTGGCTGTAGGATCTCTGGAGAGACATCTGATCGAAGTAGTCACCCGGCTCATTCTGCAGGGCGGCAATGTACGCCTTGTTGATGACGTCGATTGACACGGAGCGTCTGAGGTGTGGCCCGTGCCTGGGACCAAGCTCGGGAGACTCGTCCGGAGTGGGAGGTGCCTTGTTGTAGGGTAATTCCGGCAATGCCTTGTTTCGGAGACTCTGCGGCGATGAGGTACCATCTTCTGGGTCCGAAGTTGGGGGGGTGTCGAGCCTGCTCAGCGGGACAGAAAGTCGAAGTGGTGAGCGGGATCGAGGACTCGGCAAGCGAGGAGCATCGGAAGTCGATGCGTCGGATGACAACGACACCGGGGAGTCTTCGGCATTTCGGCTGGGTGGCTGGGGAAACTGGAACTCGCGCAGTGACGAGACCAGGGTTTCGGCCTGCTTATCACTAAGGGAGGGCGAGGTGGCATGTCTGTCATTTTGCTGATAGGAACCATCGCTCGAGCCCAGCCGGAGAGCTTGAGCGAGAGGCATACGTAGGGCGGCCGAAATGTCTGGCACGGAGGGGGAACGACCGGATGCTTGTCGAAGGCGAACCTCTTCACGAGCAGCCATTCTAGTGGTCTTGGGGCGAATGAAGGATGGTGACGGAAACTGAGGCTCGGTCGGCTGCACCACAGGGCTCACCTGCTCCGTCGGTGTGGAGGAAGGCTTGCGCTTGTAGGTGAAGAGCCGCTCGAGGCGGTCGAGGCCGTTGGCCATTGTATGTGTCGCTCGCCAAGCGGCCTGGCACCAACGGCGGTTCGGCAGGACGAGTTGAAATATCCAGGTTGTGCACGTTGTGGGCGAGGAAGGAATGAAGACAAATCAGGAGTAGGATTCTGCGATTGCAAAAACAGAACAAAAAGTGGAAGAATGAGGGAGGGTGAGCGGCAGGAAGTGAGCGAGCAGGGAAGATGGGCAGGCCTTGATGAGTGAGGGGAGCTTGGGCCACAGTGAAAGTGAGTTGGTTTTCAACTCGGACGGATGGCCCGATGCCCCCGTGAATGGCGAGTGGTGAATCAGATCGGCCGATTGTATCTATCAGACGAGAAGGACCGGCGCTGTCTCGAGGATCATGTCGTTGGAAGCGAGCGTGGTGCAAGTGTACTTCCAATGCCGTACGAGGCAAATCTACACTTCGCGTGCCGTGTGCTTCGAGCCTTCGATCTTGTGTATCCCCACGTAAGATGAGGCTGGTTGTCGATGCTGTGACTCCTCGTTCTGACTTGCCGACGTCGTGCCGTCCCACTCGCAGGTTGTTTTGAGTCCTTGGCGTACAGACAGATCTGTCGACACAGTCTGAAAATGTGCCGTGCGAAGCTGACTTGACTATCAGATGATATATGGAGTACCTCGATCCTTCGAACCCGGGAGACCTGGTGACCTGGCGAAGGAGAGGTGAATGGGATCCTGCTGTGCGGAGCCGAGGGCAGGCAGGCACGATGCGTATAAGTGATGGTGTAGCAGGAGCAACCAGCGCTGAACACTGAACAGCGCAGGTACGACCGGGAGAAGACGAAGAATAGGGGAAGGAAGGTACTCAGTACCGAACTACAAATATATTATGACAGGGCAAGTTTGAAATGTCGCAGCTTGAGAACTTGTTTCCAGGAAGCATCCCTCTTCCTCGTCGTCTGGGGGCGGGGGGGGGGGGGGTCCGAGGGATGTTTTTAAACGACAGGGAGAGAGCCGAGAGGCAACTTGGCACCCAGTCCCGAGCCACGCACACGCATGAGACGCACAACACACAACACACTCAAGATAGGCATTATACGGACAGACACCGTCGTACCCGTACATGTACATTCGGCACTAACACGCTCACTTGCATCAGGGTTTCAATCAAAAGCAAGGACGCCACTCGCTCCGCTCCCCAGCGTCATCGGCTGGGGGGGGGAGGATGGGGAGAGGGGGTCGAGTTGGAGGGCAGCCGAATCAGACACGCGCTATTCGCATCACTCGTCTCAGTCATCCATCCATCCAACAATCCATCCATCCATCGATGCATCCAACATAAGAGCACTCGGACTTGTCAATACTGCAGGCACATGCAGCTGTACCAGTGGCACTTCACCTCGTACGCTACGCACCCGTCCACATACCCTCGAGCACCGCACCTACCAGATGGCCGGGGACGTGGCGGAAGAAGAAAAAGCGCAAGCAATACAACGCCGCAACGGCCTGCGTACCACGCCAATCAAATTATGCTCCATCCTCGTTGCGGCATCGACGATTCGTTGTACTGTGCCAGTGCTCGTTCATGTACACGTACGTGCGCTCGCATGTCGTCTACCTTGCACCCTCGCAACCCACGGACGGCGGGACGACAGGACGACAGGGATCACCGGGCTCTCGGACACCTCTATTGTACTGTACTTCGATGGCAAGAGCTGGAGCTTCACGGCAGCGGGAAGGCGGCCCCGGAGGCGGAGCCGCGGAGGCAGCGACTCGGACGCCATCCTCTCCCGCCTGCTGAATAGTGCCTCCACAGTTCCCACCTTCGCCCGTTCCACCAACCCGCTGGCCGCCTACTGTTGTCTTCCCCTGTTTATTTCAATGGCTGGGGGACCAAGACACGTCTCGCCCACTGATTCCGCCAGCCAATCTGAGAGGCCGGGACTCCATGTGATGCCCTTTCATGCCTCAGTCCATACCAGCCGCTACTTCAGAACAGGATGATGAAATTTGTCGCGATGGGATATTCGCTCAAGTGTGACAAAGGATGCGCCTGTTGGTTAGCGACTCCTCCGGGTCAGCCGAAAGGTCACCAGTACTATACGGTGAGCTGTACGGGCACAATGGCCGTGCTATGACTATCGTACATGGGCATACCTACGAGGACCTGATGTTCGACCACCCCTGATCGCTTGCCTGACCTCTGTCGACAGCACACAAGGTAAAAGTGGCAGCAACGGTTGTGGCTTGCCCCTGGCCCACGGTACTCACCTCATCGGCTTGCTTTTCTTTCGTCCTAGCGTCGACATGATGAAGGCGAGATACTCCGTACACACGAGTTACCAACATCCATTCGCCCAGCTTCAGATCACGTTATTATCATCTGTCAGTATCGGAGTACAGTGTCCCGAGTATGGTACATGCACGTGCTGTACTTGCACGTACATGTACTTCTCCATCTACTCTAACAGTACGGAGTACTACATGTATACTTACTTACAAGACGCACAGCCTAGCGTCCAGCAACTAGTATCTGGGCTCAACTTGCTAGTGCAGCTAGTCGTTGGTGTACAGTGGGTGTCCTCCATCCTCGCCTCTGGCATTCTGCGCAATGTTCCTTTGCCGGCAACCATCAAGCGCTAGCTAGTTGGCTGAGCTAGGAGAGAAATCGTCGACTTGCCGACAATCGCGACAGCACAGCACTAAACTACACTACATGTATTCCATTGCCGCCACATGGGTCACTGTAGAGCCTAAGGCGATCTATCCCACGTGGTCTCTGTGTATTCCATCACTGCTTCATTTCATTCATGGTATGAAACGCGTCCCTGGAGTACAACGGACTCGGGAAGCGCCAACTTAAGTTCTCGAGCCGGATTCCGTTCCTCAAATTTCGCTCATGTGCCAGTGCGCTCGCGTTCCAACGCGCGGTGGCGACCACCCTCCAATCTACAAACCGTCTACTAATAGCAATAGTTTACTCAGCGGTAGATGGTAGGCGGTAGGTGGTAGGTGGTAGGTGGTACGCCAAACCCGGCGCCCGCCAGAGAGTGGCACGGCAGCTTCCCCGAGGGAATTACGAGTAACACTGGCGCAGTAATGCACGGTTACAGGCTCGAACACCTTTTCCAGGTGCCCTCGTCCTCGGACACAGAATCATGGCATGCACGACGCGGCAACCCGGGACGAGAAGCCGCCAGCCTAGCTGGCTCGACACCAGCTTATAATTTTATCGCCGAGGGGAGCCTCGTCTCGTCAAGCGGTGCGGAAGGGCTTGGACCAACCACCCCCTCAGCCAAAAAAAAAATGTCGAAAAAGCAAGCTCTGCCTGCGGGCGAGCTATCATTTCGCCGACCAAACCTGAGGAAACTTGCTTTCCCACGGCCGCAGGACGAACGAACGATTCAGCACCAGAAACCCCAGTGGCAGCAGAGAGCGCATTCCAGGCCCGTATTATAGGCCTAGCGAACACTTGTTACATCGGTTGCTTGCAGTGCATCTCTGCGAGCATGCAGCACGACAGCGGTTTTATTTCAGATCCGGAACCTTGGTCCAGAGCGTTCGCTTCGTCTCCGAGCTTCCATAAACCGGGCGCACGGATTCCCTTGTGCTCGAGGCATGGCATGAGTACTCCGTACGCGCATGAATATTCCCCTGCCGGTGCGGAGTAGCATTACCAGAACGGATGGACAGCCATGATGATGACGATGGCGATGCACATCGCCACCACGGTCGCAGGAAGCGGCTGCTTAATTCCTTGTGCCATCATAACCCACTACGAGCGAGCTGGTGTTGATATGACGACTCCCTCGTGATTTCCTCTCGTCAACGAGCAACGCTCGGCCAAAATCATCCACCCACTTTGAGCGCTTTCCTTGAGCTCCACCTTGGGTGTACTGATCACACAAGTGTGCAAGCACGATGCTCCGCACGGAGTGCTCCGTACGAGCGAGTACGACGCTCGGCCCTCTCTCATGTCACGGCACGGAGTATTACCACATGTATACTACCATGGGCAACTTGGTAGGATCCCGTCCACGGATACACATGGGGCCCAGCCCGATGATTAGCATGGGGGCGGCCCGCCTTGCTGGCTCCTGGTCAGCTCCGAACGAGCACCTACGCATTATTATTTCATGTGCGGTGTACTTACTTGCACGAACAGGTTGGTGTCTGTACGGAGTACAGTGCTCCGTGCTCCGTACATGTACAGGACGCGTCAAGTGCCGGCCAGCGCTTGAACATGGACAACAGCCTCGTCGAGCGGCCACTCTTCGCTCGCATCCCAACATGGCTCGAGGCCTCCTCGCCGTCCTCTTGGTACCTGCTTTTTTGCAGCTGCATCTGTGCTCCGCAGAGTCC
This sequence comes from Drechmeria coniospora, assembly GCF_001625195.1. NCBI lineage: Eukaryota > Fungi > Ascomycota > Sordariomycetes > Hypocreales > Ophiocordycipitaceae > Drechmeria > Drechmeria coniospora. Next base: position 6,419,807 of record NC_054391.1, read on the forward strand.
GCACCAATCAATCGCCCGGTTCGACGGGGAATCTGCCCTGCTTTCATGGCTGTCTCTGAACCGGACCTTGCGGAGGAGACGTTGCTTCTTTTCCTCCGCAGGAACCATGGACATTGGCCAGGTCCATTGCCATGCATGCGCCCCACGCAACTATTCGATGAGGAGACAGGTGGTCAAGTCGTTTCTGAATTCTTACGAGGGGCCCAAGTCGCTCCGTTCACTCTCGCCGTCGGCGTCCAACGCTCGGGATTGCTCCCGCCCACCTCAACCAATCGTGCGGCATGCGCAGTGCGGAGTGCGTGTACACTCATCTCTAGGGCACCTACAGCACGCACATGTCAAGTCGACTCGTGGTGCGTGTGGATGGGTGATCTGCATCAGACTCGTACCCCCGAGCGATCGGACGGGACGCGGGGCGATGGGTATGTCGAAAACCCAACGACGCGATGGCAGCCGTCGACGCTGCGACTGCCTCAAGATGCCCCTTCATGCTGTCTCGACCATCTTTCTTCCGTGGAAAGAGTGGCACCTTGCATGCAGAACGTCCGCATTACCCAATTGCTTCGCAGAAGCAGGCAGGTGGTCCTTGTCTCAGGCTTGTCTTGAATGTACGACAAGGACGGGCGAGACCAAGTTTATTGCGTCCTGATGTGCACCTATAGACCTGTGTTGTATACGCATGGGTGTATGGAAGGAAAGAAGCATAAGCAACTGAGTCTCATTTGTGCGAGCGCATTAGCACGAGTGCTGCTCAGTCGATGTCCGCCAGCTTGCCTTTGAGTTTGCATCGCCCTATCCGTGCGGCAACTGGTCGGCGTTTCTCACGCGTTGCCTTTGAATTGGCATGCACCGCCGGCCTCGCTGCTACCGCCACTGCCAACGCCTTGGCTTTTGGGGTCGGGACCACGTAGCTGGCTCTTCTGCAGCGTCGAAGGCTAAGAGAGCAGACCCTCGATCTCTAAGATGCAGGGAGCTATCGCACAAGGAAACAGGAACCCCTCCACTCGTTCACGTTTCTCCAGCTCCTTGCGGGTTGAATTGGGGCCAGGATTGAGCCCTTGCCTTGCCCGCTCGTGGGCTGAACTGGTCAGTGTGGAAACATCAACATCAGCCATCACCCTGGTTGGCCTTCCCGCTCGCCCTGTTGGGAAAAACCGATCTTGCGTTGCATGAGACCATCGTCGTTGGTTTGATGCAGGAGGCCGAGTCACTCTTCCAAACTGCCAACCATGGCACCCCTGGGTAGTGCACTGTGGGCACCACCATCTCGACATGGCCGGCTGACGCAAGGGGGAACATGGAAACTGAAACGTTTGATGTTACCCTCGCCAAGAGTCTGCCGACTTTGTGCTACATTTTCCTGAGTCTCGTCCTTCTAGTGCCCAGCTCTAGGGGTTACTAAACCCTCGTGTTCCAGGAACAAGTCTAAGAATTCGGCAAGAAGTCGCCTGTAAGAACTCCGTACAAGTAGCTGTTTCGGGACCTTGGCCAGCGGGAGGTAGATCGACGGTGCGAGGGAACCTTTCCCCCCACCATACCTCTCTCCCTGCGTCGGTGGAATCTCGATGTTGAATCTTGACCAGTTATCGATCCATATTACCCTCCCGCGACTACGGCTTAGCTCCGAAATAATCATCTCGAACTACTGCAGAAGCCACCGTTGGAACGATGCATCATTGGCCACGGTGCCCCAAGGACGGATAGACATATCCGGAGCCATGGAGCAGGATCAGCCGTCATGATTGAGCGAGGCCTGGGTGTAACAACGCCTCGCCCTTATCCGTCACCTTTCATCTGTTCTGTGCATCTCCCTCCCATTCTTTGTCCTCGTCCAACGGCGAGCTGCAGATCGGATACCGGGCCAGGGCGTGGCAGCGGCCAATCTGTGTGCGCCCTTTGCGATGGTGGCACACGCAGCTTCTCTATGGCTCTGCAGTGTCGAGAATCGACGTCCTCGACATTCAGCTTGGCGTTGTCACCTATGCAGTCACCCGCCGCTCGGCGCAGCCGGGCTCGCTTTTCTGAGTCGTCGACCGTCTGCTTGCACCAGGATGCCAACGGAGAGCGAGGTTTAGCTGTGTTTGAATCGATGTCGGTGCCGACCTGGACGAACGACTTCTGCCACCACCGGCTTGATGGGACGGACAATAGAGGAATAGACCGGACTAGAGGGATGCGGCCTCATTCATCTGCCTCATGTATCACCATGAGGAAATACTGGAAAGCTGTACGTGGCGATGGAGCAAGTGCTGTGGCGACAAGATCGAGACTGGCCGTTCACACTTGTTATGGGGCAATAGATATCCTTGTCGCCTCATATCGTAGCTGTGGGTGAAGGCTTATCTCCAATCTTCGAAACTAACTATTTTCCAACCCTCTTGTCTAGAGATCTCCGAGCGTCCGAGAGCGAGCTTGCAGTCGTTTCTCCTCGACTTTGATTGTGCTCGTTCGCTACGTCAAGTTCAGAGACAAGCATTAAACCCCAAATTTGGAACTGAGGTCCGTCTTCCAAACATGAGCAAGAGATTTCCGGCATCCAATAGACCATCAACGGTTCGAGGATGCGTGCTTTACAGCCTTGAAGCAACGTCCTCATCCGCCTCTCCGAACAGCGTCATGAATGCATTGTGGATCTCTTCGGTTAGGTCACTCGCCTGCAGGCTGCGTCCCTTCTTGAGAAATGCCAGTCGAGAGCACTCCTGGAGGGAAGTTAGCGAGCTCACCCACAGCCAACTGTTGGGTAGATAGCCTTCATCATCGAGGAACGAGACGGCATGGCATGGCTTACTCTCGTGATGGCACTCCCGCCAAAGGCCGCCAAACCCACCAGCTCTTCCGCAGCCAGCGGGTCATCACCAACATCCCACAGTCGATCCATATACGCCTTCCTCCAGCCCAGGAACGTCGCCACCGTTCCTGTCAGCGTATCTCCCTGTCCACCGCTCCGCTTCCTACCTCCCTCTAAATCATCCGTCAACGTCGTCGTTCCATTTGAGATGAAATCATTGGCACCTTTCTGGATGATTGTGACACCACCCAACGCCTTTGCCAGTGCCTCCACTCTGCCCGTGTCGCCTATGTTTCCTGGATCCTCGAGCTTAAGCCCATCCCACAAGCGGCCAAACTCTACAACGTTTGGCGTGAGGATCGCGCCAACGTATCCCTTAATAAGCCCCGGGTTCTTTTGCACAATCTGCAGGGCATCTGCATCCAAAACGATGGGCATGTCCCTGCCTCGGGCGGCGTGGACAACGCGCGCCACCGTGTCCTGCATGAGGGAGTCTCTCCCCAACCCAGGGCCAACGACGAGGACGTGAAAGCGAGGTAGCATTTCAATAATTTTCGCTGAAATGTGACCTGGATCCGTGTCCGGTGTTCCAGTATCCATCTGAGAGGGGGAGGACTGGCGCATGAGCGGATGAACCATCAAGTTTGGCGAATATGTCTTGATGACCGCTCCGGCCGCGGGAGTGCAAATAATATGAGACTACAACGCCGAGCCGTCAGTCGCACCCGTTCCGACAAAATGAGGACCATCACCCACGCACCATATCGCAGCCCAATCTCGCGCTCGCCATGGCAGAGAAATACGGCGCGCCAGTGTAATCCTCGCTTCCTCCTATCACCGCCACCCTTCCCAGTTGTCCTGCGCAAAGTTAGGCTGTCAATCAATTCTTCGGTGAAATACCAGGAATTTCGATATTCGGGGAGTTGGCACGAATTACGAACCCTTGTGGAACTTTTCCAGCATCGGCGGAATCATCCGCCTCGCCCTTTTAAGCACCTCTCTCGTTGCGGCAGACATTTGGACGGTTGAGTCCTCGGCCAGCATCGCGGGATCGCAGATTGGTAGATATGTTGAGAGCTGACGGGGGGAGGCGGCAGCAGCGACGCGCTAACTAAGCACAAAAGAGTATGGCAGTTGGTCAGACCTGGTTGCAACCAATTCTGTAAGTTGCAAGCCCGTTGATTCAGGACGATTCTCGCGACGGTGGTTGCATGTCGGGTCGGCAGAGGTCAAGTTGGTAGGTTGAAGCAGACGTGGAGAAACTGGAGCTGTCCATGTCGTATGATGTCACGGAAACCGGCACAACGATCCTGCGAACTCTCCGCTCGCAGCAGCATTCTCGGTGCGCCTCCCTTGCAGCAGCGAGACGAACAGTGGTATTTAGAACAAAAGAAACGCGGGTGTTCATTGAGTAATGAGCTCTATTTTTACATGTGGTGGCGATTGGCGCATCTCCCAGTGTCACCTATCGCTCCATCAGGTGCACCCCTCGGCTATTCCCTCCGCTTCAAGAGACAAGAACAGCTACAAAATTTCGGTATAGACAGCATTCCAAACGGCCCGATCTTCATGTTGCTCGAGGCGATGTGACAAGATTCTTAGCCCAAGAAGCTCTTGATGAAGGACTGGGTGACCTCCTTCAGGCGACCTTCAGTCTCCTTGCTGAGAGCGCCCTCCTTCTCGATGACGCTCAGGAGGTCGGACTCGTTGGCCTTGAGGTGGGCAAGATAGTCAGACTCCCACTGCAGGATCTTGCCCACGGGGACGGTGTCGAGGTAACCGTTGACACCAGCGAAGATGAGGGGAACCATCTCGTTGACGGCCATGGGGGAGTACTGCTTCTGCTTGAGGAGCTCGGTCAACTAGATTGGCGTCAGTCATGGCTACTCCACAGCGTCGGGCAACTCTAGCAACTTACGCGCTCACCACGAGCAAGGGTCTGCTTGGTGGAGGCATCCAGATCGGAACCGAACTGAGCAAAGGCGGCAACTTCACGGTACTGGGCCAAGAAAAGCTTGAGGGAGCCGGCGACTTGCTTCATGGCCTTGAGCTGAGCGGCGGAACCGACACGAGAGACAGACAGACCGACGTTGATGGCAGGTCGGACACCCTTGTAGAACAGCTCGGACTCGAGGAAGATCTGGCCGTCGGTGATGGAAATGACGTTGGTGGGAATGTAAGCAGAAACGTCACCGCCCTGGGTCTCGATGATAGGCAGGGCGGTCATGGAACCGCCGCCGTGGTCATTGTTGAGCTTGGCAGCACGCTCGAGCAGGCGAGAGTGCAGGTAGAAGACGTCACCGGGGTAGGCCTCACGACCGGGGGGGCGACGGAGAAGGAGGGACATCTGACGATAGGCGACGGCCTGCTTGGAAAGATCGTCGTAGATGATGAGGGAGTGGCGGCCGTTGTCGCGGAACCACTCACCGATGGAGGCACCGGTGAAGGGAGCAATGTACTGCAGAGGGGCGGCCTCGGAGGCAGTGGCGGCGACGACGATGGAGTACTTCATGGCGTCGTTCTCCTCGAGCGTCTTGACGAGCTGGGCAACGGTGGATCGCTTCTGGCCGACGGCGACGTAGACGCAGTAGAGCTTCTTGTCCTCGTCGCTGCCGTTGTTCCATCGCTTCTGGTTGAGGATGGTGTCGAGGGCGACGGCAGTCTTGCCGGTCTGACGATCGCCAATGATCAACTCACGCTGGCCTCGGCCAATGGGAACCATGGCATCGACCGACTTGAAGCCGGTCTGCACGGGCTGGTTGACAGACTTGCGAGGCAGAATGCCGGGGGCCTTGAGCTGGGCACGGCGCTTCTCCTTGCAGTTGATGGGGCCCTTGCCGTCGATGGGGTTACCCAGAGCATCGACAACACGACCCAACATCTCGGGGCCAACAGGGACATCGACCTAGGCTCGTGTCAGCAATCTTCAGGATCGACGACGATCAGGGCTAGGCTGGCTTGAACGTACAATCTCGCCGGTACGCTTGACGGTCTCGCCCTCCTTGACCAGACGATCGGAACCGAACAACACAACACCGACCTGGCCAGCCTCAAGGTTCATGCACATTCCCTTGACACCGGAGGCGAACCTAGACGCTCGATTAGATTTTGGTTCCGAGCAAGCATGATTCCGTCGCATTACTTACTCGACCAGCTCCTCAGCCTGGACATTGGCCAGACCGTGAACACGGGCGATACCATCACTGTGGCACCATGTCAGCACTTTTTCTAGCTTCATCAACCGCCAGAGCGGCAACGGCGCGGCGCGAGGGGAGGGAAGGGTGTTGAATGTGTGGCCAGGTTGGATTGGCGCTTGGGGCGGGTCGTCGTAGCTTGAGCTCCACATACCCGACGGAAAGGACGCGGCCAGTCTCAGCAAGACCGGACTCCTCCTGGACACCTCGAATTCGCTGCTCGAGAATGGAAGAGACCTCGGTCGGCGAGGCCTTGGTCTCGGTGGCGTAGGTTCGGGCCTGGATGTTCATGGCGGCGGGTGCGGCATTTCGGACCTGCAAAAATCAAGTTAGCCGAAGTCCCGACGGCAAATCGTGGCAGCGTAGCGAGCCATTGATGCGCCCCAAGGCTCAAATATTTCCAGGCATGGTGCTCAACTGATACTCGGGTACGATCCGATGGCTCAATTGAGCTTGCCACCTATTTCTTGATGGATGCGGACGCTTTTCGATTGGGTTGGTCGCTTGCTCGAAACACTTGAGGACACTCACCGCGGCAACCCTGCCGGCCGCAGAGACGGCGCCCACGGCGCGTGTGGACTGTCGGAGGGCGTTCCGGAACATGGTAAGGAGATGTCTGAAGGATGTAGATGAAAGGAGAAGCAATTGCAGCCACGTGCAACTGGGGAGAGGGGAGATTGGGGCTTGTGGTGCTGCCTTTGCAGGAGAGCGAATGGAGTTTTTCGGGAGGGACAGTGACAGGAGCAGAGTCTGTGAGGGAGAAGGTGGAGCCATCAGCCGCCAATAACCAATCAGAATTGCCATACGAGTTTGCCAGCAGTCCCGAGGCCCTATGCTCTGACTGGATGGATGCCTTAGCAATGTGGCTCACTCGCCAGGCTGGCGCATTTTTGGGCCTGAGGAATCTGCCTCTGATAACTCTGCTCCGTACTCTGTGCACACACCAACCCAGGAATGGACGACACTACAGCACGGTGCCAAACATTTCATTTCAAAGATACTAATAACTAGTGCAGTGCAACAAGAAAACGGAGATGCTTTCTCGGCACAATTCTTTTGCCACCTAGTTGTGCAAGGAGACGTATGGGCGATGAGAAGCAATGAAATCACACCTCCGCAAGGTCTTCTGACAAGAGATCTTGCCTCCCTGTGATCGTCGCTCACGATTGCAGGTTCAATCCCGCAGACTACCCAGAGCAAGATATTAATGCCGCCGTCGAGGCCGACTCAATGTCCTTCTGCAAGATCCTGATTAATGACGCCACAGCTATGACTTGCCATGGTTCTCCAAATTCGCCCGTCACTCCTCGGCCGACAAACTTGAACGCTCCCGCCTTGGTCCAGTTCTTCCCCCACCTGGCGTGGCTTGCCACCGCGACAATCTCCTCATCGCCTCCCAGCCGGACGAGCTTGTACCCTGACGAAGCCTCGTTAAGATCTTTTACTTCGTTGCAGCGGCTGCTGCGCCACTGGAATCTCTCAGGGAGTGCGCCTGGTTTGATGAAGGTTGCAAATGTATATGCCGTGGACCACCTGTGGCAATGACTGCGAATCTCCTCGTGCATCATTTCTTCTCCTGGTCGGGCCGCCAGCTGGATCCTGTCGTGGCGGCTAATATCATTGCCGAATAGAATCACAGCCATGGGCTCTGCCTCAATCGTCGGTCCATTGTAGAGAATAAGCTGGACGCGGCACGCGTTGGGAACAGAAACAAGGTGGGTGGGATTTGACTTGTCCTCCGCTAAGAAGAACTTCGTGCTGGTTCTGCCGGTATGCCAAATGTAGAATTTGCGTGGGAGGTTCACATTGGTGAAAATTGCCTTGCCCAGGCGTGCCTCGATGTTCCTCGATTCGGCCGAACCCATTGTGCAGTTTGAATAGGATGCCTTCCAGGCGATTCAACGATTACTCGTTCTTCAAGATATTCATAAATCCACTGGTTGGTTTTCTAAGTACTTAATATGGATTTCATAGCAGATACGGGAAAGTATATCGGTTTATAGAGGAAACATACTGATAGTATAGGATTGCTACATGCTGTGCAGTCGAACGAATACGCGTATTGCTTAGGGGCAGTGTCATTGGGCTTGCTTTAACCAAGCCGCCAGTTTTGTGGCTCGGACATCAGCCTCGCAGTCCACTCGCTGCGAGCTTGGGATGGATGTGCATCATTGGTCCATCAGGCAGCAACCAGCAACACATAAGCATCGCTTCCGCATTAAGGCACAATTGAGTCTCCTCCTGCCTCTGCATCGGTGGTACTTCGGTGCATGACGTGGACAGATGGAAACAATTCATACGAGCGATTTTGTGCCATCCGCCAGTAGTAAATGTCGAGTCGTCCTCGAGGCATACCGGAGATACTGTAGAGGTACATCGAGCGTATGCCGACAAGGGGTTCACATTAATGGGGCAGACATTATGGAAGCCGGCTGGGGCGCCGGTCGGTCTCTGAGGCCGTGGCTGGACTCAATTGCAGTCCGAGCTCATGAAAAGGCAGCAGATATACATGACCGCCTAATATTTTCCCAAAATATTCGCCGTAACCATCCGTAAAGAAAAACCCCCGAAGCCGCTTATCGGACAATGCCGTCGAAGCGAGACTTGAACCACTTGACGGTCTCGTCGCGCTTGATGCGGTGGTTGGCACCGATCTTGCTCTTCATGCGTCGTCGGCGGGTGACACGCTCGCCAGGTCGGGTCATGCAGCAGTAGAAGTCCATGCCGTAAATGCCGATAGAGGGGTCGTACTTGATGCCGAGATCGATGTGCTCGCTGATACCGAAACCGAAGTTGCCAGTCTCGGAGAAGTTGCGCTTCCGCAGCTCGTACTCCTTGACCTTGAGGCCACGCTCCAGAATCTCCTCGGCCTGCGAGACAGGTCAGATATTGGACAATGCATCGTGCAACGAGTCTTGGGCGCAAATTACCTTGGGGCCTCGGACGGTGACGTGGACGGCAATCTTCTCGTTACGTCGGATACCAAAGGTACGGACGGTGTAACGGGCCTTGCCTGGGTGAGGGGTTAGAGATGATGCTTTCGTATGTGAACGGTGAGCAGCGCAACGTACTGTAAACGGGAGTCTGACCCGACAGCTGCTCAAGCACCTTGGCGGCACGGGTGAGCCTGTCACCAGATTCGCCGACGGAAATGTTCAGAACAAGCTTCTGAATCTTGAGCTCCCGCATGGGGTTGCTGGTCTTCTCGGACGCCATGGCTTCGGTGTAGGTCGACGGGGTGGTTGATGCGTCGAAGTTGTCGGGATGCGGTTGTACGGGCAAAAGTTTTGTGAAGCGCTCGAAAATTTGAGGGTTCGCCTGCCCTCAAGCTAGCACTGGAGACGCCTCACAAAAAGCGGGTCCAATGGTTTCCATAAATGGACTAGCGCAAGTTTCGGTACATTCAGCATGTACCTCGTTTTTCAGCCTTCTGCATCAGGCTCCACGAAATTTAGACCTCTCACGCATTGCAGCATGCGACTGAGCTCCTACTAACCACTCCTCTTACTCCTCGACTCGCCAATCCCCTCAGTTCAGTCTCGGCAGGTTTGCCACACGTCTTTCAAAATGTCGAACAAGCAAGGAAAGATGGTATGAGAGATTGCTCCTCTGAGACGCGCCCCCCCCCCCTTCTTTGCCACGAGGGAAATGCTAACCGCACGCGTTTCTCCAGATTGGCTATGTACGTGGTTCTCTCACGATGGATCTTCACCGAGGAGCTTTGGCTGACATGTGATTAGATCAACTGGCGGATGCGCGTCATTACGGTTGAAAACCGCCAGATGACTGGCCAGATGCTCGCTTTCGACAAGGTACGCGTTGACCGAGCATGACACGCCCCGTTGACGGCTAACGTTTCACTCAGCATATGAACCTCGTCCTCGCCGACACGGAAGAGTTCCGGGTCGTGAAGCGCAAAAACAAATCAGGCGCCCCGGGAACCGACCAGATCGTCCAATCTGAGGAGAAACGCACGCTAGGACTGACGATTGTCCGCGGCACCAACATCATGTCGGTGTCTGTCGAATCTCCTCCTCCTGCCGATCCCAGCGCAAGACTGGGGAAAAGCACGACTGGCATATCGTCGACCCTTGCCGCCGGTCCGGGCGTTGCCAAACCAGCCGGTCGTGGAGCTCCCCCAACCTCTCTAGCCGTGAGCGCCCCTTCCTCCACACTCACTCCCCCGCAGATTCGGATTCCGAGGCTGACAATGTGCAGGGCCCTGCTGCTGGTGTTGGAAGTGGTGCTCCTCCTGCAGGATTCCCTGGTTTCCCAGGCGCAGCCCCTGCTGCTCCCTTCGGACGTGGTGGTAGGCTACACTCCCCGTCGGCCACTCTCTGGTATGCGAGTTCTGACGTGCACCAGGACCTCCTCCTGGGTTTCCGGGCCAGTGGCCGCCTCCAGGTTTCCCTGCCGACTTTCGACCCCCTGGCGCTGGTTTCCCTGGTGCGCCTGGCGGTCCCCCCGGTGGTCCTCCAGGTGGTCCTCCTGGTTTCAACCCACCTCCTCGCAGATAATTGGCCTTGATTTCTTTGGCGCTCGGCGGTTTGGAATTTTTGCGCTTGCCCCATGACGACACACTTCGCCACTGGCGAAGATCTGGCATATTTCTGTCCTCGTAAAAAAGAGAGTCACAGGGCCCCGGCACGTCGGGGTGTGAGGGTGTGCAGGCATGATGGACGGGGTCAAAATGTATGTGAGATTTTCTTACAGCAGCAACGGCAGTGGCTACGACGTTGACACGGATGATGAAGACGGCCGAGGCAAGCAAGCGGTCGCCTCGTTCGTCGTGGGTGCCAGTCATGGCTACGAGGACGTCCATCCTTGCCACAGTTGGTCAACCAATCGACAGTGTACCACAATGGGGCAACGGCAGTTATTGAGGGTTTTGCCCGCACGATAACATGGTCACAGCACCCTCATAGTTGCTAGTTTAGAGGCCCAAATAGACTGACTGCCTCGCCCTCATTGGTATCTCCGTCCACGGACGTATAGTGCTGTGTGAAGGCTTCTAGGTTGCTGCAAACCTCTGCCTGTTACTAACGAGAAGGCGGACCCTGGGTCATGCCGAGAAACTGGACCGTTCATGGGGTGGATATGCAATTAACTTTCGCGAGATAAAAAACGCAGGAGGCAGTCAACGCCAAGCTCCATTGGACTGTCTTTTTTTTCTTTTTTTTTTCGTTGGCATCATGTCCTTGATTTACGCACTCACCACGTGGCTGAACACTCTGGCAGCCAGTTGACTCAATAGCCTCGCTTTATCGTCCTGCGGAAGCTCCTACACCCAGTGTCAGCAGATGGTTGTGCCAGGTGCTATCGAAGACGTATGTCCTCCATCGTACCTGGAAGACGGCATATACGCTCTTTCCCTTGGCATCTCGGACGGCACCGAGCCTGTTGCCGGCGACGGCGCCAGCGACCAGGCCGGGAACGTTGGCGACTATGAAGCCAAGTGCGCCGCCGCTCAGGCCACCAACGACGCTCCAGAACTTGCTCGTGGGGCGATTTGTGCCGTCGTCCTCGGCGAGGCCCTCCTCGCGCATCATCTCCTCGAACACATCGCTGAATTGGGCGTTCTCGGTCTGGCGGCGATCGCCCTGGGGAGGACCACCGGAGCGGTTGGAGAAAAAGTTCCAGGCCCAGGAGAAGGCATTGGCGCCCCCGGATCCAGGGCCGGCACCCTGTGTTGGTATCTCCTCGTCGGCGGTGTCGTCGTCGTACTCTGCGAAGGGGTCATCATCTGCCGGCGGCGTCGCCTTTGTGCTTTTGCGGCTGGAGCCTGGGAAGAGTTTGCGCTGTGCGTCGTATTCGCGCCGGCGGCCGGTGTCGGAGAGGGTGTAGTATGCGTCGTTGATGAGCTGGAACTTGCGTGTGCGAGCAGGGCGTTCGGGAGAGTTGATGGGGACTCGATCGGGGTGAGATTTCAGCGCGGCGCTGGATGGTTGCGTTAGCGACCGGTGCGGGAGATACGTTTCCTCTTTGGACGTACCGCTTGTAGGCATCTCGAACCTGCTGTGCCGTCGCACTCTCTCCGATGTCGAGGATCGCATCTGGGCGGGGGGGGGAGGAGATCAGACGACTATCAGCAACGAAGGTCATGACAGGCTTACAGTAATCGGGCGGGGCGCCTGTCGCCATCGTGAACGACGGCCTAGATTATTTTACGATAGGTAGTTGCGTACTATCGCTGATTCGTAGGTGCAGTTCGCAGAATGCAAGAGTATAATGTTGGACAACTTGAATCCTAGTAAAAGAACATGAGCGTGTGGAAGCGGGATCGGCTGACAACGTCATCGTTACTCAGAGTGGGCCCTGCACCACGCTTGCCAATCTGAGATCCAGATCTACCAGGAACAAATTCCACCGCCGACACCAGATATCACACACTCCCAATACATGAAAATACTGCGTCCCGTATACCATGGCGTGTCTTTGACGCCTTGTCCTTCCCATGAGTTCTGTCTTGGTTGCTGCTCAACTTCATTTCAACTAGGTGTACATATGGCAATGATCACAAGACCAAGCCGAAACAATTGCATCATTGCGGCAGTCACGTGTCGCCCATGAAGAATGTATTATACCCTTAGCTATAGTTATCCGTACAATAGTAAATCATAACAAACCGCAGACGTTATTATTATTGTTTGCCTCGATGCTGACATAGACATCGTCAATTGTGTCGAGTCGAGTACGGAGAAGATACTGTCCTGTAGGGTAGCGGCCGGCCACCACAATTCGCATGACTAATCGAGCCGACTTTTGTGGGCCCTTTCGGTCGAAATAAAACTTTTGTCGTCCAGCAGCAGCGAAGCTTTTTCCTTTTCTCTTTTCTTCTTCGTGCGGCTGGCATAACATGAAAATTTATCCCGTGTTGCTCGAATCCCGTCTCCAATGGATACACATCGCAGCGTCAGTTATGCCCCAGATCAATACCCAATTGCAACCTGGACTTTTCACTACATGGCGTTTGTGTCTGTCGCACTTCTGCCGCGGTGAAGAGACCGGACATTTTCGCGCCTCGTTGAATCGAGCACAACGTGGAGGAGACAAACGGAGATGCCAAGCTCTGCCGCTTTCATGTTGCTTCCATCTCGCGATAGCACGCCGGGGCTGCCGGAGCATGTATACCGTCGTGAATCATACTGTCTACTGGCGCGTGCGCAACGTCCACTCGTAGCAATCAATGCCAGCCCAACTCCATCGCTAGCCGCTCGCCCGGGCAACCGCTCTCGTGCTTGGTCGCAACGGCCGTCGTCTGCGTCCAATGCTGCGTAGTATCGTATACTTGGGTGGTTTAGAACGAGTATCGGCCGCCTCGGCCGCCTCGGCCGCCCCGTGGCAAGACTCTTGCTCTCTATTCGTCCTCGCCAACCTTTTGCAGCTTGCCCATCTCTCGCCGGGCGCCGGCCTCGCCAACGAGCCGAAGGCGATCGAGGCGGACTGCCTGTGCACCGTCGCTGCCCTTTTGGACGTACACGATGAGCGTTGTCGTCTTCTGGAACTTGACAAAGCGGAGGCCGATATTGGCGGTGCCATCGGCGTTCCAATCCGTCGGCTGCAACGTGATGACCTGGGTGGGCTCCGAATCGTCCGCCTCGCCAAAATCCATGTTTTGCGGGCGGTTGATGTACAGGTGAACAACCTCGGGCCTCGATACGTCGTCCTGGCCTGCGGGAGGAATCGACGTGAGCTGTGCGGCAAAGTCAGCAGTCCATCCTCACCCACACCCTTGCGGCGCCCGAGGGCCTGCTCCCTACCTGCAGCGTGTGGAGCTTGACGGAACCCTGGAAGGGAATGAAGAGAAGGAGCTGATCGTCGGCTCCGCTCTGCACCCAATCCTTCTTCTCGGCCGAGTCCTTGGCCCTGACGAGAGCGCTGGGTTTGGACGTTTCAAACAGGACCTTGACGGGACCGGCATCTTCGTCGGCGTTGAGAAGCTCGCAGTTGCGGACCTCTACCTGGTCCGAGATGTCCATGTACCCTCTGGGGAGCTCGGCACCCTTCCACGGCTCGCCACTGCCGTTGCCGCCGACGCCGCCGACGCCGCCGACGCCGCCGCCGAGGGACTTGACTTCGGCGACGAGTTCCTGAACGACATTCTGCAGCTCACTGGGGTTGGCTCCCTGGATCCCCTTCATCATCTTGCCATCGCGGAAGAGGAGGAAAGTCGGGAGGGCGGAGATCTGGTACTCGGACGCGATGTCCTTGTTGCTGTCGGTATTGACCTTGACAAAAGCCACGCCAGGGCGAGAGAGGGTGTCGGCGAGCGATTCGAAGAGGGGAGCAATCTGCTTGCAAGGACCGCACCAGTCGGCATAGACTGGGGGGGATGGGCGTCAGCCTGTGCAGAGTCGCCATGCGAGGCGCCGTTGCGCAGGAGCATCTCGAGAATGAGTGGCCCTACTCATCGCGCAGCATGGCGGGGCCGGGGGGGGGGGGGGGAGGGGGCGGGCGTCTCACAGTCGGCAACGACGATTTTGGAGGACTGAAGAGTCTTGGTAAACTGCTCCTTGGAGCTGATGGTAATGAGGGACTTTGCCATGGCTTCGGAACCTGCACCCCGCGAGGACTGGATGTGATGCAGCGAACGTGCAGAAGTGAGGATGGTTCAGCACTGGCGCTTCCGCGAGAAGAGGGAGGAGGGGCTGCGGGGCAGCGCCACTGATGGTTGTACCTGCGGAGAGCAAGCACTGTAATCATGCTCGGACTTGTATGGAGTAGCACGGAGCAGCACAGAGTAGCACGGAGTTCAGGTACTACCGAACTAACAGGAGACGTACGGAGTACAAGTAAGTAGGGGAATGAACATGGCATACGCGTACTACTGTAATTAACACCTCGAGGTACTCCGTACTCGGTACTCGTAATGGCAAATTTGGACTGCCATCCCGCCTACTAGGTGCGGTTACGTGTGGGTGTATGCTAGATGTATGCTTGCTTACGCCCTTCAGGTCCAGAAGAAGGCACCAGAGCACCACGGCACCTAGTACTAACACGCCTACGGCAGGTACCGCGCTCTTAGCATGACCAACCCTGCCGTTCCTGGCAGCTGAAATTGGTTTCCACCCCAAACATACCTAGTACTTATTATAAGCAGTCAACCAGGCATGCCGAATTGGACAACGAATACGATGGCCTTTACCTGGAGCCCAGTATGAAGCGTATGCACACCTACAGTAGTCGTAGGACGTATAGGAGCCAAATGAGCCGTAGGTGGGAACGATATGCCTATTCATTGTGAGGAAATAAGTACTAGTTGTATTAGGTATTCCGGAGCGATACTTGGTATTATAACGTACTTATTGTACTCCGTACGTACTGGTACTTCGCTACGGCACCTGAAGTAAATAAGAACTTGCTGCACGGAGTAAGTACTCCGTACTTATTATTTGGTCAATACTCCGTACTCCGTACTGTACAGTACGAAGTAATTATTACTTACTGAAGTAATTACTTACTTACCTAGGTAAATACTTGGTAATTAATTATTACTTGAGGTAGTATTCTTACGGACTTACTTGTACAGAGTACGTACAGTACTACACCTACTCCGTACTTACAATAGTCATACCGAATACATGTATCCGTACAGTAAACTTACAAGCCGCCAACCATTACTTGCACAGCAGGGACGGGACGGTGGTAGAGAATCTGCAGATAAGCACCCTCGTGGGCAGAATCGGCGCGCTGACACTCTTCCCACCCGCATCGTCGAAAGGCTGACAATAGAAATGAGACTGGACAGCACTGGCTTCCGGGGCAGAGTACCCGATATTGGTATCCAGTACTCCGTATCTAGTCGTCGTATCCACGTGCATCGCCCGCAGTCGTGCTCACAATCTTACTTGTCCCCCGTACTCTGCACGTCGAGGAACTGATACATGCAAGTACCGTGCTATTACTCGTATCCGCACTCAGTTGGTCATCACACACGGGTCCATCTCACCTTGCCCACCCGTATAAGGAGTACCTCCCTGCTACCTACTACCTAATACGATCACCCACACAGTAGGTAGGTAGGTAGGTATCCGGTACTACCTACTACCTACGGCTTAACCGATATTGATTGCCCTAGGTTCACCTTGCACAGGCCCTCCTCCTTCTGCCGGCTCGTCTTGTCCACCATCGACCAGCTCCCCTTTGCCCTTCGCCGTCGGTGTTCGCCAAGGGAGCGAGCCGCGTGCAAAGGCCGACCCTACCGGTAGCTGGACTCTCTGCCATGGCCCTGGCACCGGTCACGCTTGCAACCAGAGCCAGAACCAAGCCGGGGCGAGTGACTTCGCCTGCATGGTTCTCCACGGCAACGAGTCACTGCTAGCATCGGGGTGATGCGCACCCTGGGCCTAATGCTATTCTTGGCTTGCGGAGGCCAGGTTCAAGGTTGCTTCTTCTGCGAGCACCCGCACCGCCCGAGCAGCTTCGGCTTCCCACCTTGGCACCTCCCCGAATCCAGCCGAAAAGCGAGAAGATGCCTCGGGCCTCTCTGGACGGGCGAGGTCGCAAAGCGTTGGACAGCTTGCAGGAGGAGAGATGCAAGATGATGCAGCCGCGAAAGACACACGCCGACAATCTTCGGGAAGCCTCGCCGCCCAAGACGAACCCGTGGCAGCGCATCAAGGTCGTACCCCCGGAGCGCGACGAGCCGGCAGCGCCTTTGAGCGGGCCGAAAACGCCGAGCTCCGAGACCGAAGCGAGCGAGGAGACGGTCGAGACGGCGGAGCTGGGGCCGGAATCGCCAACGGCAACTAGTTTGCGCCACGAGGAGCTTCGAGACGAGGGGCCGCCGCCCCGCGGAGAGGTGAACTCGACGGGAAAGGCGCCCACCTCAGCATGTCTTTGGGAAGAGTCGCCGCGGCGGATTCGAGCCGGGGTTGAATTTGGAGTGGGAGTCGGCGCTGGCGCCGGAGAAAGGCATGGCAACAGTATCAGGGCCCATCTCTTTCGCCCGTTCGCTGACCTCTGATGGCAGCATTTGGAACCACCCGTTTGGATCGGACGTCGTGGTGCACACGAACCACGGGACCTATTTTCTGCACCGCAGCATTCTCGCCAGCAACTCGGCCTGGTTTCGGGAGCGGTTGCCGGCCCCATCTTCGGTACGGCCGACGCGTGGCCCCATGGAACAGTTCGCGAGACTCGCTGACGCCAGCCTGAAACAGGACGGTGCCCCCGTCGAGGTTTCCATCCAGGACGACGGACCGCTCACTTCACACTGTCTCAAGTTCTTCTACACCGGGAGTGCGTGCGAAGGGCGATCCCCGATGCCCACGGTGACCGCCATGCTGACGGGCGCTACGTAGAGATGGACGCGTGCGAACCCGCGACCGACAGGCCGCAGGACATCACCTACGTGCCCTTGTGCGCCCTGCATTACATACACGCCGTGGGATTGCAGGCGACGTCGATAGCGGCCCACGTCACCCGCATCCTGAACCGGTCCTCCAAGAGCTGGGGACAGCACCTCGAAGTCTTCTGCAAACGCCACCTCCTCGGCCCCGAACAAGGTTGGCAGTTTGCCTTCCACCTGGGGAATGCTCTCGATGCCGCCTTCGGACACCCCGACCGCGATGCCCTCGGGCCCCTGCGACTGGCGCTGGCCGGTTTCCTGGATGCCGTGATGCCCCTGATTGCGAGGCAGCCGAATGTGATCAACCTGCTGTCGACACCCACGTGGAAGCGCTTCTCACCCGAAATCACCGACGAAATTGCCGAATTCCGACGGCGGCGAGGATACTACCGTTGGTCGGATGGCGTACTGCCGGACGAGGAAGCCATCGGGGCCATCTGGCGGAGATGCGAGGACGCTGGAGGCATTCACGATCCGCTGGCCTTTCGAATGACGCAGATTCGCCTCGTCGACGGCGACGAACCAAGCCAAGGGCAGGCAGGTGCTCCACTCGGAGACGCGTAGGGCTCCGCACAGGCTCGGCGTCTCCTTGACGGGACTCGGGGCGAAAGGACGGATGTTGGGAGGGAAGTTGGGACAGAGGTTAGGACGGAGCAATGGTCGACTCCATTTTGGACTCGGCGCTCGGCGTGATTTTTTTTTTTTACACTACTCAACATGTCTTATATAGCGTGGTGCAAGTGCAGGTTGCGAGGGCAATAACGATGGAAACATTTGATGGAATTATGGCCAAGATTCCCGATATGTCAAGGACGGGGGCGCACTGAAAGGTGACATGTACAAGCGCTGCACAGCAGCAAAGCAAGGCTAGCCGAACTCGTCCCACATTCGCGGTCCCTAATCCCCCCTCTCAGCGCGGAACTCGTGTGATTTCATGTCCACATTTACACATTATTGGTGTGATTATCGGTCACGCTGCTCGCGCGTCCGGTAATGATCGTCAATGCTGACGGTGATGCGGTCTCTCTCGTCCTCGACGAGCCTCCTCCGGGGCGGAACATGCTCCAGTCTCCTCGGCGCCTCGACGTAGCGGTAGGTGTCGTATCTGGGCTCGACGCGAACGGGGACGGGAACGGGAACGGGAACGAAGCGCTCGCGCTCGACGTATACCTCCCGGTCGTGATCTGTGCTGCGGCGATGACTCCTGCTCCGGGAGCGGCTCGACTTGCAGGAGTGATCCGAGGGCTCGACGTCGACGGCGATGACCTCGATCGGCGGCTCCGGTGGCGGCAGCGCAGGGAGGGCAGGAGGCGGAGGGGGCGTCGGGCACGGCGCGGGCACGGGCTCGACAATGATGGGGCAAGGAGGAGGAGGATTCGGAGGAGATTCCTTGCACGGCGGCGGGATGACGCGGGTGATGCGGCGACGGGTGAGGTACGTGTCCGGCTCGGGGTGTTGGAGGTAGAGGCGCTTCTTGGAAGGGCCCTTGTATTCCTTGCTTCCTGATGCGACCGTCAGCGGTGGCCATGGTGGGTGAGCTCGGCATCGTGGACGAACCCATGGTGACGTCGGGCACGTTCCTGGCACGATGGGAAGCGCAGCGGATGCAGAGCTCCCGAGAAGAAACGCCGCGTTCGCGTTGGAGGGAAGCGGAGACGGGGTGAGGAGGAGGAGGAGGACGGAGGACGAGCGATGGGCGTGTATTACAAGTATGTATATCCTCGAAGCAGGATCAGGTTCTGGAGGGGAGACGTCATCATGTGAGCTCTGCCTTGGCGGCCTGCACAGCCTTGGCGGAGTGGTCCGATGACGTGAGCGTCAGCGCCCAAGGCGGCCAGTTGGGCGTTTCGTGCGACGACTTGCATGTAAGTACTTATGCATGTGCCTAAGTACAGTAATAGTTGTACAGTAATAGTTGTACATGTACTCCGTACTCCGTACAATCCTACTCTGTAGTGGTAAGTCCTTGCATGTAAATACCCCTGCCGTGCGCTGGGCACCTCCTCCGTACAGCAATAGTTGTGTTTGCACCTAGCTGTGCACATCAGTATTAATACTTGTACAGTAAGTACATGCATGTACGGAGTACAAGTACATGTAAGTAAGTACTGTACGGGACGGAGTACTCGAGTACAAATGCCCACACGGTCGTAAGTACGGAGTAAGTAATACCTACTTACTTACAATATGCAGTATTAGGTGTCCTTTTGCAGTTCGTGATGTGCACAAGCGGGCACAGCTCATGATGCGCCCGCTTTCCGCGCACCATGTTCGAGGAAGACAGTTCCAAAGGTGCTCGAAAGTGCTCCTGTTCCGCTCCGTATGTCGCCCACGATTCGCCGGCTTCGGAGCGAGAAAAATCCTGGTTGGGATGCTTCGTCACGGGCAATAGTGGCAACGATTGTTCCTGGGTGATGCTGTTGAGACCCAACTTCGAGTCAATCTACCCCCGGGTCATTCGAACCTCATTTCGGTGCTGGCATTCCGTGCAAGTACTTACAGTACTCGAACTGTGACGTATGTACTCCGTATTGCATACGCGATACCAAAGGTATGGGCACTTCGTCACGAGTACAGCGTATGACTTCGGTGCACTACTCCGTAAGTATTCCGTACGTGTACCAGCGCACTGGGTAACTTTGTACACGACAGCAGTACTCCAACGTGCCGTGCCGTACACGCAAGCACACATCCATCCGGATGTAACGGCTGCTTCCGCATGCCGTAGCGCCGCACTGAAGCCCTCCAGGAGGCGGTCCCGTGGGTCTTGTTGTCCGTTAGGGCGCGTAACCGGCTAGTAAGCCTCCGAACCTTTTTTTTTTTTTTTTTTTTTTACATACCACGCGGCCACCAGGTTCCTACCTGTAATATGACAAATTTCTTGAAGCTTTCGTTTCGGGTGCCCAACTTCCGTCCGCATTGCAAAGTACCACTCCCTACCTACGTACTATTACGATTACGTAGTACATGTACGTACGGAAGATGTCACACGTTGTCCATGTACGTATACGCGCAAGTACATGCACGTAGGGTACATCCATGCATGGAATAACAAAGTCGAGTAAAAGCACTTGCGCGTTCGGTACTCCGGAACACTTGGTAATTACTCCGCAAGTGTACATCAGCAGTGCACCTGTGTGCATCCATGTTGCAGTCCCGTGCGTTGCATCTCTCGAGGGCCATGGATCCTAGCAAGCATCGCTCATGGTACGCCTGATCGCGGAACGAGGGTGGGGGGGAAAGTTGGCAAGCGGTCCAGACTGTCTAAAAATAGCCCGCTATACTTATGGAGGGCTGGAGAACGCGTACTTGTACTTAAAAGTACGGAGTAAGTAGAATGACATTCAGATCTCTGAAAGCATTCACGCCTCGAAGCGAACTCACCCGACACACGTGGTTGCCAGGTTCCAAGGGGGTTTCGTCTCGTGCAGTGCATCGCAGTGAGAGAATGCCAAGCTTGGCTGAGATTGGCCCTGGTGGTGCGTTCGAGTCTGCTGATGAAGTATGCGCCGTACCGGTGACGATGCTGAAGCAAAGAACTGGACGCATGCTGATTCTGACTCACGCTGGTTCGCAGTTCCAAGGATTCATGCCCGAGCTGCGTCAACGCTGGCTCGCAGTGCAACGGATCCCTGTCTGAGAGGCGTCAACCGCGTTTGGCCTTGGACCATTAAGCGAGCTATGATGGCGCCAGGTGAGAGTCAACCGTTGCCTCTGTTGAGGCACCAAGTATTATGTGACGGTGTAGTTGTAGTCGTAGGTGTTTTCCTTACGGAGACAGAGTACATGCAAGTACGTCCAGGAAGTACCCATGGCTTCTACATGGTATTAATACTGGTGCAATGCCCAAGTGCGTGGGAAGGCACAGCACTGGAACGCCTACTGGCAAGTACAGCACAGTACAGTACGCGTACGTGAAGAAAGCCCCCCCCCCCCCCCAGGCGAGGTCGACAAGGGCACTGTGGCGCTCAACGCATGGGCAATCGTCCGTAAATGCCGACGAGTACAGAGAATCAAGTACGGAGCACTAATGCTATTACTTGCTACTACTCCGTACGGAGTACTGAGTACGGAGTAACAAGGTACCTAACCCAGGATGAGAAACGGTGGACACGTGGGAACAGCCAGAGGAAGAATTACAGAACTTCCAGACACTGCCCCACTCCCTCCGCCCCCAGCCTCGAAAAAGCAGAAGGAAATCGGATGGAAATAGGTACTCCGGACATGATAGTGAGAAATATATGCCATGTATTATTTACCTGTGCAGTACTACTACGAGGTACGCGAAGAAGAAAAAATCAAAAGAGTGGCCGGGCTGGCGCGTTCGGGTCACCCAGTCAAGTGGCGCAGTGCCCGTACTTGTCAGTACCTTAGTACTTAGGTACGACTTGCAACTACCTACAGTAGAAGTCGTGCTGCAAATACTCCGAACTGGTAGGGTCTCATGGTAAGTACCACGGCAGCACAAGAACACACTTCTTTATTGTACTCGCATGTACGGAGCACGCCGCCGAATCAGCAGCACCACCTGCAGAAGAAATGTGCTTTGATGAGCCGTCTGCCAGCCACCCACCCCCGTCAGCTTCAACATGCGGCTGAATGCTAGGCAGGCATTGATCATCTCGACGGATACGGATTGGAGGACCCCCTTGCCTCGCGTATGAGCAGGGTTGCAAATCGACCGCCAACGCATGACGCGCGCTTGGCGAAGCTTTATTTCATTCACGAGTTCATCATCGTCCAGTGAAACAGCACTGAAGCAAGGATCGATCGCTCGTTTGATCGAGATGGAGAATCGAGCCGGAATGAGCGCGCCCGACTCGGAGCGAAGCGATGCAGCGACGCACACGGAGTAGACGCGGAGCTCGGCAAGACGGGTTATTGCCGTCGAGAGTTGGTATCCGTCTCGCATCTCCTACCACCACCAACGTAGCGCAGCATGGCCGACGATGAGGTAATCGACGTCGATGTGCCGAAACCAATATAGCACTGCCGTAGTATCATTGCACCGCAGCATTGGCGCGCCATACCACTACCGGTGCTCCGTACATGCCCTGCACACTCATACTCGTGCACGAGCACAAGTCAAACACCCCACCTCGAAATCTCCTCGTCCAACCCCTATTCGTACATGCACCACGGAGTGCGTACTTAGGTACTAGGTAGGCAGGTATTATTACTGATAATGCGTCACGTTGCTTGTACGGAGTACTCCGTATTACCTGACTTGAAGCTTCCCAACTCATTCAAGGGCTGACTGGGGGGGAGGGGGGGGGGGTGGTGGTTGTGGTCACACAAGTACAACTAGTACCTGCCTCGGTGGTACCTGGTATTGTGAGTGAGTAGGTGCAAGTACTACACACGTAAGTACTAGGCACATAGTACTTGCCTGCACCTACACCTATAGCCAGGGTAGCGCACAAAGTACTGGGCGGTATTCCTTACAGTGGCTCGGCAGTGCTTGCAGGGAATATTTCAAGCTCAACGAGGAACGAGGGTGAGGCTTGCACCACGGCGTGGTGTCCTGCCGTGGCTTTGACTCGTGAACCATTTTTGGCAACATCGTCACCTTCCGTTCGTCAGCTAGTGGTGTCTGCGGCCAAGGTTGTGGCACGCTCCGGGTTCTAGCAACCGATGTCGTCGGGAATCCATCCCTCCATCCGAAGCGAAGAGGTCGAGGTTGGCATGGGTGCGACGTCCGACCTCGCTTCGCTTGCTTGCCATGCACCTCGCTGGCCTCGTCTCGATCCTCCCTGCGCTCGAGGGTCGCCATTCCCGCACTCGCTGCAAGTACACTCATCACAGTCCCTGCCATTCCAATCACAGCCCGCGGCGTCCGCCATAAGCTGTCCGATGCCACGACGCAATGTTATTTTTGGGCACTTTGGCGCGCGTCGGAAAACGACTTGCGCTCGGAATGTGACCCTGCATTCTACTACTACTCGCACACACTTCAAGGTATTACCTCGAGACAGTACGGAGTACCTAGACACTCGCCAACACGACCAACCTTGCTGCCGCAAGGCGCAGTCAGGTATCCCGTACTGCGATGTCTGTGACTAGTGCAAGTGCAGAACTTGCGCGTGCGTGTACAGTACAGGCTAGTAGTACTTGGATGTACTGTAGGTGTACGGAGCACTGCACGGGGGGTATTGATACACGTATGGAGCACTCAGCACAGTATTTATTATTGCAAGATCCATCACTCGCAATTAAACTCTGTACCTCACCGGAAAGGGCTTAGGCTTGACATGGTACGACGGCCGTTGTGCGGAGTACTTCTACGCTACGAGTGTTGACTTGAACGCTTCAGTCACTCATGTCTTGAACACATTGCGCCTGCTACTTTGCGAGATTTGAAAAGCCGTCGTGAGTGGCATGGATCACGGCCGACGACAGAGGCACTCGTCACGGGAAGATCCGGACTCCACAACAATTGCGAGCAAGTGCTTTCTACCCGTACGCGGACATACTGGCACTGGCATGTGCCTCGTGCAAGTACATGCCATGTACGCTGCGTACCTACAACAGAGCACGTGTGTTAGGGGCTCCGTGTGTTACATCGTTCAAGCAGTGAGTGTTGTTGACCTTCATACCTAATACTGACAAACGGCTACAGTACATGCGGAGAAGGCCATGTTCGGTACTGTGCGAGAATGATGAAACGCAGAAATCGATTAGGCTAAAATAGGAAATTCAAGTGGAGAAACTGGTTTGGAGTCTGACTGACAAATGGAAGCTAACCGTGACCCACTTTTCAGGAAGTAAATTCAAGCCATAGCGCGTAGTACGGAGTAGCGTACCCAGTACGTATCTGCACATGAACACCCGCAGTAGCAGTGGCCAGTGAATGCCAAGTGCTTGAAAGTATTGCTTGCAGCAAGTACTTGGCTTGTACCTGTACCGTTTCTCAGAACAGTTACTGGTATTCGTGTGCCGAGCAGTCCATTGACAACAACAATTTTAATACTTGCACGATTCAAGAACAGTGTGCTTGCTTGCTCACCACGAGTCCCGTGTACATGTACAGCGCAAAGGCCCCTCGCCAGGGTGAGGTGCCTGGACCAGGGCATTGCTCGAGATGGCCTTGGGGAATGTGGACTTGCCTCATTACTCGCAGTACTGTACGGACGAGTACTTACCTGTACCTGCAAGTTGACGTGACTACTCTGTACAGACTACTCCGGACTGTACTCGGTAAGCCAAAGTGCATTGCGTGCACGGAGTACTTGTCGCCGTTCTGTGTTCGAACGAGTGCCCTTCCAGTACCTGCGTCCCTACTCGATGCTAGTGTGCGTGCATCCTCGTGTCGAAGAGTAGCAGCATTCGTACGGCGTACCTGCACAGTACTTGGTAAACCGTTCGTGAAGGAGGAGTACGGAGTAGTATTACCGTGCATCATGCACATGCGCTTAGCTGAAACTCGGAACGAGTATCCGTACGGCTACTCCGTAATAATGCTCGCTCCCCCCTCGTCATGGAAACTGCGGAGCACCGCACCGTACTCCGTACCTCGCATCCACCTCGAAACACACATGATCTAGCCGGAGATCCACAAGCGCCGCTGGCTAGGTCATCTCGTCGCAGCGCACATGTGGTATTAGCCGACAACGACTAGTAAGTACTTTGCACCCCGACGCTAGCTGGGTACAGATCAGTGCCGTAAGTACGGAGTACAGTACCTGTACTTCGAGTTTACCTGCCTAGGCACCGAACAGAGGGTAGCAGGGGGTGCTCCGTCGTCGTACTCGCAAGTACATGGTTTTTGAATGCACAGCAGTTGTCGGAGCATCAATCACCTGACGAGGGCACCAAGGAATAAGCTCAGAGGGGACTCGGCTCGTTGGAAATAAAGTCAGGCCGCCGAGGGCGCCGACAATGGATGCTTCCTTCGCATCAACCGTTGACGACCTTGCGCGACCGCCCGCCCGTCCTGTGGTGGCAGGCCTCTCGATCCTTGCTTCGCCTCTCGCCCGCTTGCACCTGTGGGCCGGAAGAGAAAAAAGAAAGGCAGATTTGATCACACCAGTGACAGCAATCGACCCCCCCCTGCTGGTTCCTGCCTCCGGTACTCGCATTACTAGCCCCCCTCGTACATGTCAGTTCGGTGCACGGGAGGAGTACTTACCGTGCATGTACCAGTACACCATCGTGCACCGTCTTGTGCTCGCACTCGTGCCTCGTACACTCCGTACATGCGACGTCCAGGATCGGCATCGGGCTGAGATTGCCAGCAGGGTCACGTCTCAAACCGACGACGAAGCTCGCGCGGACGAGCCAGGCCGCTCCACCTACCGCTGCGCCGCAGAACGGGACCATGTCGCTGCCTGACTCCCGCGGCCGCCAACTCCCGGCCCAGCCGTACGAGTACGAGGGCGAGAGCGAGGACGAGTACCAGTACCAGTCCCAGCACCAGCCCCGGCAGCAGCAGCAGCCCCGGCAGCAGCAGCAGTACCAGAAACAGCAGCAGCAGCAGCAGCAGCAGCAGCAGCAGCAGCAGCAGCACCGGCAAGGGTACCGGCCAGAGTACCAGCATGAGTACGAGCCAGAGTACCGGCAGGATTACCAGCAAGACTACGAGCGAGACTACGAGCGAGAGTACCAGCAGGAGTACCAGCAAGAAGACTATGAGCGAGAGTACCAGCAAGAGTACCACCAGCAAGAATACCAGCAAGAGTACCAGCAAGAGTACCAGCAAGAGTACCAACAAGAGTACCAGCACCAGCAAGAGTACCAGCAAGAGTACCAGCACGAGTACCACCAGAGAGAGTACCAGCACCAACCCCAACCTCAACACCTGCACGAGGAGGAGCAGCATCGACACCAACAGCACCAACAACACCAACAGCACCAGCAGCACCATCAGCACCATAGCCGCTCTCCTGCCGCTGGGACTTTTGCCACCGCTGCCGCCGTCGCTCGTGGGGACGAGGACCCTGCTGCCCATATCCCTGCCCCCACTGCGGGTGCAACCAGTGTAGCCGCCAACGCTACTGCTTCGAGTGCCAAGGCACATATTGACACTGCTCACACTGCTGCTCACACTACGCAAACGCCTACTTCCGCAACCTCCTTCTCCTACATCACCGCCTCCTCCTCCTCCTCATCGCCCGTTGTCCAGCAAATCGTCCATGACAGCCCCATAGCTGGCCGCTTCGGCAAATCCTCCCCGGTGACGTCCGCCGGGTCGCTTTCCCATTCGACCTCTCCCAGGTACGTACGTGCGTGAAAGGATGAACAATGCTTGAATAAAGTCAATGGGCAAACGCCACCTCGTCTGTGCGAACCCGTCACTTGTCAACCTCCCCCCCCCTCTCCCTTCCCCGCCGACCCTCCGTGCTTTGCCACAGTCATCGCGAGAGTCGGTCCCCGTACGCCGGTGGCCCGTCTTCAGTGCTTCGTCTCCAGAGAGTTGCTTCCGCTCAACCCGCTGCTGCCGTGCAACGCTGCCTCGCCGCCCATTCGCCTTCTCCTTCACCTTCCTCCTCGTTCTCTTGGGCTGACATGCTGTACTGTCCCTCTAGATCTCCACGGCTGCCCCTCTCCCATCCGCTGTCTCCCGCGAGCGACCTGGCGACTCCTCCGTCGAGCACTGGCTCTCGATTTCCTGCCGTGGCCTCGATTCTCCGTCGAGAAGTGCCTACTGGCCAGCCGACTTCTGCTACCGTGTCGCCCTTGTTTTCATCTGCGGGCCGGACGGCCTCGATCGGCGATTCGGTCAAGCATCCGAGTTCGGAGGAAAAAGGACCTAGGTTCGTCTCCGTCGTCCACCCTGCCGTCCACCCGGAGGCAACACGCTCCTCCGCACCCCCCGTCCCATCTCTCGCTCGCTCGCCTTTGCGTGAACGACTCTGACGGCTTCTTGTTCCGCAGATTCGTCCCCACCGACGCCCCGAATGACCTTCGAAGCACCCCCCAGTCCGTAGAATCGACGAAGCCTTTGCGACGCCCTTCACCCCCCCAACCGCCTTTGCGAATGGCGTCCAAGCCCCCGATGGCGAACCCGATGGCGACGGCACCGAGCGAATCGTCCAGGGGCATCCCGCGAAATTCCTCCATAAACACGGCGATATACGCCGCCTCCTCCTCCATGTCCTCTTCCGAACATGGTTCGCAGAATGTCCAAAAGAGAAGCACCGACATGGCGAGCATCATCAAGGCGGCCGGAAGCCCCGAAGCCGTCATCGAACACCTCTTGAGGGAAAAGCAGTCGCAGTCGCAGCAGAACACGCAGCTATGGAGACTGGTCGACAAGCAGAGATCCATGATCTTGGGTCTCAACACGGACCTCGAGGCGGCCTTGAAGGACAAGGAAAAGTACAGAAAGAAGCTCAAGGAGCTCATGGCCGCCCCCGCCGCCCCGAGGGCCGCTGCTGGTCAGCACGGCGAAGCCATCCCACCCAGACCCAACGGGCCCCGTGAAAACCCCGCCCACCGCCCGAGCGCCGAAGAGGCGGAGCCGAGGTCGGCCATGTCTCCATCCTCACCCAGTGAAGATTCCGACGGCCCAAAGGACTCGCCCGTCGACATATCCATGGCGCCGTATCCGATTACGCCGCCTGCTGACAGACAGCACGAGCCATCCTTGACTGTCGGCGAGATGCTGGATGACAAAAACTCCGTGTCGAAACCACAAGAGTACACCGTCAGCCCGTTGGATGAGGAACCGGACCACGGCGCCTTCGACCGGCCGCCGCCGAGGGAGATGGCCGATGCCCAGTCGCGGGAGATGGCCGGCGTCCAGCCGAGGGAGCTGCAACCAAACACCTTCCTGCCTCCGTCGAGAAGTTACCCGAGCCTGCCACCAAAAGTACCTCCCCCGATGCCGCCCACGGCCGCTCCGCCACCCATCAACCTGTCGAAGCCGTTGCCGTTGCCGCGGCCGGACGAGGAGGACGAGACGGACGAGGACATGACGCATTTCCCCGCGCCGCCACGGAAGCCTCCGCCAGCACCTCTGCAGCTGAAGCAGCAGCTCCGACCGCCGGTTCTGGTGCAGCCGGAGGACGATGACACAGAGTCGGACTATGACGATGTTCTCGAAGTTGGCCAGCCGGGAGACGAGCTGCGTGGCCGACGCAAGACCCGCGAGGAGGATGACCGGGAGCGAGGCGTCATGGCCTTCAAGGACACGCAGGAACGAAGCGCTCCGCAGCAGGTTGCCGCGAACGATGCGGGATCCACCGACGAGGAGGCACCGTCTCCCATCTCGAAGACCATCCCACCTCGTCGAGCATCTCTCGGTGCGTCCGTCTCCCTTGATGCCGTGCTTCACGGGGACCGCAGAAAGGAGATGGGTGCTCCGCTCTTGAGCCCCGGCCTGCCTGCCAGCCCGCGTCCGTTGGGTGTCCCTGGGAAGTTGACCGCTTCGGCATCCTTGTCTCCTCGGCCTCCACGCCAGCCCATTCCCCTCCCCGCAGGTGCCGTCCCGGCTGCCGCCTCGAAAGTGTCGGCTGGAGACCTCTCGAGGGCGCTACCATCGCTGCCGACGGAGCAGTCTCCCGCCTCCGAAACCCACACCGGCGCCGCCGAGCGAACCGAGATCTGCCGGGATCTCGTGACGGAAGAGTACCCGGATCTGCTTCTGCCGCCCAATGCCCTGCCGTCCATTCAGGTCAGAGTTGCCTCCTCCCGCCTGAAGCCGTCGATGGCCAGCTTGATGTCCACGACTCAGCTTGAAGAGGACCCCGTCTTCACTCTCGCCATCACTTCCCGAGCCGACCGCGGTGAGCTGTGGCGCGTGGAAAAGGACATTGCTTCCTTGGGAAAGCTCGATCAGCGACTGAAGCAGTGCTCGGCCGTCAAAGCCAAGACGCCCGATCGCTCCCTCTTCAGCGGCCATGCGCCGGCGAAGCTGGACGCGAGGCGCCAGGCTCTGGAGCAGTACATGGACGAGCTTCTCGACACGCCGCTCGACATCGCGACTGCCGTGGAGCTGTGCAGGTACCTATCGACGAATGCGCTGCCTCCAAACGTCGACGAGTCGACGTCCGCCATGACGGCATTCTCCGAGAATAGCACCCAGCTCGCCGGCGCCGACGGTCGGCCCACCCGCAGCGGCTACCTGACCAAGAAGGGCAAGAACTTTGGTGGCTGGAAGGCTCGCTTCTTCGTCATGGACGGCCCTCAGCTCAAGTACTACGAATCTCCCGGCGGCGCTCACCTGGGGACCATCAAGCTGCAGCACGCGCAGATCGGGAAGCAGGCGCCGCACGTCGAAGCCCAGTCTCCGGTCCGGGCGGCCAGCGACGACGAGCTCGACAACCAGTATCGCCACGCCTTCCTCGTGCTGGAGCCGAAGAAGAAAGACTCGAGCAGCCACGTCAAGCATGTGCTGTGTGCCGAGAGCGACAGGGAGCGAGACATGTGGGTCGACGTCCTGCTGCAGTGGATCGACAACGACGGCGGCGACGCGCAGGGCTCGAAGCTTGCCATGTCCAACGAGTTCCAACCGGCCGGCCAGGAGGCCAGGAAGGGCAACCAGGTCAAGGCTCCGCACCAGCTGGCGGATGCGGATGCGGATGCCTTCGTCGGCGTCCGATACGATTCCACGCATGCGGGAGAAACGCCGCAAGGTGCGCCCGGCGCACTCAAGGCCGGCGGCACGCTCGCCGAGAACCAGAGCTCTCAGAACCTGGCCGGCGATACGACGAGTTTTCAGGCGAGCAAGACGATATCGGGGCCGAAGGATCCTCAGGTCATCTCGGACTCGACCGCCTGGGGCAAGAAGCCGGGCCTGGCCATCCCGCCACCGACGGACGAGAGGAAGGTGAAGAAGCGAAGCTTCTTCGGCTTCGGCGGCAAGACGCGCTCGTCCTCGGACGGCCAGGACTCCATGTTCGGCGGCAGCGATGCTGGATCGGCCGCGACGCCGCCGCAGGGTTCATATCACGGACCCGTCCGCCAAGTTTTCGGCGCACCGCTGGCCGAGGCGGTGCGCTTCAACGCACCGCTGGATGTCAACGTGCCGGTGCCTTCGGTCGTGTACCGATGCATCCAGTACCTCGACAGCAACGATGCTCTGCTAGAGGAAGGCATCTTCCGGCTGAGCGGTTCCAACGTGGTCATCAAGCAACTCCGTGAACGCTTCAACACCGAGGGCGACATCAACCTGGTCACGGACGAGCAGTACTACGACATTCACGCCATCGCCTCTCTGTTGAAGCTCTATCTGCGTGAGCTGCCGACGACGATCCTTACGAGGGATCTCCATCTCGACTTCATGTCGACGATGGAGATTCCGGACCACGAGGAGAAGATTGCCGTCCTTCGCGACCTGGCCCAGAAGCTGCCGCAAGCCAACGCGACGCTGCTAAAGTACCTCATCTCGTTCCTCATCAAGGTCATCAACAATGCCGACGTCAACAAGATGACTGTCCGCAACGTCGGCATCGTCTTCTCGCCAACGCTGAACATTCCGGCGCCCATCTTTGCCGTAATCCTGCAGAACTACGAAGCCATCTTCGACATCGACCCCGAAACGTACGAGCTTCCGTCGCCCGTGTCCGAATCCGAGTCGTTGCAGCCGACACGATTAGAGCCCCGTCCCGACCTTCAGGCTCGGCCGTCGACGGCATCGGGCGGCGGGTCGCCCCACCGTCAAGGGCGCATAGAGTCGATGAGGGACCGGCCGCGACAGACGCCGACGCCGCCTCTCCTGCAGAACCTGCAGGTTGCGAGGGGTTCGCCCACGCCACCCTCGGGCGCTTCACGCCAGCACTACGACCTGGGGAGTCACCATCAGCACGGCGCGGCGTCGGGCGGCCCGCTCCGGCCGGCGTACGAGAGTGCGTACGGCCTCTCTCAAGGCCACGAAGGCCACGGCTACAACCCGGCGCAGCGCGCCACATCCGGCTATGAAAGGCCGCCGTATACGTCGGCTGCCGGGGAACACGACGACGGAATTCAAGCACCGGAGCAGCCACCTCGGTCGAGCTCTAGCCGACGCGAGAGCTCCATGCTCCACGGGTCCATGATGGCATTGCCACACCAAGGATCGGGAAGTCGCCTCCGCGAGGAATCCCACTACTGATGCGGCAGGCGAAGCGTGGCCGGCCCTTGACCATCACCGCTGCCGCCGACACGACCGCCATCAATGCTACCACGACTACCACCACCACCACCACCACTCTTTATTGTTTGAAACGACATGTCCACTCGTTGAAGGGAAGCGATGATACCACTTTTTCGTGCATTTCGTTCTTTTTGCTCCTTTATAGCATGCACAGTCGCTCGGACGGCGGGGGAGACTGGTTGATGCGGCTCCAGAACCTGCTATGATTTGGGAGAAGGGGCGCTTTTGGGATAACGGCTAATGGTGTTACGAAAGCTCCGACGGCGTGGGATGATGCAAAGTCTGATGACGTACCGCGACGTACCGCGATTGGAGTACGGGAAGGGCAGTATTGAAACGCAGAATCGACTAGTGTTTGTGTGCAACCGAGGCAAAGTAAGATTGTAACAATACGGGAATGATGCGGAACTTGATTTCAGGGCCAGTTGAAGTGGTCTCCTCACGAGCATACGGCCCGACCGGGTTTGACACCCAGCGGGCAGCAGTTCGTGCAAGAGAACATTCGATAGACAGACAGGCCACTTGCGACAATTGACAAGAAGTTACTATTTGATTGATGGAAGTTGAGAGGAACGATGCCGAGACGGTGAGTCAATCGATGAGGATGTGCTGTACCTTATTCGTTGGTACCGAGCCAGGGAGGCGAACGACGTTGGATCGTGGCCGAGCCCTTGTGGAGAGGTCTGACGGAGGCGAAAGTCAGCATACATACGGGATGACAAGGCGCATTACATCTCAGCATACTGAGGACGATGCTGCCGACGAAGTTCCGCACATACATCTCACCTACCCCCTAATTTAAGTTTCAAGTTTCCAAGTTTCTACTATTTAAAGAGTAATTACTATCCGTAATCCGAACTTGTAGGCGTGTGACAGCTTTGATGACGATTCCAGGTGGTTCCGAGTACCTCTAGTGGCGCGGGAGGTCCCACTTAGATTTCTCCTCAGGCTTTACTTTTACTGTACTCCGTATTAGTGCTAAAGATGATGTAAGTACATGTACTTCTACATATACATGTACGTTTACAAGTATTAGTACTTAACGTACTTTAGGTCGGAGGGTCGGCGACAAGGAAGGCCGCAACTTCCAACGTTGAGTTTGCTGATAGCATGACACATGTCCAGACGGATCATTCCATGAAAGAGTTGGCGGCATCCTTCTGATCGATGGATCTGGGACTGCCTCTCGATCCGCGGCTTGGTCCTGAGCACAGCGGCGTCGAGCAGGCTTTCCCGTCGGTGGCAACACCAGTAGTGCCAACTGATGGACGTCATCGGCCTGAGCAACAACATCATCAGCAGGAGAGGCTATTGCAGCAGAAACGACATCACGATGCAGACTACGACGACGAATACGACGAAGAAGAAGACGATGACGAAGACGAAGACAACGACGCTGCCCAGCAGCAGCAGCCGCAGCAGTCGCCGCACGAACATGGCCCCTCAGCAGACGGCGTCGATGCCAAGAAGGCTCGGGCCTGCGAGGCCTGTCGCGGGCTCAAGGTACGCTGCGAGCCGGACCCGAACGACGAGGAAGGACCGTGCAAGCGGTGCCGGAAGGCCGGCCGCAACTGTGTCGTTACAGCACCGACAAGGAAGCGACAGAAGAAGACGGACAGTCGTGTGTCGGAGCTCGAGAAGAAGATTGACGCCTTGACGGCCAGCTTGCAGGCTCGCGCCTCTCAGCTGCCGTCCCTTCCACCTCTTGCGAAGCCCCCTCTCCAGAGCACAAATACGACGCGGCCTACCGGCCAGGCCTTCCATTCCCTGATGGGACACGTGGACGCCGTCAGGAGTTGGGGGAACACGGGCACGCCATCCCCATCGCAGCCGCCGCCGCAGCCGCTACCAGCGTCACAGTCGCACTCGCACTCGCACTCGCAGCCACAGTCTGTGGCAGGACAGAAGAGAAAGGTCTCGGAACAGGAGCAACTTGACGGACCCGGTGACATCGACGACGCCGTCCACAGCCACGGCCACGGCCACGGTAAACCGTCCTCGCCTCGCCTCGCCTCCCAGCCACGGCCGCCACCGACACTTGCGTCGGCTTCACACTCTGATGACGGAGACATCGTCGACCGTGGCCTCCTCACCCTCGAAAAGGCTGCAGAACTATTCTCGAGGTATAAAGATTCCATGACTCGCCATCTGCCTGCCGTCGTCTTTTCTCCGAGCATGACCGTCATGGACCTTCGGATGACCAAGCCGTACCTCTTTCTCGCCGTCATGGCAGCCGCCTCGTCCGAGATGCACGATCTGCAACGTGTCCTGACCAAGGAACTGATGCAACTTCTCGCCTACAAAATTGTCGTCGCGGGTGAGAAGAACCTCGAGCTCGTCCAGACCCTGCATGTTGCCGTCATCTGGTATTGGCCCCCAGA
Source organism: Drechmeria coniospora (assembly GCF_001625195.1). NCBI lineage: Eukaryota > Fungi > Ascomycota > Sordariomycetes > Hypocreales > Ophiocordycipitaceae > Drechmeria > Drechmeria coniospora. Next base: position 6,453,594 of record NC_054391.1, read on the forward strand.
GCACTTTGAGGAGCTCAAGTTCTACCAGCTCGTACACATGGCCGCCGTCATGGCCCTAGATATCGGCCTCGGCAGGAAGGCACCCCCCCGACGGGGAATCCATGCACTCAGCTGGCGCGAGCATCAGTTCAAACGCCTGCCGCAGGCGGATCCAACGAGCCTCGAGTGTAGGCGCACCTGGCTGACATGCCACTTCCTCGCCACCAACACCTCCATCTCTCTCCAGCGGCCCAATCTCGTCCGCTGGTCGTCCTTCATGACCGAGAGCCTCGAGCTTCTTGCTTCCTCCCCGGACGCCGCCCCCACGGACAAGTACCTCTGCCACCTGGTGTGGACCCATCGCATGGCCGAAGAGATTGGCGGCCAGTTTTCCATGGACGAAGACCCCTCAGCCCCGGTCAACCTCTCCGATGCGAGAACCCGCTTCACCCTGAGGGCGCTCGAACGCGACCTGGAAAAGTACCGCGATGCAGTCCCAAGGGAGCTCATGCAGCGTACGTCTCTGCCCCCCCCCCCCCCCCCCCATTCTCGTTGGCTGTGTTGAACGTCAAGGACGTGACTGACGGACAACCGCGCTCCCTGCCTGCAGCGTCCCTCAAGCTCAGCTTCTACCTGCTCAGCCTCTACATGCACGAACTCGTCCTCCACACCGGCACGACCGCGGACCAATTTCGCTCGCCCTTCAGCACCGAAATCATCAAGGACGGCATGATCAGCTCCGAGCCACTTTCGGCCGCCCACATCAACGCCCTCTCCGCATGCCTCTCCGCCGCCGACGGCATCTTTGACACCTTCCTGTCCATGGACGTCTCCAATATCCGCTGCCTTCCCGTTTTCAATTTTGTCCGCGTCGCCTACGCCATCGTTATCCTCATGAAAATGTACTTCTCCGCCTCGAGCCCAGGCTCCGAGCTTGGCAAGGTCATCCCCAAGACCAACATGCGTGTTGAGCACTACCTCAACGCCCTGCTCGACAAGTTTCGCACTACCGCTGCCGATGACAAATGCCGCCCCGCTGCCAAGTTCCTCATCGTTCTCGCCATGCTGAGGAGCTGGTTCCTGAAGCAAAACAAGGCCGAGAGGAGGGGTGTTAACCCCCCCGCCGTCGCCGCCGAAGGCAGCTCCGCGGTGCACGCCCGCCACGGTGCGAACACACCCCTCCAGGTCCTCTCCGAAGTCGCCATGGGCCGTGATCCTACCGATCGCCAGAGACGCACGTCTAGAAACTCCATGGCCGGCATGCGCCAGCCGCCCCAGCCTTTTTTCCACGACAGCATTGCCTCGTCTGGCAGCACGCCCCCTACCTCGACCCACGTCGCCTCGACCTCCGCCAGCAGTACCGGGACCGCCAACGACCACACCTCGGGCGCTGTCGACCCCTCGCTCCCTGCCAACGCTGTTGTCCCACCCTCGTACCCCATTACCCAGCCGCAGTGGATGAACCCCCAGCAGCAGCCCATTCCCGGCCCGGACATGATGGGTTTCGCCGCCGGCCTCCTCCCCGGCTTCGACCTCGAGAGCCTTGGCGTAACCCTCGACTCGCGGGACATGCTACTCGAGGATGGCGCCAAGATGATTCTTAACGAGCCCTGGTTCACCGCGGCGTTCCAGGGCCTTTCCGATGCAGACTTTTTCCCATTCTAGGCCATGACTGTGTAGTAGAAGCTGGAAGTGCTGCGACCGGTACGGCACACTCTGCCTGCCCACACTCCGAACCCTTGGTGCGGCCTCTCCACCCCTCTAGGGTTTCGAGACGATGAAACCCATGAGAAAGAGTGGACTGCGAGAGATGCCTACGCGTACAGTCGCGCATCTGGACGCTCTCCATGTTTTTTACACTGTACATATATCCACGACATACGACGGACACGACGAACCAACCCCCTCTCACATTGGTCAAATAGCAAGCAGCAAGCGGAAGTGAATATTTGCATTTTTTAGGCGTAGTAATGTGGTGCCTCGGCCGATAATTCGGCCGCAACTATATAACGGTGGCAACCAAAGGGGAATATGCACTCTGCTTAGTTCTGATCATCAACGTTCGTTGCGTAAGTGATAGGCAGTTCGTCTCCACATGAGTGCCGAGTCCTTGTCCAGCCCTGTCCAGAACAAAGAAGCCCAGCACTCGTCGCCCCATTCCGCCCCCCCTTCGTACTCGGTATAATTACACCGAATATGATAGTAAATATCCTATGCCACATGCGCCAGCCATGCCTGTCATGAGCTTCTTGGGCTCCGGTTCGCAATCAGAGTCGCTTGCTATGACATCGACACTGCTCACAATTTTTGTTCGAGCGGGAAGCGAGAAAGCCAACCGCTGCGCCAGCCCCAGCTTCCTTGTTCGCTCCGTTCTTGGGGGTTTGACAGCAAATACCCATTTGGCTTTTCCGAAAGTCACGTCAAAAAAAAAAGCAAGCTCCGTGCGGTGTACCGGTGTAAAGTGAAGGACCTCGGAGTTCCACGCCCAGTCGTGGCCGAAGCGCCAGGGGATGCAAGGAAGAGAGCGTCTGCGCTCGTAGATCGAGACCGGGAAGCCAATGCAGCGAAAGCACGCAAGACACCTCGCCATTCGACGCAACGACCTTCCACGAGCTCGGCACAAGACATCGACGTTGCTACGGGCCGAAGCATGCCGTGACGTTTCGTGAGCAACGCGAGCGTTTTAGAGCCCTTGCGATGCCGTGAGGAGCCGGTCAGTCCATGTAGAAGTCGCCCTTGAGTATCCTCTCCTGAAAAGCATCCGGCTTTCGGGGCTCCTGCTTTGGCCGGACGACGGAGGCTTGCGTGGGTGGCGGTGGCAGATCGGAGACCGACTGTGTTCGGTCGTGGTGGCCCCTCGGGGGCGAGGAGGCGTGTGAGAAGGATGGGCGAGCGCCGATGACGGAGCTCTCGGCACGTGACCTAAGCTGCTCCGACCAGTTAAAGCCGTGCTGGTCTGCGCGAGAAGGAACATTGTCAGAAGAGACTCTTGGATGCTTGGTGTTGCTTGCCTGTGGAGGAGCGGCGGGGGGGACGGCAGTGCTAGCGCGGCGGCCCGAGGCGGAGAGGGCGGCGGTAATGCTGGAGCCCTGCACCAGCGATGGCCTGCGATCGCTGGGGATGGTCCCGAGCGAAGAAGGGGGCGAGGATGGGCTATTACCATTGCCAGGGCTGCCTCCCGGACGGTATCCTCTCATGGCCGACTGTCCAAGGCTCATGCGGCGAACAAAGGGTGTGGTCGGCGTGGTTCTGATGCCACTAAGTGGCAGATCGTCATCGTCGACGGCATTCTCGTCAATCGAGTCCGAGTTGGTCGACATGCTCCCACGGCGCATGCCGAAGCCGGCCGTGTTGGTGGGCGACGTGCCCGAGAGGCCGATGGTGGTGACGGAGAGGCGACGTCTCTGAGGGTCGTTGAGGGAGCTGTTGATGGGACCGGGGTAGGAGGCGCTGGAGATGGAGGGAGCACGCTGGAAGAGGTTGGAGAAGGCGGCCTGGGTGATAGAGCCACGGCGGTTGGCAGCCGGGCCAGGTCCGCCGCCGCCGCCGGGGCCGTTGGGGAAGTTGTCCGACATGGTGGCAGATTTCCGAGCCGGGGCTGATGCGTCGATGCCGAGTCGCTGGAGACCAGTGTCGGACGGCGAAATGCTAGGGTCAAGACTGCGAGGCGTCGGCAACGACGTCGGAAGCGCTCGATGAGTCTTTTGGCGGATGAAGAGGGTGAAGGGCGGCGAAGGAGAGAATGGTGAGACGAAGTTGAGAGTTGCTCCTTTTGATCCGCAGACCAGGCGAATCGTCCGGTGGTGGGAGGAAAGAGAATGCAAGGAGTACGTAGGTGTGCTAGCGGTCGAGATGTATTAGGCACAAGGTGGTATGAGGATGGTTCGACGAGAAGGAGGCCAAGGCGTCGAGGGGCGGCACGTGGGATATATAGCACGGCAGGGGCGACCCACGGCAAATGTCAGAGAGCAGGCCGGGGAAGGGGATGTGGGAGGAAGGCTCGAGTTGAGCTGGGTCGAATGACACCACGAAGACGTGGAAAGCGGAGCTGGGGTGCCTGCCTTGGTAGGGATACGTACATGTAGGTACACGTCCGTCCGGGTACGAGGATGGGTGCCAGCCGCTGCGTACAGTATGGGCGGACGACCGCAGACGGGGGGGGCGTTGGGGCGAACTAGGTGTAGGCGATGGGTAGGTAGGTAGATGCTAGGTGGTGCTAGGAACGCTAGCCGTAAGGGTACTAGGGTGGTGGTGGTCGACGAGGTTCCGTTGGTGGTGTAGGTTAGCGGTGCCGAGTGCGAATCACAGTGCCGCGGCTGTTGGTTGAGTTGGGTTGGTGCGAGGGTGGTGCGGTGGTGCGAAAGGGATGTTCGTCGACAGTGTGTGGTGGGTGTTTGGCGAATGGATGAGCGAGTGGGCGGGAGTGCGAGTGCGCGTCGATAAGTAAGTATGTGTGGTCGTGTAGGAGTGCGCGTGAAGGTTGTAGGACGAGGGATCGATGGACGGACGAAGGGGTGGTGGGTGGGTGTGGGAGGGAGGGAGGGAGGAGAGGACTCGGACTGGAGAGATGGGCTCTGGAAGTGCGGCGTCATGGCTTCCCTCGATGTAAGTACTGCATGTACATGTATGGTAGGTACGTACCTGCACTCGCACCACCTCGCTTAGATTCACACCTCAACGAATTCGACTAGAGGCAGTTCGTACCTGCGAGTACTTCCAAGCCGTGCATGTGTGATTCGGTACTAGGCAGGTACGTATGGTGCGCACTGAGGGACGGAAGGGGCAATTTGGCGAGAGAGTTCTACACCGTACGGTACGGCGCAGGTGCGAGTGAGTACCTCGAGTGCCGCTCGTTGCCCGAGGTGCGCACGGAACCAACCAGAGCCGCTGCACTGAACGCCTGGCTTTGGGTTGGGAAATGGACGACGCGGGCTAGACGAGCGCTCGGTGGCCGATGCGTCTGGTGCACTGCTGCGGATTATTACTAGCGAGCACCCAGCACCCAAGGTACGAATCAACAGCCAACACTCCAAACACACCCTTCCTCCCTCGTTGTCACGGTCAAACGCAGGTGTGCAAGTAGAGTAGCACGTTATCCTAGCACGGTCTGGCGAAGACGTAGAGCGACACGAGCAGAACGGCCGATCGCCCCAACGTCGTCGTCATCGTCGTGATCGTGCAGCTGCCGACCAACAATGACCGCCCTCCTTCCCCTTGCCTTTCCGCGTCGACTGATTGAACGGCACGCGGGACGCCTAGTTGGATTTGGATAGGATCCGATGGATGGTCAGATTCGTTTGCTTCCTCCTTCCTCCGACGCCCTCTCGATTGTCGTGGCATGCCGACGAGGCGAATGGAATTGGGTTTCTAGGGTGAGCCTGTTCCGCGTCTCGCCTTCGATGGACTCGAAAGCTTGCCGCAGTCTGTCCGCCTGGGTGCGCGCCCTGACCTGGGCAGACCCTGAACGTTGACGGGGACGGGAACCGGCTCAGAACCCCTCAAGCTCCACCACTGGCGTGACGTCGATCCGGCCGAGGACTCTTGGGTTCATGGCGGGTTGCGGGCGAGCTGTTGGCCCACTGGCCCGCACTGGGAGGTTGCCAAGAACAGTTGGGCCTAGCGCAGGCCCTGGTGGACGCCAAGCCAATTGGGGGACGCGGGTGGAGAATGACGCGCCGTTGCGTTGTCTTGCACGGCGTTTCACCCAGGACGGCGCACTAGCCGTAGCCGTTTGGCCGGCTGGTTCGCACGTGTCGTAGCCCGCAGTACGTGCCGCGAATGCCGTCAGCACAAAGGCTCGGTACCGAGCTGTCGCCGCATCCGATTCGACGGGCAATGGTGGGGTGCGGCAGAGGTGAGAGGAGAAGAGAAGGGACGGGAAGAGAGGAGTCGAGGGAGGAAGAACGAGCGGGTAAAGCGCGACGGCGTGGGTACCATGGAGCGAGCGCGGCGGAATGCGAAGCGGCAAAGAGGGGGGGCTGTCGTGCAGCGCTGGGCGACAAGGGTGCATGTGCGACCAAATAGCCCATGCGAGGCTCTAGACTCCAGAGAGGACCGCAGTACGGGGGGCCAAGTAAAGTGCAGTGCTGCACGGCCGTTAAAAGTAGTGCATGTATATTACTTAGATTTGTACGTATAAATATAGCTCGTTCGTTCGTTCCACCAGGCACCTCGCTGTCTGGAGAGCTCCACGAATGCCGAGTGGCTGCACCATCCAGTCCATGTAGATAAGGTACAGTAGGTACCTAGTAGGTAATAGGCGTACTCCTGTACCGAGTACTCCGTATCCGTACATGCAGGTAATTTGGCTCGAAGAGCCGAGCTGCGAGTAATGCCATGCTCCGTATGGAGTACTCGCAAGTAATTACTGTACCGGGGGGTAAACTGCTATTACCTGCCAAGGTACGGAATACTCCGTATTCATCTCCATGCTCGTCCATGAGCAGGCTGCGTCGCTGCCAGGCATTGCAGAATGCTTGTGCCCAGAAATGGTAGACTCACGAACCGAGTGCATGCAATGGTTCTGAGAGGACGGGGCAGGGGGAATGTCTGAACGGGCGCTGACGATGCTTGACGCGCCGTGCTTCGCACAAACTCTGGTACCCCCGGGCTCTAGCCTGTGGTTCAGAAGGTGCGGATGGCTGGTGTTCATTGTGGATCTCCAGCTGTCTACCCGTAATACCTGTAGTGGCACGTTGCATTGATAGTACGGAAACGTCCCTACCAAGTAGTATAGACTCGGCTGCGGCTGGAGGACGGCAGTGGGTTTACAGCACTTACATGGACCCCCAGTACAAGCCCTCGCAAGCACAGTGCTTGCAGTATTCGGCATGTAGTGGAACACCTCGCGACAACTGGGTACCGCCTCTAGTACCTGGTAGTATGGTTGTTTGTACCTCGTGCTTTGTCAGGACAGCGACTAACTACGCCTTGGGTAGGTGCTCTCGGATTCGTTGCCGGCTCGATAGTACACAACAAGTCCGATGCCCTGATTCTCTCGGCTCGTTACCTTTGATGCCACTACAACCGCCGGTAGGGTACTTGGACACCGCGACCCAGTAGCTAGCCACCTGCAGATGCACCACGCGGCCTTGCTTGATGATACGAACGTGAACGAGCACCCGACTCCGTACAGTACGAGGACGCGGATGCCGCCAGCAAACCCTCTGGCCCTCCCTCTCTGGGCAGGACCAATCGCACACACGCGCTCCTGCTCCCATGATGATAATTTTAACACGGCCGGAAAAGACGGACCGCCGCCGCGAGGCCAGCGTGGGCACCATCTTCGTTCCCTGAGCCGGTTGGCCCATGGCCCTGTCATGACTTGCTTGTACGATCAGTCGTGGACGAGCCCATGTATTGGTAGCATCTGTACGTAGTAATTACATGCAACTTGCACGAACTTGCACGAGTACCTATTTGTAAGTACACGCAAGCCGTGCACGGTGAAAATGTGCACAGGGCTCGTCTTTGTGCGTGTGCGGCACTCGTAGTATGACGTGACGCCTGTTAGCATGCATGCACAGGTACCTGTGCTGTTGCCACATGAAGACTCCGACCTGCATGACGTACATGTATGTACTCGTACAGTGTACCTACTTGACCACTGCAGCAGTCCAATGTGCATGCACGGACTTGCATGTACATGCACATGTACAAAGTACGGAGTTCTGCACCTGCAGTAAGAATGGCTGACAGTACAAGTACGGAGTGCTTGCACAACTATTTACTGAATGTGATCATGGAGTGCTGTACATGTGCCGAGCACAACTGCTTACGAGTGTTGAAGGAGCGCAGCGGTGGAATGCCCCGCAAACCCCTTGTACCGTTCTCCTTCCTCAGTTGAGCCGTGTCCTCGCTGCCGTCGACGTCATCCAATGACAAAACGTGCGCTAAAACTATCATCCCTGCCCCCCCACGAGCTCCACTACCTGCCTAGTGCCGTTCACCCAAAGTCCACTGCTTGGGTGGTGTACAAGTACCTGTACTGTAAGTAAGTGCAGTAAGGAGTACGGAATACAAGTACAACTACTCATATTGTACTCCGTGCTTGAGCACCAGCACACGTACTTGCTGTACATTACATGTAAGTACATGTACTTGCAGAAGAGTCGATTCGAGAGAAGAGGCAGGAACTCGCTCTTCGCAAGGAGGGGCATGAGCCATGATCCCGCTGGAAGGACCGAAGGCCCTGTACTGTAGAAAGGCGTGATGTGTCAAACCTGTTAAAAATAAACGTGAACCTACATACCTTATCTATCTTCCAGGTACCTTGTGATCTGTGCTGGACCAGACCATCATTCGCGACGATGGCAGCGCGCAACGAAAGCTACCAGAGATTTCAGACGGCATGAAGCAGCCGCCATGGAAATGTTGCTCCGCTGGCACGTCACCACCGTCACCAACACGCCATGAAATGAAACCTCGCTCTCGCCGCTCATCTAGTTGGCCGTATCGCCGTCGATCCTCGCTCGCCTCGTTCTCAAGCTGTCCGTCCGCCCGCCCGCCCGCACGTCGTCGTCAAACCGCCGGATCCATGTCTGATCCCCCCCCCTCCCCAACCCTTTCCTACCTCGACATTGCGTCAGGACATACCACGCCACGGCTCTTATCGCCGTCGTTGTCGTCAGGAGTATGATGATCTGCGCCGAAATGGCATGGCTCAGTCGCAGAACATGCAGCGCGCAATGACCCAAGGTTTATCCTAACGTTTCAGCCTCTCACGCGGCCAGCTTCCACTTGCATGTCGGACGCCTCACCGTGGAACGGAAGCTCAAGTTGTATGTATGTTTGCATGTAAATACTGGTACTCAATGTACCCAAACTCCCTAGTCGCCCCTTGCCCGCACTTCGTCACCGTTTGCTCTTGGCCGAGTATGTTCCCCCTGAAGTCTATCCAACTCCTACGTCTTAGCAGCTGACACGACATTTGTTGGCGGACTCCAGCATGCTTGGTTCGTGGGCTAATTCGTCGCCGGCACCGCCTAGGACCCAAGATACCCGAGCCCTGTTGCCCAGGGGCCCCCGTAATTTTTGGTAGCACAGGGTGTACATCACGCGGAAAGTTTATGCCTTGCTGTCGCCGCACGCGATATCGGTGGCGGCCGCCGCGCTCGCTGCCGCCCCTTGCCAACAAGCTTGCATCGACGGCTGGGAAACCAATTTCGGTCCCGACTGGCCTCCAAGGCCATCGACGGGGACCCTCTTTCTTGACCGAGCTTGATGTGAGAGCTTGGTACCATGGCTGCTACCTCTGCTTACTATGTACACCAACGAACGGACATGGCAATACTGTCGTCGCGTTTGTCCCAGGCATCTCCCGGTGCAAAGACGGCGAATTGGAACCCGGAGAACTGGGTGCCGCTAGCCCAGCTCTTGGTCATGGAACGGCGCAGAGATCTCCTGAGGCCATCAAGACACCTCTCGCCGGACCCAGCTCCGTTCTGCCAACTCGGAAGATGCGAGCTGGTACAGTCATGCCGGCGGCTATCGAGCATCTTGGAAACCCAACACACTCGGTTTGGTGGACACGACGTCGCAGACGAGCCACTCAGCCTATGGAACACAGCACACGGCCAAAATGATAACCTTGCCGCCTCTGGCACCTGGCTGATCGTTGGCACCCTGAACAAATTGTATCGGGATATACTTGCATGCGCGTTTGATATGCTGACCCGAGGCAGAATAGGATTAGTTATCCCAGGTATACAGCCAGAGTACGCGCTAGGAAATAAGAGCATGTCCACAAAGATAGGGATTGCGAACGTGTCATGAACCATGAACGTAGATACCTGCTCTGCTCTTCATACTGGCCGACGGGCCGGATGCAACCCATACACGACGCTACAGGAAACTGCCGTGCATATGTGCCGGAGCGTCGATCCGTCCAGGCATTGCAGATATATTGTACACAACGTCGCTCTTATTGGCCCCCGCTTCGCAGCTTATTCGAGCACGACCACTACGGCATTTTTTCTCCGGACTAGGCGGCGCTTGATGTCACCACCACAGCTCATCATCCGGGACCAGTCCGACGACGAACGATAGTGTACAGTACAAGAGAACAAAGAAGCGAACGCATCGACATCAAGGATTGGCTGATCGAAACAAATACATCCGCGAATGGTCACTGGTACTTCACCGGACGTGAAATGGAAGCGCCAGCGGTGCAATAGACATGGACTCAGCGCTCGATCCATTCGACCGTTTCATCGCGGCACCAAAAGAAGCAACTCGGCTTCTTTCCATTGTCAAAGGAGAGGGGCATGCAGGGTATTATTGCATGTAGACGAGTCAATCGCTGCACCGATACCTGGCCTGGCATAGGTAGGCGGGCCGGCGAGAATGTGGCCATGATATTTTGGCCGTGGCGGTTGGCAATGCGCCCTGGTGGCTCCTGCAGCACAGCTCACCCTAAAGTCCAACCAGCCATGCGTCTCCCTTTGGCATGGTTCAATGCCTTCGCTTGGCCGGCCTGCGGCCGTGGACCTGCCGTTGGCTAGTACCGAGAAGTGCCGTTTGTGGTGTGCTGGGTATAGGCTGGCAGCCGGGCGAAAATGTGGATGGATGGATGGAGGGAGGGATGGGATGGAGGATGGATGGATGGATAGGCGGATGGCCCAAGATGTTGCGTCTGCATTGGCGCTCCGACCTGAGTTCGTGCCAGAAGCATGTTTGAACGGTTTTGGCATTTTGGACCGGTGGTCTAGAACGGGATTGAACCTTATCCATGTCCTACCAATGTCTCGGGTGTCGGCCTTGGGGGCGGGGAAGCGTAAAAGCGTAAAGGTTGTTTATCGGCGTTCCAGAGCGAAAACGCCATCCTTTCGCTCACGATCCGAGTTCCGAACAAACATTCTTGCCTGCTATCCCACCAATCATCATGGGTGCTATTGACACAAACTCTTGGGCACGACTCCCGGAAGTCTGTACGTCTCGGCGTGTGCGCGTGCACGCGATCCGTCGTTCGCCATTGGCATCCAAACGTCGTCCAAACGGCATCAAAATAGACGTCGTCCATGCGCATGTTCTCTCCGCGCCGAACGTGAAACTTTGCAAACGATGATGTGATTTGCACGAGAATGCCGAAAAACAGACGCACGTGGCAGTCATGTCGCCGCGAATGTGCTCGCATCATCTCGCCTCCGCCCGCATACTCCACAAATGGCGCAGTCGCCAGAGTTTATGTACTTGCTATCCAAGCAGTCCCGACTGCGACATCGCCACAAGTTTGTCGTATCGTCCGGTGCGAGAACGTTGGCGCACACGTGGCATGTCGCCGCCTGCCTCGCATTGGCAAACGAACAGGCGGAGCATGTTATCAGTCTCTCCTTCAACACTCCCTGTTGAGGTGAAAGGGGGCCGGAGCTTGAGGTAGCCTGGCTTGGTTCCATCCGCCCATATGCTTCGTTGCCGTTGTCTCGCTGTTTGACCTTCTCAACCGGCGCTCTTGGAAGTGACTTTGACCTGAACAAGGCCTCGCTAGGTTCAGCCTTCGCGCGCTTCGTCCTGGACGGTTCTCCTTCGTCGGCTGCAAGCTTCTTCTTGTTGCCCGCTCTGCCGTGGACTGGATTCGGGCCACTTCCTGAACCTTCTCCCGTCGACTCGCTCTTGATCCATTTCTGCCCAAAGACGCCCCGCAGCTCGTCGAGTTCCTGTTTGGCATCCGGGTCATTCGCATCCTCATCCTCACAGACCTTCACCATGCCCCTCCCTTTCCTGTCCAGCAGCCGACGTCCGTCCACATCGATTGCGTCCTTCGAATCCAAGTCTTGGGAATCGCCTTCCTCGTACTCACTCTCACTGCCAGACTCACTCTCAGCCTCTTCTGCCGTCTCCTTCTTGAGCTTGACCATGTCTTCCCCCTTTTGCTGCTCGAATCTAGCGAGAGCGGCGGCGGCTCGGAGCTCCCTGCCACGAGCACTGCCAGCCACCCTTGGTTTGGCCGTCAATTTTTTGCCCTTCTCCAGTGTAGCCTTTACCACTTCGTCTGCCCCGAGCGCGACACCGTTCTTGCCGAATTTCTTCTCTATCCGTCTTTCCTTTCTTTCTTGATATGTAAGCGTAGCCTTTGTCGTCCTCTTTCTGCCCCTCGATCGGTATGTCCCACCGCACAGATGCTCCGTCAGGGCTTCATCCGGTTGCACCACGTTCCGCTCCCACTCGCCCGAGGCCAGGCGGGCTCCCCGCCCCCAAATACCCTCACCCGTGTAGGCCTCTCCCATGAGACTGTACATTTCTGCTGCGTAGCTGTTGCGCACGGCCCAAAACGCGCGCGAGTGGTTCATCTGCTTGCAGTGGGCGAGCTCGTGCATCATGACCATCTGGACGTACTCAAACGGCAGCCAGCGGCCCGTCCGCGGCGATTTAAGGACGAGCTGCACCACCTCTCCTGCATTGAAGTTGCGTCCGACGAATTCTCTGTTTGGCTCGTATTCTTCGAGTGTCAAGACGTAGAGGTGATGCTTGCGCATGATGGGTACTATGGAAAGGAGGCGGGGTGTTAATGGCCGATCAATGAAGTTCAAACGTGTTGACGTAGATGGGAATTACCACATTGCGCCGCGATTCGTTCCAGAAAGTCCTGCGATGTTTTTTCTCCAGGCCCCGGCAGCGGCTTGATGAAGACAATGTTTGGATTCGGCTGAGACCTCCTCGTGTTGAGGCGCTCGTAACCCCAAGGCATGGCGATGGAGGGCCGGGTGTATTGTTGGTCGTCGAGTAGGAAATGATCCAGCAGATGCCGCTACGGATTGAGAGATGGTTGGCTGGTGACCATGGTCAATCCCGTTCGTTGTATGTTGAATGAATGTCGAGGATGACGTGTGCTGGTGGGGAAGCGATGCGGCGAAACATACGCGATATCAGGTGACCATTCGCCCAAAATGATAACTTGAGTAAGCCGAAGACAAAGTCCCCCTTATTCCCCCCATGATGAAATGCTCAAGACATTGTCATCGACACAGACTGGACTATCCGGAAACGACGAGTAGATTGAATGAAAAATATACCAATATCATTCATATGCCATTGGGAACGTGAAACTGATTGTTCAACATATGCATCATGCCACCAACTCCCTCAGTTCCAATGCGTCATGCAATATATCAACACTAATCCTGACCACCGCCAACGGATTCCCGGAACTCCTGCCGCGCATCGACATTTGCAATGGCGCTTTGCACAGCACTCGTTAGGTCGACGTAGAACAGTGGCTTGCTGAGGCCGTGAACCGCAGCCCCTCTTCGCCTCGGCTTTGACATGGCCACCAACGGCTTCTCTTCCGCCTGTCTGCCGGAGTCCGCTGCAACTCTGGACCCGAAGAACCCATCCTCCATGCCCACTTCTTCGTCGTCTGCCCGCTGAGACTCGATGCGGAGCTGTCGCTCGTTCGCCTCATCCTCCGCAACCGCCGCCGCCGAGTGCTTGCCTCCAATTTCGGCAACGCTAAATATAGAACGCCACCGGTGATGGGTCCCATCACGTACCTTGGCGGGCACTCCGAAGCCCCCAGCGACGAGAGCGCGCTTGGTCCATCGGTTGTTGATACAGGCAATGTGCCAGTCCACCACGTCCGGCGCCGCGTACAAGTCCAACTGGTTTCGGACGTCAATAAGGCGCTGGACCGAGGTGATGTCGACGTTGTTCACGGAGCTCAAGTCCAGAATAATGGCCTTGAGGGTCGGTCTTCGGGTCATATGCGGCTCCTCGAGTGATTTGTGCGTCCTTCGAGGTCCAGGATCGTTCCAGGGTCTGTCCCCAGGCCTCCCAAACGTTTCAGCACTTGTCCGGCGGGTGCGTGCGAGAATGAACGCTGTCAGATAATCCAGTGAAAAGTTGGCGTTGGGGTAGTTGAATCCTTCTGCAAATCGATAGATGAAAATGCCGGGGTACGGGGATTCGATCTCAACCTCGGGATTCGACCCATCACCGTGGTCGAGTGGTAAAAAAACATTCCGGGCCGCGCTGTTACCGGCCTCTTCAAACGTGCCATACTCGCCCACGGGATTTCTGGGGTCGTCGCCGATGACCTGATCTCCAAGAACGGAATGCACGCGAACCTGGCCGAGGAATCTCCCGCGGCCCTTGAGGATGCGGAATAGCAGTATGGCACCCGACATGCAGACCGTTGTGTACAGACCGCTCTCGATGTTGGCAAAAACACTGACGAGGACACCGGTGAGGAAGACGACAACTTCCAAGGGAGAGACGTTCCAGAACTGGTAGATGGTATTCGGCGGCGTGATGAGATCGCCCACCGCATGGATGATGACGGCCGAAAGCGCGGCGTTGGGGATGTAGAAGAAGGCATCGGTGGGTAGATATGTGGCCAGCAAAACGACAAGACCAGTAACCGTGCCGGCGGCTGGTGTTCGAACGCCCGCCTTGGAGTTGACGGCACTTCGACTAAATGATCCCGTGGAGGGATAAGCAGCGAGGAATGCACCGAGAATGTTGGTGATGCCGATGGCAACCATTTCTTGGGAGGGGTCGATGCTGTAGTTGTTGACTCTCCCGAATGACTTGGAAATGGCAACGTGCTCAACAAGCATGACGATGACGGTCGCTGGAAGATGAGAGCCAAACTGGGCGACGATGCTTCTCTTCACCACCGGAACGCCGGCGTCGCGGAATCCTGGGGAAGAACGGTCAACATGATACGGAGACTTTCGACAATGCTTCTCCTGCCTACCCTTTGGTACGGATCCCAGAAGGCTGAAGGCTGGCCCACCTCGCCTGTTCCTGTTGACTATCCAGCTCACCATGGTGCACAGAAGAATGATGACGACGGTTCTCATGGTGCTTGCAAAAAAGAGGACTCGCTTGTGCTTCGGGAGTCTCTCCGCTGCCACCGCGAGACAGTATCGGATCAAGTACAGTGAGAGGAGGGCTGAGAGGCCCAAGGTAGCATCAAGCTTCATCTCTGGTAGGCGTGTCAGCGTGTTGATGAGGACCAAGTACGGGGAATCCCTGTTGGAAAACCCGCCGACTCCGAGGAGGGCCGGCAGCTGGCTGACGACAATGGTAATGGCAGAGCCCGTCATGAAAGCAGACAGGGAAGTGATGGAAATTAGGTCGACTATCCAGCCGCAGCGTAGCAAGCCAATGACAAGGACGACAGATCCGGCGATGACGGCGAGGGCTGACGCAACAACGTGAGGCGGAACGTCCTTGCCAGCCGGACTCGAGTTGACGTCCTCGACGACGGAGCCGACAACGGTGGACAAGACGGCGACGGGCCCGATGGATATGTCCTTGGCGGTGCCGAATATCCAGTATATCATGACGCCAACAAAGGAAGAGTACAGGCCAAACTGAGGCTCAAGCCTGGCCAGCGAAGCATAGGCCATGCCTTGAGGGACAAGAATGGCGCCGATGGTGACGCCGGCGACGACATCCCCGGCGAACCATTGCAGATTGTAGTGACCTATCCAGGACAGAAACGGGAAGAGGGACCGGGAGTAAAGGGCGAGAGTGTTTGTTGAGGGCAGCTGGCTCCGAAACCATTCGGCAGTTGTCGGAAGATCTTCGACGAAGGTGTCATCGGCCAGGGTCGTGGGGGCCGTCTCGTATCGGGCCAGTTGATCAACATTGCGTTGACCAGGGTCCTGGACCTTGATGCCAAGGAACTCGGCCAAAGCTGACAGGTGTGACATGGGATAAATGGCATAAATTCGACCATCGAAGTGCCGACAAAGTTTTGGCGGACCGGGGGAGCATGCGCGGGAGGGGAAGAAAGAGGAGGAAACGAGGACTTGCAGGAAGGTGCCGATGTCATGCCATGGCAGTCATTGGAGATGCTGGACGATGAAATCAGGGCTTCGATTGACGCGGGCTACCGAGAAGGAGCAGGCAAGTGGAAGCACAGTCCAATATCACCTTCGATTCCGACTGCGAGCAATGCAAGGCCTGGCGTATGAATGCTGGATGATGCGCTGCGATTACCGAGGTTCTATCATGACGCTTTTCAAGAACTGACGAGGTCGAATGCAAGAAAGAACCAGAAAGGCTCCAAGACAGTGGGGGGAAGGATGTAATATGAAGGACGTCACGACAGGCGATGGTAAGGAGGGCGGCGGACGAGTGGTAGGGAATGGAGATGTGGCAAGGGACAGTGGGACGGGCAGCATTTTAACGTCATGGCGTCGGCCATTCGCCCACACTCCGAGCTCGTCGTGGGGAAATGTGCTCAATGCTCGCTTGCAGAGGGATGACAACATCAATCGGCAGGGAATCCCGACGTTTCTGGAACGGAGCACTCGACGGTAGGTCTCCTGACGGACTGGCATCAGCACCAAGGTGAGGAGGCGATGGCGACATTCAGATAGTGTGTCAGAAAGCCAATGGGTGTGCGGTGTACTCCCTACTTGCAAACACTTGGGCTGGCTGCTCGTGCTACAAGTACTTGCAAGTACGGAGTACATGTAGGTGTGATTACATGTACAGACTCCCTATGGGGAACTTGTCCTGTACACCTACGGAGTACTCCGTAAGTCCCTGTAAGTACATGTATTTATTTACTTACTTAAGTACTCCGTACTGTAAGTACTTATACTCCGTACATGTGGCTCGGGAGGCATGGGCTGGGATGGTGGCTGGGTGGGGGTGCAGGGGCAATAGCGAGATCTGAGGTCCACTCGGTACCTTCTTAGCACCCTTGGCAGGTACGGCCTGTACACCTACAACACACCAACAAGTATTATTACAAGCGGTACTCCGTACTGGTGAATAACAGGGCACTAATGAATATTACCTCTCCGTACGAGTACAGGTAGAAACAACTGTACAACAACTGTACCTGTGCGACGCGGAATCTTCTAGTTGCGATTATTCTCTTGGATGATTCTCCGCAGGCCACGCACATCTCGCCATGGAGGCATAGTTTGAATTCCTACCGAGTACTGTGCAACTATTTCCTCTCGATATTTTTCTGTACGTTGCACACGTGCTCACATGTCTACAATGTACAGCACCAGCACATGAAATAGGCATCTGCATATGTGCATCACTGGGAACAGGGAGATGGAAATGGTCATCGGATTTGCCCCTCTACGAACTGTAGCTGCACAAACACTGCTGGTTGATGTCGCCATTCCCATTAACCGTTGTAAGAATAGTGCGGGCGGACAAGGGGCGCGCCGCCATCGCCCTGAACCAACAGGCAGAGCATTTTGTGCGAAGCCAAGCCCCGATACTGGTAAAGAGCCCCCATGATGCTATTTGCCGAGGCTCTGCGGGTGATTACATACACTTACGTTGTACACGTATCCCGAACCGTACGTAAGGAGGTATGTAGGACGCCGACCACAAGTGCCATTCTACGAAGCAGCAGCGCAGCAGTGTGAGCAGCAATGTGCATGGACAGTATACGGGGTCGGATACAGCAAAGTCACGAATCTCACAAAAAGATACAACGCCGATGAAAACCCTCTTCCGTTCTACTCGAGAGCATCGATGGGCCTAGGTCTCTGCTGATTTATCTTTTTGCCTGCCCATGACCTGCAACGCTGGCGGAGGGAGGGGGAGTCGACATCAATCTTCGGCCAAGTTCTTGCCAAGGGCGCTGGAACAGACACACTGCTACCTACTGCGGCGGGCCTCGTTGCTATCTGAAATGCGTAGTTTGAGCCCAACCAGATCGCCACAACACAGACCAGTGCACAGATCCATTCGCTGCACAGGTACTGCCTCGATCCTCTGCGTATGGAGCGGATTGGAGGTTACACCATTGACATGTCTAAACCCCAGATATAGACTGGAACTCCTACTTTCTCGGCACCTATTGGTACCAAGTAGGTAATGCCCATTGCTGAATGGAGCGCTTCTATGAAGTACAACTACTATTAGCAGCTGTTCATGCGCAACCGATCGGGTACCAGGAGGTCGAACACTCTCAACTCTGTCGACTCGAAGCAAGTAATAGGATATCAGGCGATAATAGTGGATTACTTGTATACTACGGACTAGGTATTTAGTAGTATGCGAGTGCTGAAAGTGCTTCCCTCTGCACCTACTCCGTACTCGAACAAGTGTTTGCTGGCAAATACCTTGGAAAATACGTACCTGGGTTGGTGCGTCTAGTGAACGGCGAACAGCGTACTCTGTACTCCGTACGGAGTAGTACAAGTACAATTTATTTGGGCTACACATGTACACATTTTGTACACGTATAGTAAGCCCTTCAGTATACCTAGCAATACTCAAGTACCTACGGAGTACGGAGTAATAGAGAATATGGGATTTAGGTGTCGCACAAGAACCTACACATCGTCGCTGGTGTGCCTGGTTGGAGTTCCCTGCTCGCTTGATGCTGATGGCGCGACGGTTCCCAGCCACCCCACTAAATTCCCAGGGTACCACGTACTATAGTCCCTATACCCAGAGGAATAGTGGTAACCGGCCTGCTGATGCCCACCTCACCACCACTACCTACGACCAGTACCCAGTAATTAGTATTACTCGTCCATAATTATCTACTCCATCCTCCGTGCTCCGTACTCCCTCCATGGTTGATGCGGACACTCGACCCGTCTGCTGATCTTCAACGACATCCTAATCCCGATGGCCATGACACCTCTGGCAGGTGCCCTTGGCTCTCACAGTCCTCTCCCCTATTTTGTCACCGACATGGCGAGCCCGTCGCGGGAGCCGATGGTGCCCTCGCAGAGCGCGTTCCGCCATCCGACGACGCACCAGAATGCCAACGCCGCAAACCTCCAACCCCCCCCCTCCCCCCGGACGCATCGAGCGCTGCGAAGGCTCCAGTCGGCGCACAACCTCGGCGCTTCTCGTCCATTCCATCAGCCCTCGCTCCTTTCTCCCCAGAGGCATCCGGTGAACGACAGCGTCTCCCCGACGAGGGATCGGGGGCGCACCTCCCATCGCGGACGCGCCAACAGCGATGCCACGCCCCCTCGGGTGAACCACATGGGCGTCATTGCCGCCGCCGCCAAGCACCTGCGGCCCGTCAAGCCCTCATTCTCCCACGGCCACCTGACCCTGCAAAAGATCATTCGCGGCGGGCCGAAAGACGGTGATTTTGCCGGTGCCCTCGAGAGCGCGAGATTCAAGGTGCTCGAGGAGGGCATCAAGAGCGCGGAAAATGGAATGGTATTGTGCCCCCTCACCCTCTCGCGTAACCCCCAAACCGGCTGACACTCCATCTTCTCCCCGTCCTAGTCAAGACGTAGAATATACGTCTGGCTCGTGTTCCTCGACACGCCAATGTCGTCGGCCGACGAATACCTCTCCCTCATCCATCGTGGTGCTTCGGCCGCCTACACCAAGATTCGCAACGACACGTTCCGCACCCTCACGACCGACCCTCTGTTCCGACGACGCGTCAGCGAGGCCAGCTTGATTCGCCTCCTCAACGCCGTTGCTTGGAAGTTGCATGACGCGAAGGAGGATCAGCGCCAGAGCAGGCCGAGCAGCCGGCAGTCTTCCCACCGACGAGAGAGTCTGGCGGGGAGCGTGTCTGGACACTCCCAAGCAAGTATGCTGCCGTCCTTTGCATCGTCGACGACTGTATGGTTGTGCCGTGAGCTGACGATCTGCCCTTTTCCAGGGTCCAATCTCGGCCCGGAGCCAGGCACCTACGTTCAGGGCATGAACGTCCTGGCCGCGCCTTTTCTCTACGCCGCCCGCAGCGAGGCCGAGGCATTTGCCGCCTTCCACTCGCTCATCACGCGCGAATGCCCGGCCTACATCCGCGGAGCCATGGACGGCGTCCACCGGGGCCTTGCCCTCGTCGACAAGGTCCTCGCCATCGTCGACCCCAAGCTCAGCATGCATCTCACCGCCAAGGGGCTGTCGGCCGAGATCTACGCCTTCCCCTCCGTCCTGACCCTCTGCGCCTGCACCCCGCCGCTTCCCGAGGTCCTGCGGCTCTGGGATTTTTTGTTTGCGTACGGGACCCATCTCAACATCGTCTGCATTGTCGCCCAACTCGCCGCCATGCGATCTCAGATCCTCGAGTCGCCGAGGTTCGTCCACCCACCCCCTCCCACTGCTCCCTTGACGGACATGGCTGCGGCGAAGGCAAGGCAACGGCTAACCGCATGCCAGTCCCAACAAGGTCCTCCGATCATTCCCCCCACTGAATGCCGAACTCGTCCAGAGATTGACGATGGGCATCATCAACATGATCCCGGACGACCTCTACGCCGAGATCGTCACGCACGCGCTATGATTTCAGTTTCTTCATGAGATAAAAGTAACGTCACGAGATATGTCTGGATTCTGCGTGGAAACGCTTCATGACTTGTATATGATAACGACAGCAAGAAGAACGGCCCCATGCGGCCACCGGCGTTGGATAAGCCGGGCGGGTTGCGACCGGCCGCAGGCACAGCCCGATGAGTAAGTGATAATTAGCCAACAGCGCAGGTGGGAGTGGCACGGCTGTGCACGGCAAGATTCTTTTGTACGATAGTGATTACCCTTTCATTCTATTTCTGTCATGTTGTCCATTGTCCATTAGCAACGACCACGTACGGACCAAGGTGCCATTCGGACAAGATGGTGAAAGAAAATACATGCACGTCGATCAGTCAATCGGTCCGCACAGTACTTGCGTGTTTTCTGCATGCTTGAGCCCAATCGTAGACATGAATGTCCAAAATGTCCAAAAAATGTATTCAACTCGAATCGCTGCTGTGCCGATGCAAAGAATCTACATGCTACACCCGTCCCGCCCTCGGTTTTGCCCTCTATCCGGTACCTAGCCCCAGTTTGGCGCTTCAACCAAGCGCTCGTAGACCAACCGACCGACCGCCTTCGTAAATCATCCCGTGCGTCATCCTCCTCCTTTTTCTTTGCTCGCCGTCTCGCCGTCTAGGTACCCCACGAGGCTTCCGCGAAAAGCCTCCCCCTCTTTCCCCCCTCCCGCCACTCCCGTTTTCTCCACTCACTCAATACAAGGGGGAAAATGATGCTCTTTTGGCAGTAAAAAAACGACACCTCCCTCTCCACCCCGGCCTTGGACAGGGCGGACAGGCAGGCTCCCCGCCGCTCAGTAGGCGGGACAGCCGCCCTCGGCGCGGAGGAAGGCGTTGGCGAAAAACTGCTGCATGGCTGTGTAGTGGAACAAGATGCCGCCAAGGACGGCGGCGTGCCACAGGTTGTGACTCCCGCCGATGTAGTCGAACATGCCGGGGTACCAGCGCTCGGGTATCTTGCTGGCGTAGACGATGGCGCCGCCAAGGTAGACGCAGATGGACTTTGAGATGGGCGAGTAGAAGTTGAGGACAAAGTCCGGCCCGTGCGTCAGGAAGAGCTGGAGGATGGGCATGGCGCCGGTGAGGGCGAGGCCGACGTAGAAGGCGACTCGGGTCCAGGCCATGTCGGAGCCGTTGAATCGAGGGTGCCACGGCAGCAGGACGCCGCCGAGGCCGAGGAAGGCGGTGAGACCCATGTAGATCCAGCGGCTGAGGGGATCGCAGTAGAAGGCCGTGTACTCGGTCGTCATGATGGAGGCGGCGATGAGCAGGGAGATGCCGGTGTAGTCGACGCAGGCGAACATGGAAACGACGTCGACGTCGGCGACGGCGTTCATGGTGTGCCAGATGGTGGAGCAGACGAGGGTCAAGGCGGCCATGAGGAAGAAGACGGCGGCGACGAAGACGTCGGTCTTGGTGCTGAGGTCGAAGTTGGCGCTCGTGGGATAAAAGTAAAAGGCGACGGCGAGGACGAGGAGGAGGCCGATGGCGTGGGACCAAATGTTGAAGGACTCGTTGGAGATGTTGAACATGGAGCGGACGCACTCGAGCTTGGTCTCGGAGAAGCGGTATCCCCTCTTGATGTGCGGGTTGTTCCTCCACGGCGTCGGCAAGTCGTCGTAGAGGAGCAGGCGACCCTCTCGGGCGAGGAGGATGGCGTGGGCGATGTGCTCCTCGAGGGAGAAGGCGGCGCGTCTGGCGCGCTCCAGGCCCTCGTCGACGACGCCGCGGGCGCGCTCGATGCTCTCGGTGGCGACCCGGCGACCTTCGTCCATCAAGGCCTCGGCGGCGGTGGCGGCGTTGGCGAGACCCTGCTCGCGCAGCTTGTAGGCGCGGACCTCGAACTCGGAGAGCATGCCCTCGAGGAGGTCGATGCCGACGCGGGCCTTTTCGTGCAGCGTCTCGGTGGCCTCGAGCGTCTCCTGGTATCTCGCCTCGAGCGTCTCCACCATGACGTGCAGCCTTCGCCGGCCGGCGCCGAGCACCTCCTCGGAGGCCTGAGAGCACCGTTCCCGGACGGCCTGGAGGGTGGAGAAGGCGCGGGAGATGCTATAGTCGCGGCCTAGGTCGCCGTAGCTCTCGATGAAGTCGAGGCGCCTCTCGAGCTCGGAGAGGAAGAGGTCGACCTTGAGGAGCAGGCTCTCCTCCGAGTCCATGATGGTCTCGACAATCGACTTTCTCCTCGGCAGGAAGAAGGAATGCCGGCGCCGCCTGGCGAGGTCGGGCCTGTGCTGTTGGGCATCGGAGCCGGAGGCTGTCGTCGCCGCGACTCCATTATCGTCTAGTGTTTTGCGGGCGCACGTCGACGTCAGCGCCGTCGTTACTTCGCTCATCGTGAGGCAAGGCGACGTGAGGCAAGGTGAGGCGAGGCGAGGCGAGGCGAGGAAGGGAGGGCTGGAGAGAGAAAGGAAGGAAGGACGGTCCCTAGGTTTCAGCTACCACACCGCATTGCCCAGCCGCCGGGTCGGTAGCCTCGAGAAGCCAGTTCTGTCGTTGGACCGCACGGGTATGTATCTTGGGATGTCGTAGACAAAGTCGTTGTCGTGGGCTTCGGCGTAGGAGTGAAAACAAGCCAGCCGAGCTCAAAAAGCTCGTCTCGACTCGGTACTCGGACCAGCGGCGACAATACTTGCACTGGCACTTGCACACCAAGTTGTGCCGTATATGCACAGCACAGTCGGTAGTAGTGTACGGTACTCGTCGCTGTACTCGGACTAAGTATTGTCGTGCTCGGTCGTATTATTACTAGTCCTCAAATACTCTCGTGGTGGTCCAGTATGAGGCACGTGTGGAGGGAGACGCAGGGGTGGGGGTGGTAATTTGACGGAGCCAACGAGGGACGGATTGGGCGACGGATGCCGATGGCTATCGTCGCTGCGAAGATGGGGATGAAGAATGGAGGATGGTGAGGGGATTGGATGCTTGTCGTTGAGCTGTGTCGCCGACGCGGTTAGGTACGGAACAGCGATGATGGTCGGCGAAGCAGCGCTGCTGTTTGACGGCGAATGGATGACGAGATGTGCACGTAGGTGCACAGTTATGCACGAGGAGTTCCGGATCGGCGTGCTCGTGCACGTACGATGGAAGCGGAGATCTGCTGCGTTGGCTTGCGGTGAGCGTGTGAAGGAAAAGAAAGAAAGGAAAAGGCAAGACGGAAGAAGAGAGGACAGAACGTCGGAGGAAAGGATGACGACTGCGTGCTGGTGTTGTTGCTCTTGTGGCTGTTACGAGTCAACAGGGTCGACCCCGAATCCTCTGGCGTCGGCCAAGACAAAAAAAATGAGGAGAAAAATAAGCAGGGAAGCGTGAATGCCAGCCAGCGGCCTAGCCGCGGTGCCTGACCACCATCATTCTTGGCGACCTGCCCTGTCCAATGGACGGCGTCAGGATGGCGTTTCGACTGGCTCGATCGTCTCGCCTCAACGTGCACTTGACTGCCTATCATGACGCAGGCTGCCAGGACTGAAACCGTTGATTGGGTAGAGTGCCGTGGCAGGTACATGTACCAAGGTGTGGAGGAGGCACCACCGGAACCTGGTAGCGAGGGCTGGCTGGCGAAGTACAGGTACAAGCACACTTGATCGTCCAAGCCTGTACTCCGTACTGTACAGTCCCCTATCCTCCATGTGTCGACCTTTCGAGAAAAGAATGCTAAAATTACATGGGCTCTGGTACTGTAGAGGTATGCAGTGTTCCGTACAACTACCTACTTACTGTACACCCGTGCACAGTACTCTAAGTACTTACGTGCTAAGCTAGTACATTACTGTAATTACTCCGTACTTATGCTGGGTGAACAGCGACTGTGATAAGTGCCGTAACGTGCATTTTCAGATACTTGCATGCAAAACGTACGGAGCACTGTACAGTACAGTACTGACAACTACTCCGTACTCCGCACTTGTGCGTACATGTACAACTATTACAGGTTCACGTACTGTACAGTATTACTGGAGTACTACGGAGTACAGAGTACAGCAAGTAGAACAAGTATATACTTGGCTGCAAGTCTACAGTAAGTACGAGTGCGTGTACTTGCACCAAAGTACAGACCTAATGGCACGGATTCGTCATGAGGGTCAAGTATAATCACACTGTACAGTAAATATATTACAACGTGCATGAACTTACCTGCACAATTAGATGCACATGCAAGGAAGTACAATAAGTAGGTGCATAGGTATGCAGTACGGAGTACAGTAAGTAAGTACAAGAAGGTGTACTTAAGTACTTGTACTTGTTGCCAGTGGTCGTTTTTGTCCGTGCCTGAAGCCGAGAATACATGCAAAAGCCTGCAATTCATTGACTGTACCCAGTGCTCCGTACCGTCCCAGGTAGTCCTCGCGGAACGTTCCGCTACAAGCTCACAGCTGTGCTAGTAAGTAGGTACTACCTAGAATACTGTACTTACAGTACTCCGTACAGGCAGTACTTGTATCAATTACAGTAATCAAGTAATACTGTACTGTATTGGCAACACGTACAAAGTAATACGGGTGATGGTGAACCACATACTCCAACTGCAGCCTCCGCCAACAAAAACCCAACTCCACCATAACGCAACCACAAACTCGTGTCATCGCGATCACCCCCCACCTTCATTCGGCATCGACATCGCCGTTGTTTCATCCTTTCACCGAACCCCAATCCAGTTCGCCCTCACCAGATCGCCCACCATGACGGCCGATATGATCGTCAACGAAGCGGCCCTCACGGGGGTCCTTCAAGCGTCCGAGCAGGCGCGCGACCAGGCTCAGGCGCTCCTCCTGCTGACCGACCAGGTCAAGGACGGCTCCTCCTCGGCCGAGCTCCAAAACGAGATCGCAAAGCAGCAGAAGAGCCTCTTTACCAGCATATCCTACCTCCGTGGCCTTCACAGAACCGCCTGCGTCTCCGCCCGCGAAACCAAGTCCCGCACCCTCGAGGCCAGGCAGGAGGTCGACCGGCTGCACCTACAGCTGCAGAACCTGTATTACGAGCAGCGCCATCTCCAGGGCGAAATCTCCGCTTGCGAGTCATACGAGTACGTCGCAGCCTCGGCGGCAGCAACGGCACCGTGACTGACGAATGTCCAGCCACAAATACCAGAAGCTTCCCCTCATCCCCGTCGAAGAGTTCCTCGCCCAACATGCCGCGCATGCAGACGACGACGAAGACGAGCTCATGGCCGCTCGGATAGATCACGAGCGTACCGAGCGCGAGTGTCTCGAGCAGCAGAGACAGGAGCTCCTCAAGCGCAAGCAGAAGCTCATCGCCGACAACAAGCGTCGCAAGGATGACCTTGCCAACCTGGACCAGGACCTCGAAAAGTTCATCGACGTACGCGCCATCCGGCCAATCCACCTCCTTCCCATCGTTCTGTCAAGGTCCGATTGCTAACCTGAATCTCCCAGGCGGCGAAACCCATCATGGAGCTGTTCGAGAAGGCGCCGTAAATTCTCTCCGTCGGCCGCTGGCCCCTTGCCGAAAAAGGTCACGAAAAGCCAGGTCGTTGCGCTCTGGGTCTGCCCGCTTCCTGAGCGATGAGAAGCGACAGAAGGACGCGACGGATGTCATCACCGAGCATGCCATGAGGTGGCGTATGGAAATTTGCTTACGCACTGTGGAATCGGCATGCCTTCCATGCGTCACCGTCGCCGTTTTCGACCCCTACTAGGATATACGTGCCTACGAGTAGGTACTGCTGCCTTCATAGGTGGCCACTTCAATGCCGCCCTCTCCGGCCTTGCAATTTTGTTCAGAGCGGTGAGTCTATTGGACATGGCCCCGAAGCGAGGCTCATCATGATCCGGTGTGCTAACCTCGCTCTTCATCCTCAGTTTCCATGTGCCACCACCAAAGAGCTCCCCATATGTACAGTAGGTAGTTGGTAGTTGCTGTGCTTGAATTTGCCGACCTGCTAGTACCAGTAGCTGTCGGTATCTTGCAGGCCTCCGCCTGAACGAATCGTGCCGTTCGCCTTCGGTCGCCTTATCGTGCAAGGTACCCAGTGCTACTTGCAACACCCAGCGTTGGCTCTTGTTGGCACTTGCCCATCATCTGTGCTGCGCGAAAACCATTCCGTGCGGCCCATCATCTCCTCCTTCTTTTCTTGTCGCGCTTCTGCCCTCCTTCATCTCTCCTCCACGATTGCCCGCCCCGGTGCCTCCATCTCTTATCAAAATCAAACCCACCGTACTCGCTCGACGCTGGCCATCAGACTTGCCCTGCCACGGCTGTCGACACTGTTTCTACCAAGCCGGTGGCCATCATCGCGGTCTCCTCCGTTCCCAGACACGATGCCGCTGTTCATCTGGTGTTCCCAGCGGGCTGGAGGACTCTCCCTGCTGGCCCTGCTTGCTCTCTGCTATCATGTTCTCTCCCAGGAGTGGAACTTTGAACCGCATGATCGCCATCTCGGCCGACCAGGCAAGGCGGGCGCGTCTGGACCAGGAATTTTACCCCTCTCGTTCGCCTACTACTGCCTCCTCATCCACGCCTGCGTCTTCGCCTTTCCCTTGCGAGCCTGCTGGGCCCTTTGGGGCATCACTCGATCCCTCAAGCGAGCCGTGTCCGGCACGCCCCTCGAGAGTCTCGAGCAGGACAGCCTTCGCCGCCACCGCTCCCACGGCTCCGGAGCCAGTTCCGAGACGTTGATGTCGGAGCCGATGGCCTCGGGCGGCCATGGCTCTTCGTCGACCATGATCGAAACCAGCGATGCCGAGTTCACGACGTACGCGGACGGCGCGAACACGGCTCGCCATCTCGTCATCCACGCCATCGTCATACCAAATTACAAGGAGGAGATGGACCTGCTCAAGGAAACGCTCCATGTCCTGGCGTCGCATCCGCAGGCCGCCTGCTCGTACGATGTGAGAGTCACGGAGCCCCAAGTGCCACGACCACGGCGCCAAGCTGTCGCTGACCTGTGCCGCCAGATCTATCTCGGCATGGAGCAGCGTGAGCTCCACGTCGAGTCCAAGGCGAGACGGCTCATCCAGGAGTTCGAGAAGAAATTTCGCGCCATCGACTACACCCTGCATCCCGCCGACATTCCCGGCGAGGCAGCGGGCAAGGGCAGCAATCTAGGATGGGCGGCGAGGAAGCTGAGCGCCAAGTACTCGATGGCAGCCCGGAAGAATGTCATCGTCACCGGGATCGACGGTACGTGCACCGTCCATGCCTCCCTCGAAGCGGCCTCTTGTTGGCGTCACCGCGCCGCACGAGCGTGGTGAAGCCCGGGCTCGATGTGTGATGTGGAGGGAGCTGCCTTGACTTCCAGCTGACTCGACCGCGGCCGCAACAGCCGACAGTCATCTTTCGCCAAGGTATTTTGCGAACATGACGAGCTTGCACTTGTGCCATCCAGAAACGGCGGCGACGACCATGTACTCGGCTCCCATCATCTTTGACCGCAACGCTCACGCGGTGCCCGCCATTGTCCGCGTTGCCGACATTCTATGGTGCGCCGCCGGAATATCGGGTCTGTACAGGGGCTCGTCTATCGCACCGCCGACCTCGGTCTACTCCCTACCGCTCGAGCTCGTCGACCGCGTCGGCGGCTGGGATTGCGGCGCCGAAGCCATCGGAGAGGACCTGCACATGTACCTCAAATGCTTCTTCGCCCTCAACGGAAACCTCACCTGCCGCACCGTCCTCAGTCCCGTGAGCCAGAGCAACGTCACGGGCGGCGGCCAAGGCGGCGTCCGCGGCGTCTACGTCGACATGCAAGCGCGGTACAAGCAGGCCCTTCGACACATGTGGGGTGCTCTGGACACGGGCTTCGCCCTCCGACAGGCCGTGGCGATGTGGCAAGAACGCAAGCGTACCTCGCGTGCTTTCGGTCCTCTTCACCGGAGCCTCGGCGACGGTACGTGGCCAGAGCGGCCTCGTGAACCGGCCTCCATCTCCGACGTCACCCACGACACGCTGCGGGAGCCCCACTGGGAGAACATCGTCTACCTTGCCCATCGGCTGTTCGAGGCCCATTTCTTGCCTCTGCACATGACGATCCTGGTTTTCGCATCGGCCGTCTACGTCTGGATAGCGGACGATGCAAACGACGTTGGCGAGATTGGTTGGATATTCGCTCTCTGCCACGTCCTTCGCACCCTGAGCTTCATGGAGGTGGCATTGTATCTCGTCTTGTACGAGAGTTTTCACCGAATATCCGTCACGACGCGCGAAAGGGAGATGACCAAGGCAGGCCTCGCTGGCGGCATGTGCTTCTCTCACCGATCCATCAAGAAGAACTTTGTCGACTACGTGCTCGTGCCCCTCGTCGCCCCGCTCTACGGCGCCATCCCCTGCGCTCAGGCCGAGATATCGCACTTTTGGACGCTCGAATTGGTGTATTCCGTGAGCGGGAAGGCCACCCGGCAGCGACCGTTGCCACCGGTCGTGGACGACATGGCTTAGTTTCCGATAGCAGCATTCCGAGCCACTCTGGCGGAGGCTGGTTGGATCAGTCGTGGCCTAGCCGGCAAACGCGACGCTGCCATTCTCGACCTTGACTTCACCCGCCGGGTCGTTGGGAGCTTTACCCGGTCGAAGGACAATGCGGCCGGGTTTGGCGGTCCCGCGCGGATCTATTTTCCTATTGATTCGCCTGTAGAGGAGAAGAACGTGAAACGCAGTGTCGACGGAGTGGGACGAGGCAACGCTACGCATCGACAATGGGGATCGGGACGCTCCTGGAGCCCCCTCGATATACAGTGCTGATACCAAGCTTCTGTGCGCGCGCGCTGCGTTTGCTTGTATGGGTTGAGGGCGAGTCGTAGCGTAAGTGCCAGGTAACGGCATGCGATGCAGGTCCATCATGTTGACTACCTATATACTACTGAATATGAGAGTAAAGCGTAGGCAATGTCCTTTCCAGTCTGACACGCTAGACCACTCTGCTTGTTTTGCAACATGACGGCGCAGGATTACTACGACGCCAATAGATCAAACCGGTTGACAATAAATGCATAATGGTCTGGCGCGTCGTCCAATTTACCTGTCAGTGTGGCTACGAAAAAAAGGGTAATTGACCTAGTCACCAAGTAAACAAAGCGACTGGCATTTGCCTTCATTGTTCGAGTCTATACCTAGTGTATAAAGGACGAATAGTTGGTGATACATTTTGCCAAAATGTGATTTGTGATTTCTGGTCATGAGTTAGGCTCAAGATGAAAGCTTGAAGCCCGAGAGATGGAAGAGGCAGGTTATCCCCGTACAGCCTTGTCTATTGGCCTCAGGAGCTCGGCAATATTTGGTGGCCAGGTTTCATAGTCGAGCCAAATTTCTCCCGCTTCCTCCACGACCTTTTCCGAAGGTCGCCACTCCTCGGGAAGAGAAAGATATCTCTCCAGCTCGATAGCATTGCAATGGATACCATCGTAAATACTCTCATGCCAATCTTCTTGATGGACCAATGGCCTGTATATTCCCGCTGAGAGCCTTGTTGACTGGACGGTTACGCGCGATTGCCGCAAGGATATCTTTTTCCACTCGAAAGTATCCGGCAAACAGTTTTTAACATCTCCCCTGGTTCCCTTCGCTTCGGCGATGCGCTGAAGGGTTTCACGGTAGTGTGGCTCCGGGCTTGCCATGGCCTCGACGTAGAGAGGATAACTTGGCGCAACGGTTTCAAAGTCGGCGTTTGGTCCCTTTACTACTAGATCGAAAACATCCTTGTAGTTTGCATAAATCGCCGCGCGTGCGACGGCCGGCCGCATCTCGGGGATTGCTCGCGCCAAAGCTTCGTAAGTCGAGCGATTGGCAACATCAGGATAGAAAATCAACTCCGGAAAGTAGGCATGCCAGTGTTTAAGTTCCTTCCTGGCGTGTTTCAAGGTCCAAGAGATGTCATCGTTCATGATGAAGCGGGCCATTACTGCCGCTGCAATCTGATGGGAGCCTCGGAGTGGTGGCTCCTGAGTTGACCACCATTTTGCAAACTGTGTATTGTGATCTAGAAATCAAGTCAATGGTAAGAACACGGGGGGTGATGATGGATAAACGAACAAATACCGCGCACAATAGCCTCCAGCTCGCCTCGTACCATTCGCGGCCGTCTCAATCGGCAATACCTATCTAGATCTCCGCGGTAGGCAGCCATAAATATTAAAAGATCTTTGTCGCATGTTGGTAGATCGACTGGCAAAGGATTGCACAAAAGTTCGAGTACCGTGTCTGAGACTGGAGCACACGGTGAATTGAAGCTCAAGAACGACTTGAAATCGGCCATCATCAACCAAGTGTCCGGCGCGTCCAGACCCATGTCCCCCGTCACGTTGTGGCCGATGGGATCGTATCCGTAGGGATCGTATGAAAACAAGTCAAAAAAGGAACTGTCGTCGTCTGACCCATTGTCTGAATCCACATCGCCGTGTTCCTCTTCCTCGCTTCGGCCAACCGGCTTCGAGAACCCCTGCCGATAATTAAGCAACTCACAGCAAATAGTATCGCCATTTAGATGAGAAGGTATTGGCGTGGATAGTGTGCCGGTATAGTCATCGAAGACTTTCCACTTTAACGTCTGGTCCATGATGTGCTGGAGGATGGCCAGGCTGCCGGCTGCACGAGCCTCCTCCGCAATGGCAACTTCGGGAAGAATGTCCAATGACATGAATAACGCCGTATAGCCTGCGACAGCACAAGCCCTGCCAATTTGATAGCGCATCTGGGGGTACCGCGAATCAAGCCGTCGTAGCGTTTCCTCGGATGGCACCGACGGGTGCCAGATGCAGTACGGCATTTCTTCCGTTCCCTTCATCTCTGGGATCTGGTTGCTCATGATGAGTCTAGCGTTGATGGCCGTCGTAAACATGGGCAACGCCCCGTGCAGCACGGCAGCCGCTTTCTGGGCAAAGTGAATATGATGCCGTATTCCCCGAACCACACAATATCTCATCAGAGGCCGTCCGAGGTGACGAGGCAGCTTCTGGCCGTGAACGGCGGCAACGGCATCTTCGCCGATGAATATTCGGGAGCGGAGCCTCTGGGTTATGGACCATTCGGCTATCCGACCGTCTCCGTGAACTTGCGAATGGTTGCCGCTGACTTCCATGGTAGGTGGCTCGCGGAATTTGAGACGAACAGGCGTCGATGGTGCAGGACGCGCGGAACAAATGCGGCTTAGACGACGAGGACGGCAGACGTCCAAGACAGGGAGGGGTTGGATAAGTCCGTGAGAATTACTGCAGCATTACCATCACTGCACGGGGAAGGGCAGGAGTCAGTCTAAGCATAGCGGACATACATATTGCTCACCATGGACGCAGTGTATGACGAAGCCTTCGTGTGAGTCATGAAGGTACGATTTTTACAGCAAAGGGATGATAGGACTAGCTAAGCAGGCCCAAAAGGGTTTAACTGTTGAATTTCTGTCACTGGCAACAATGGTAGGGAAAGGCCAGCATGATTCTGCTGCATGATTCTGCCAGAAGGGTCGTTCCCGATGAGGAAGCATTGCCTTTGGCACGATAATAGGCGGACGATGACTTGGCTGTACTTGTACATGTGTACTGTAGTTGTGCTTATGCGTACTGACGGAGTACTCTATTCGTAGCCCTGAGGACTGCAGTACTTATAGCACATGACGGCACCTATTGGTGTACATTAGTATTCCGTGCATGTCCGGAGCACAGTACTAGGTATTAATACTGTACGGAACTTTTGCGGTATTCTTGTACGAGTACTTAAGTACTTAATACCAGTCATACTTCATTGTACAAGAACTTACTTAGTTGTACGGAGTACGGAGTCCTTTATCCCTCGGGGCGAGACAGAACGGCTTCGCCTCCCAATTCTTGGCAGAGGCGCCGCCGCTGGCCTGCGGCTCGGTGGTGCATCGTTGGCCAACGGCCAATTGATTGGCTGTAGAAAGTTTGTTGGTTTGTACGGATAATAATTGTGTAGTAATATGGTACTGTACAACGGCATGCCTCAGCCTCCGATGTACCGGTACTCACACTTGTATAAAATAAGTACACTGTAATTACTTCCTTACTTAACTTACTTAGGCTGAATACTTGGTCCGATTTCGCAGGGGGATTTGCTGTGTGCATGGCATTCATACCTAGTAGCCCGCTACCTAGTATTACCTTGTTTCTCCAGCCAATCCTGTGCCGGCACCATTCCTTTACATAATGGATACTAAACGCGCCTGGCTGGGTGCCTTTAAGTACAGCACATGCAAAGTACTTACACCTACATGCAATACTGTAAGTCAGTACTGTACTTACACCTACTTAAGTACACGTTAAGTAGACTCACTCGGAAGTATTGCATGGACTTGACCAGCACCTACGAGACGGAAGTGTCACATGTACTGTAGCCGTTGGTCTAACGACTTGGCCTATGACAAAGGATCAACGGGATATGGCACATGTAAAACTAACTACTGTACTGCATATACACAACTCGAGAGTTGACTTAAGGCATTATTTGAACGAAGTGAGGCAATACTACAGCAGCAGCAGCAGCAGCAGCAGCGTTGAGCTATTCGATTGGTTGACTGACTGGGCACTATGGCCTGCTGCTGTAGCGGGCCTGACTTCGGTACGGGTATCTGCATCGACAGACTACTGTACTTTACAGTATTTCTCCGGACACGCATTTTGTTTGGTCTGGGGTGGCTGGCGCGGGATCAGTTGGGGAAAATCAGGTAGCAGGACTCATAGAACGTCATAATGGCAAATCCGCAGTTGCCGAAAGAGGCAAGTGCGACCGATGCCATGTTACCAACCAAGCTGGTGTCTGTTGGTCGTCACTTCACCGACGCATGCTGTCGTCGTTTATATTTCCCTTCCCCCCTTCAGTCATTGCCATGGAGAGATTACAAGAACCCTCGTTGTCCTCCGTGACCCTCAACCTCGGTTCCGTTCCGTCAAACCTTCTCCAAAGCGCCGCCGAAAGATATGGTTGCCTTCTCGACAGGCTGCCCATCGAACGCCGATGATCAGTTCGGCCCTCGCGTCGACACGTCCTGCCGCTTCTTCGACTTCACCTTGCTCTTCGAAGATGCCTTCTTCGTTGTCCTTCCGGCCGTCCTCTTCCTGCTGCTGCTACCATGGCGGCTCGTCCACCTCTACAGATCTCCCGTCAAGGTGACCTCGTTCGCACTGGCAACCTGGAAACTGGCAAGTGCTGCCATCGACATTCCGTTCCCGACTCATGAGCTGATGGATACTGCTGTGCTCCCTCAGGTCCTCATGATGCTCCTACTCGTCCTTCACTTGATCCACCTCGTATTGGTGTTGCAGCACCCTGCCCTGCACACGAGCCTGGCTGTACCATCGGCCGTCCTCGCCGCCATTGCCGTCTTCGCCGCCGCCATCTTGTCTTTTCTTGAAGACCAGCGTTCGCTCCGGCCGTCGGACATGCTCGCCCTGTACTTCTCAGCTTCCGCTCTGCTGTGCCTGCCTCGACTGCGGTCCCTCTGGCTCTTGCCGATCGCGACGGCGCCCAAGGCGGTATGGACGGTGGTCTTTGCTCTGACTCTCGCCGTCATCGTCCTTGAATCCCTTCGCAAGACCCGCTCCCTCCGTCCCCAATTCCGAGATTTGGCAATGGAGCAGGCCGCCGGCTTCTGGGTCCGAGGCTTCTTCACCTGGCTCTTGCCCTTCTTCCGCGTCGGCTACAAGAAGTGCCTCGAGCTTGATGACATCCCCAAACCTGGTGCCGATCTTGAAGAGGCTGCCGCCAGCGCGAAGCTTGATGCCGCCTGGAGCAACGTCACAGGACGCCATCGACTCCTTCGCGCCACCGTCTTGGCCAACTTGTGGCCGATACTGTCCGCCGTCCCACCCCGCATAGCGTTGGCATGCTTCACTTTCTGCCAGCCTTTCCTCATCGAGAGGGCTGTATCGAATTTAGATGCTCGCCAGGACGGCCATCGATCCGAATATGCCTGGGCTCTCGTCGGGGCTTTCGTTCTCGTCTACATCGGCATCGCGGTACCTCCACCCATGGAGAGCACCCCCTTTCTACGCTAACGTACCGAACCTGCTAGGTTTCTCGAGCCTTGTACAAGCGCCAGACAACCCGGCTTCTTACCAAGATGCGTGCTGGTCTTGTCTCCAAGATCTACCGCGTCACCCTGACCTTCTCACTTGCCGACGTCAAAGACTCGGCCGCCATCACCCTCATGGGCACCAACGTCGAGAGGATAACGAGCTCCCTCGGTCAGTTTCATGAAGTCTGGATTTCCCTGCCCGAGATGGCAGTTGCGATATGGCTCTTGGCTCGCCAGATAGGCGTCTCCTGCGTCGTACCGCTGATCATCTGTCTAGGTGAGCGCTGAATTCTTCTGCCGGCACTCCTGTCCGCCCGTCCTCCACCTCCCTCCTTTCCCACCTCCACCGGCACCAGCACGCGCACCTGTCTTACTCGTCTTCTTTGCCTGGTAGCATCCGTTGCTGGCGCATCGTATATTGGACGCCGTTTCGGTCCAGCTCAAATAACTTGGATAAAGGGCGTGCAGAAGCGAGTTGCCGTCACTGCAAAAATGCTCAGCAACATGAAAGCCGTCAAGGTGCTCGGTCTGACCGATGCCATGGACGACATCATCACGAAGCTGCGGCAGGAGGAACTGCAAGCATCCGAGCGCTTCCGCAAACTGTTGATATTTCAAATCATGACGGGTAACTCTCCTTCTACCTGCAAACCAGTACACCCTTGACTCTTCTCTTTTCAGGAAACGCCCCGACTCTTCTGTCCCCCTTTGCTACTTTCTTGACATACGCCCTCATCGCCAAGGTCCAAAACGACGACGCTCTTCTCGCTGGCAAGGCATTCACGTCGATTTCTCTGATGAGCCTTGCCACCGATCCTCTGATTCAACTTTGCCAGGTGATACCAACCTGTATGCAGGGCATAGCTTGCTTTGGAAACATTGAAGAGTATTTTCTGAGGGAGCAGATGGAAGCAACACCACCTTCATATGCGGACCACGCACGTGACGACGTCGAGATGAAGACGCATCCGCCTCCTTCCTCGGGGGAGACCTTGTTCTCGCTCGTCGATGCAGAGATTGCTTGGCCCCAGGAAGATGCCAAGAGCATCCTGCACAGCGTCAACCTGAACATCGTCCCCGGCTTCACATCCATTACCGGCCCCGTTGCATCAGGGAAATCCACGTTGCTGGCCACCATGCTTGGTGAAACAACTCTGAGGCGAGGCACGATGTCGGCGAGATTGGCTGGCGTTGCCTACTGCTCTCAAACCCCTTGGATCACGGACGAGACGATACGTCGCAACATTACAGGAGACCTCGGGTTCGATGAAAAATGGTACAATTTTACCATCGACCTTTGCTGTCTTCAGAACGATCTCAAGCGCCTGCCCAGTGGAGATCAGACGACGTGTGGCAGCAACGGCGCTTCGTTGAGTGGTGGACAGCGTCAACGAGTGGTTAGACGCGAAACTCCCCTACAGACTCCAGCGGCGACCGATACTGACCCGACTGCATGTGCAGGCACTTGCACGCGCCGTCTATTCCAAGCTTCCAATCGTTATCCTAGATGACGTCACGAGCGGATTAGATTCCGCAACAACTGGCATCCTGCTTGCTCGTCTCTTCAGCGAAGCTGGCCATTTCCGCAAGGCTGGCATATCCGTCATCATCGCCACTCACAGCCGTACGCACCTACCTATCACACGCTTGTCCTTGTTTCAATACTTATTGCAAATGCAGAACGATTTCTGTCCTACATGGACTCTATCGTAGTCCTTGGTAACGGCGGCATAGTCGACGTCGGCTCACACGAGCAGGTAATGTCGAAGCTCGGCAATCTCACAGCGCAAGCGGAACTTGCCGTCGACGCTACATCTCATACTGTCGCCGGAACGGCTGGCAAGGAGGAGCCAGAGAATACCGAGGCCTCGGAATATGCAGCCGACGATGCCGCTGCTTCAGACAAGGGGGGCAGCCAAAGGAAAAATGGAAACTGGTCCGTGTATTCGTATTACGCAAAGAGCGCCGGTGCGCTCTCCATTACGTTGTGGATTGCCTTCACCTTGGTTGGAGCCGTCGGGCCCTGCGTTACGAGCAAGTTTCCTACACAATGTCCTGATCTGAATCGGTTGTGCTGACTTGTCCGAAGCGATTTGGATTGAGAGATGGACGAATGCAAATCGAGATAGTCCGAATGGACAGCTTGGCTTGTACCTCGGCGTATATTCTGCGTTCATCGCCGTGTCGTTTGCAGGCACCGTCGCGGAGTGTTGGTGAGTTGCTGCGTGCCGTCACCACGCAAGAGGACATTCGTCGTTCTCCGCTCACCGGGCATGCTAGGACGTTTTTCGTAAGGATCATCAATGACACAGCGTTGAAACTGCATGAGGATCTCTTGAAATCAACTCTACGGCAAGCAGCCTGGGGTGCTCGGTGTACTGCGATGCGTCGGATTTCCTCGCGCTAATCGGTTCAATAGAGCGCCCTTCAGCTTCTTTCGCAAGACTGACGCCGGCTCTATTACGAATCGGTATGGCAAGAGGTTCTTCCTTGGGGGTTGATTTCTACTGGAGCTAAGCGATGAAACTACAGCTTCAGCCAGGACATGGACCTTATCGACATGTCGCTCCCTGCGCAGACAATTGCGTTTACAACTGGTAAGCCTCGCCCTCGCATGCTCTGCACGTTCTGCACCGACCGACTAATCACCAGGCGTCCAGCATCTGCAGCGTGCCTCGCTCAACTCATCCTCATTTGTATCGTCGGCAAGTATCTTGCGGCCGCCATCCCGGTTCTTGTTGGCATCTTATTCGTCGTCCAGAAATACTACCTGCGCACTTCCCGTCAGGTGCGACTTGTGGATATCGAGGCCAAGGCCTCCATATACAAGCTATTCATCGAAACGACTCAGGGACTCCCTACCATTAGATCTTTCGGCTGGGGCCCAGCATTTGCGAAGCGAAATGCGGACGTCCTGAACTCTTCGCAGCGACCTATTTACATGCTATTTTGCATCCAGCTATGGCTCGCTCTGGTTCTCGATCTTGTCGTCGGTGGCCTTGCAGTCCTCATCGTCGTATCCGCAATGGCCGCCACGAGCACCGTCAGCGCCGGCTCTCTCGGCGTGGCCCTCGTCCTCGTCCTGCAGTTCAGCAGCATGCTGGCGCAGTGTGTTCAGGCCTGGACGCTGATGGAGACTTCGATTGGCGCCGTGTCCCGAGTGCAGCAGTTTGTGTTGAACACGCCTTCCGAGCACCCCGGGAGTGGACCACCGCCTCCAGCATGGCCGGTGCGAGGGGCAATTGACTTTCAAAGTGTTCAAGCAAGCTACGGGTAAGTATAGGAAGATGCCGAGCGCGTTGTTGCCTGTCTGGGGAGAGCTAACGGTCCCCAGGCCCCTGGCGGAACCTGTCCTCCGCGGCATCAACCTTTCCATCGCCTCGGGGGAGAAAGTTGCTCTTTGTGGCACTACGGGAAGCGGCAAATCGTCCTTCATCATGGCGATCCTCTTGATGATGGACTTTGGCCAGGGACGAATCACCATTGACGACGTCGACACAAGTACGCTTGGAGGCAGAAACCTCCGCTCGCACCTAAACGTCGTGCCTCAGGACCCGTTCTTCATGCCTGGTTCCGTCAGGCTGAACATGGACCCGAGAGGCCAGTCGTCCGATGATGTTATTGTGGCTGCCATCCGCAAGATTGGCTTATGGGGCAGGCTCGAGTCAGAAGGCGGTCTCGATGCGGACCTGGACATGTCGGAGTGGTCGCAAGGGGAGCAGCAGCTGCTGTGCTTGGCCAGGGCGATGCTGGTTCCGAGCAGCATACTCATCTTGGATGAGGCCATGAGCAGGCATGATGCTCCCATGTTTCTGTGGCTGCGAAGCAATCGCTGACCTAATTTTAGTGTTGACGAGGGCACCGAGGCCATGATGCAGAGCGTTATCGAATCCGAGTTCCGAGGAAGGACCATTCTCTCCGTGATGCATCGCTTCAACCACATAGCTTGGTATGACCAAGTGGTCGTCATGCGAAACGGGGAAGTGGTTGAATCTGGGTCGCCGCAGTCCTTGTTGGAGACGGACTCGGCTTTCAGCACGCTATACCATGCTCAGGCGACTCGGTAGCATCGCGGCATCCAGCTCGCACATAAGACACGGCTTGACACACTTGGCGACGGGAGTACGTGCAGATAGGCATAGCCTCACAATTTGACATACAAATTTGTCCGTTTTGGTGGTTTATTTTCGGTGTGTGAGTTCCATTTGGATTGCGGAGTACTGACGAACAAGGCGACTCTCCCCGAGCCGACAAGTTAAACATGTGCCGACAGCTTTTGCCGCTGTGCATGGTAGAAATTAGTAGACTCTGTGGTCACCGTCAGAGGATCAAGAGCTGGCGACATGTAGGTGTACGGGTGCCACCGTGAACAGTCAACATGTACTGGTTAGAGCTGGCTACTACTTTTGACTGTACGGATAGAAGTGTTGAAGGTGTAGGGACTTGGGCTTGGAGTGAGAGCTGTGGAGTCGGCGTTCAAACTCCGAGCGGGTCCGGATGTAAGTGGGAGTTGGGCCAATCAGGGGACGGCGGGAAGGCGGGTCGGGTCATATCGAGGCCGACGAACCGGACCGGAACCGAGACAACACGGCCCAGTCGATGCAGTAGGTCTCCTTTGAATGGAGAGGGGAGGCGGGAGGGGGGGCATATAAATAGGGCCTGGCCGTCGGTCTATGGCGAAGGCTCGTACATTCTCACATATTCTCATTTCATCACAGGCACTGCTGACCCGTCATCGACCGGCCCACAATGTCGCAACACATTCGGATCGGCGTCTTCATTCCCAGCGGCGCGCAGACGCTGGACACGGCGTGCGTCGATGTTCTCGGCGTCATGTCCAAGGAATACCTCTCAGCCATTCCGATGCTGCCATCACACGTGTCGGACATTGCACCGAGGGTGACGATTTCGTACATAACCACGCCGACGCAGGGTACGCTGATCCCCCTGACGTCGGGCATGACTATCAAGGCAACGCACGACTACACTGATGCCGAGGTGGCACCGGGCAAGCTCGACCTGGTCGTGGTGCCGGGTCCGGACCCGGCGGCCGAGTTTGACCAGGCGGCCCTCGATTGGCTGGCGCGGCAGGCGAGGACGGTAGGGGTCGACGTCTTGAGCATCTGCACGGGCATCTTCGTCTGTGGCGCGGCGGGCATCGTCGATGGGAAGCGCGCGAGCGGCCCGCGAGGTTTGCAGGACATGCTGAAGTCACGCTTCCCCCTCATACGGCTGGTGGGGAACGAGTATCGGTGGGTGCAGGATGGTAACTTTTGGTCCAGCGGTACGTACATATGAACCTGCTCGTACGAGCACGCCTACTGGTGTCTCATGCCCAGTTGGAAGGGAATGGCTTCAATTTGGGGCTTGAAGTTGGGGCACGACGTGATCGCTGACGAGTGTGAAGGCGGCGTCACGAACGGCAACGACCTGATGGCGGCTTACGCGCGGGCCAGCGGCAAGCATTGGCCGGCGTCTGTGGCCGAGATTGGCATCCAGCTGACCGAAGTCGGCGATCGTGGGCAGTTCTACGGCGAGGGGAGGAGCCTGTTCATGGCTGGATTTGCGTGGCAACTGCTCAAGGCCTGGTTTGCCTACTTTCGAGCTCCGGCGAAGGGAGAAGGCTCCGGCGAGATGAAGA
The DNA here is from genome assembly GCF_001625195.1 of Drechmeria coniospora. Classification (NCBI taxonomy): domain Eukaryota; kingdom Fungi; phylum Ascomycota; class Sordariomycetes; order Hypocreales; family Ophiocordycipitaceae; genus Drechmeria; species Drechmeria coniospora. The sequence continues at coordinate 6,493,414 of NC_054391.1, forward strand.
AGGGGCAATGATGCCCTTGGGCCACGATTGTATTCTCTGACAGGGGCACGGACGGGAACGGCCTCGCGGTCGTTGTCGTTTTGTTTGACGCCGAGGGCGAGCAACAAGCAACGACGGGCCAGAGCCAAGAGTCGAGGAGTACTCAAAATGTATCATCTCCATTTGAATGCTGCAAATGCCAGCCTCGCCACCAATACCGAGACCCTCCATGAGTTTGGTGCGACTACGAGTGAAGGCAACAAGTAATAGTAGGCGTGCATGAGGCAAACTCGAAAGAAGTGTGAGGCGAAGCATGTCCATGCAGGTGTAAGTGCCAGTAAGTGAAAGTTGTAACAAGTACAACGTACTTACAGTACTACTTAAGTACTGTAGGTGTACGAACATTAGCAATATTAAATGCGCATACAACTAAGTACAGTAGATGCCTCTGGAGTGGACCCGCTCTGGTCAGCACCAGTGGAGCGTAAGTGTGCTGAAGAGGAGCCGGTGGGTCCGTTGCTGAGACAGCGACGACAGATCCCGATAACGACGGTATCGACAAACCCAATTGGCCGAACGGCAGCAGAGCGGGGACGGGCAGCTCATGGGCATAAAAAAAACGGCCTAGAAGAAAAATTTCAAAGGCTGGGTTTGAGTTGCTGGTAACTGCTGCGTCCTCGTTTCCTCCCCTCCTTCAAACACCGCTTGTCTCGATCTCGAAGCGAACTTCTTTTTTTCGTGAAGCAACCGATTGCATTTGATACCCCAGCTCTCTTCGAGGGTCGTCCATATCACCGTCCTATCCGTCATTCCAAACCCCCTCTCTCCTCGACACCATGTCCGCTTTCCCCGGTCCCGTCTACGGGCTTGAGGTCCCGCCTGGCGAGATCTTGATCCCCGCCGGCATGGAATTCCCTGCCTCTGTAAGTCATTCCCTGCCTCAGGATGCGAGCGTCGGTCCTGTCACGTACTGACAAGAAACCGCAGTTCCGCATCACCATGGCTGCTCTCGACCCGACGGAGGAGCCCGAGGCGGACGAGGAGGGTAACATTCCCAACGTCCCCCGCTCTACCCTGCGCCTCGTCAAGCGTGCCTTCCCCGGCCTTGACGATGACTCGGATGATGAGATTGACGACGAGTACATGCGCGCCATGCTCGCCGCCTCGGATGATGACGACGAGGATGACGACGACGAGCCCAACGGCGGCCCCAGCGACGCCAAGAAGAAGAAGCAGTCCCTCGCCATCAAGAAGCTCCTCGAGGCCGCCCAGGAGGAGGAGGAGGAGGAGGATGAGGAGATGGAGGATGCCAAGCCCAACGGCGTCAAGAAGGGCAAGGGCAAGGCCAAAGCCAAGGCCGACGAGGAGGACGACGAGGAGGACTCGGACGAGGACTCGGATGATGACAGCGAGGAGGGAGCCGACCTCGAGAACTTTGTCGTCTGCACCCTCGACACGGAGCGGGTAATGACCCACGTCGCCCGGCACGAGAGGGAGTCGTCTTTGCTAACACGGGAACGGCGCAGAACTACCAGCAGACGCTCGACATCACCGTCAACCACGGCGAGAAGGTCTTCTTTGTCGTCACCGGCACCCACACCGTCTACCTGACGGGAAACTATGTCATGGACGACGATGAGGATAGCGAGGACGATGAGGACTACGACTTCGACCCCGAGGAGCTCGAGGATGCCCTCGGCTCCGACGTCAGCGACGACGAAAGCGACGAGCTCGACGACATCCGCATCGAGGAGGTCGACTCCGAGGAGGAGGCCCCCAAGCTGGTCGAGACCAAGAAGGGCAAGAACAAGCGCGCCGCCGAGGACGCGGCCGAGAACCTCGACGACATGATCAAGGCCGACGACGCCAAGCTGTCTAAGAAGCAGCAGAAGAAGCTCAAGAACAACAAGGGCGAGGCTGTCGCGGCCGAGGATGGCAAGAAGGACAGCAAGAAGGTCCAGTTCGCCAAGAACCTCGAGCAGGGCCCTACCGGCTCCGAGAAGGCCAAGCAGCCCGCCAAGGCCTCCACCGGCGTCAAGGTCGTCCAGGGCGTCACCATCGACGACCGCACCATCGGCAACGGCCGCACGGTCAAGAGCGGCGACACCGTCGGCGTTCGCTACATCGGCAAGCTCGCCAACGGACAGCAGTTTGATGGTAAGTCCCGCCCCCGAGCATCCCCTCGGCATGCCACCAATTCTTCCGAGCATCGCGCTGACGGCCGTCGCAGCGAACAAGAAGGGCAAGCCCTTCTCCTTCAAGGTCGGCAAGGGCCAGGTCATCAAGGGTTGGGACGTCGGTGTTGTCGGAATGGCCATCGGCGGCGAGCGTCGCCTGACCATCCCCGCCAACCTCGGCTACGGCTCCCGCGGCATGCCTGGCATCCCCGCCAACAGCCAACTGATCTTTGATGTCAAGGTCCTCGAGATCAAGTGAGGGTGCCCACGCTCCCTCTCGCCTCCGCTCTCTCTTTTTTCTTTCCCCTTTCATTTGTTCATGGTGTAAAAATGCCTGACGGCTGTTCTGCCTCGCCAGCCCGCTCTGGTCGAGCTCGCGCCAGGTATCGGCGTTGGTTTGGCCTTTCGTTTTATCTTGTGTTGGATCACTCGGTCAAGGATGGGACGCGATGACGAGACCTGCTACCGTCGCCCTTGCTTGCTGACATGTTGTAACCCAGAGCTGTGGGACGAGGTGTGAGTGCAGGAAACGACGTGGCGAGGGCAACAGCTATTACTAGTTACTTTGCGTCGACGGAAGTGCGTATTGTACCTGTAGCATCTGTCCATGAGATGGATGAGTCTGTGCGATTTCCAATAAAACCTGGCGTTGATACAACGTAATTGCTCCGTGGTGCAAGGATGATGTGAACCGAGGACGATGTGAACGAGCACGTACGCAGTCCGGCGTCTGATGCAAGTACAGTTCGATGTATGCATGTATGAGAATCCACATGCATCTACGGATCGGCACCTATGCACCGTGTATCGTTGCTGTCGATATGCGTGTATCGTGCGATGATGTCTTCGCGAGAGCAGCATTTGGGGGGGGGGGGACCTGCCTCCCTTGGAGCACGTAGGGTACGTATATGTGGTAGTACATCATCTCCTGCTCGCAAGGAAAGAGAGGGAGAGGAGCTGCGACGGTCCTGCTCATCTTGGAGAGGGAGCTTTTTGAATCCAACACCGCCTCATCACGTTTCTCTCTTTACTTTCTTCCTTTCCCAGCGGGCCTACATTTTTGGGGGGGCTTCCCACTGGCGAACATGTTATAGTCTCCGTCGTTCCTCGACTTCGGCATTCGCATTTCGAAGTAAGCCCAAGGCCGGACGACGACGCATGCTGCCTGTGTTGGCTGCGAATATGCCAACGACGATGTTGCCCAGGGTCCCCAGCAAGAGGAACTGCCCTGCGGCGGGGGAGGCGGAGATGGTGCCCGCCCACGTACCGTCCGCGCTTCCGGCGAGCGACGGGGACGATGGCATGGGCCCCAACATCATCTTTCTCACCCATGCGCGAGCCAACCTTTGGTCCGGGATTCGAGGAGCCATGAAGGCCATCGGTCGAGCCAGCCGAAGCGGTGAGTCCCACACGCAAGCGTCCTGTCCCCCAGCTCCCATCCCCCAGCCCAGCAGGCACCCTAATGGGGCCCTTCCATCAGAATCGGAAAGTTCCCCTGTTCTCGACTGGAGTGCGGCCAGGAACCGCGCGGTCCAGGGCAAGGGGAAGAGTGTCATCGGCGAGAGAGGTTTTCTGACGCCGCCATTGACGCCGCGAAAAGCCAAGGGGCTTGTGCCGCGGGACCTATTCAGGAGGATCGGCCATGGTTCCGGATTCGACTCCGGCACCACCGTGGTCCTGCGCGGCTCTCCCCTGAAACGACGAACATCTCTCCAGGCTCTTGCCGGCACGCGGTCCGGCCCAGACCACTCGAGCGAGACCAGCAGTTCGGCTTCATCCGGCGACAGCGGCAACTGGTCGGCAACGGAAACCCCCTATACCGGGGAGGTGCTTGCCGACTCCCACTCTCCCGATACCGCGTCGGTGAAAGTCGCTCTCGGCAGGGATAGCAGTCGCCGGCACCCTCTGTCCAAGTCGAGTCCGGGCGGAGCCACCGCTCGGACGATTGACGAAGTCTTTTGTCAGCCTCGGCCGACGGTGCTGACGGTGGAAAAAGCGGCAGCTGCTCGGATATATGTTGAGACGCACTACAACAATCTCCTCAACAAGCCGAGTGGCCGCGAACTTCGAAAACGGTACCTCGAGTCTCAGCTATACTATTGCTCTCACCTGACGGCCGACCAGAAGGACGCAGTGCGCTTCTCGTTCTACCAGCAGGAGACGAGCTATACCCGACAATGCCGAGTGTTGCGCACTCGATCGATGGCTCCTTTGAGGGAGAACAGCACTGCCCAAGCCGACAGGTACGAGTGCCTCAAGATTCTCGGTAGGGGCAGTTTTGGCGTCGTAAAGCTGGTGCGAGAAAACGAGGACGAGGACGAGGACAAGCCTTACCCGAGGCAGGTCTTTGCCATGAAGGTGATTCGAAAGTCGGACATGCTCCGCAATGGCCAAGAGGGGCACCTTCGTGCCGAGAGGGATTTACTCGTCTCTTCTGAAGGCTCAAACTGGTGCGCTCCCCTTCCTCTACCCTCCCTCCACGCACCGTGCCAAACAGCAGAGGCTAACAGTCGGCCTTTTCTCTTCCCCCTCGCGCAGGATCGTTCCCCTGGTTGCCAGCTTCCAAGACTTGCGGAGCTTGTATTTGGTGATGGAGTACATGCCTGGCGGGGACTTCCTTGGGCTGCTGATCAGGGAAAATATCCTTCACGAATCCGTCGCTCGCTTTTACATTGCCGAGATGGTGCTTGCAGTAGAAGAGGCTCATCGGCTCAAATTTATCCATCGTGATATCAAGCCGGACAATTTTCTCATCTCGGCATCCGGCCACCTTAAGATTTCCGACTTCGGACTGGCTTTTGACGGACATTGGTCTCACGACGCCTCTTACTTCAACTACCATCGGTACTCGCTGCTGAGGAAGCTGGGGATTCGAGTTGACGGAGACACAGATGATCAGAAGAAGTGCGAGATTGTTTCGACCCAGCCCTCGTGGCTCCAGTCCATAAATGAAGTGATAGAGAGGCACGACAGACGGGATGACTTGAGCAAGAATAATCTCTCACACCTCCTGGGCTGGAGAAACCGGTGCGGCAACCGGGATGCTGCACATTCCGTCGTCGGCACCAGCCAGTACATGGCCCCCGAGGTCATCAGGGCTTGCCGCGGCTGCGAGTACGACGGAAGATGCGACTAGTGGAGCATTGGCATTATTTTTTACGAGTGTCTCTACGGCCATACCCCCTTTTTCGCCGAAGAAGGTCGAAAGCGGACAAAGGCGAACATCCTGGTATGTGGTGAAAGCAAGCCCCCCCCCTCCCCGCATTCACCATCTAACCCGTATCAAAAGGATCACAGGAAGCTTCTTTCTTTCCCACATAGGCCCCACGTCAGCGAGAAATGCAAGGACTTGGTATACGGCTTGATCCAAGACAAAGAGACACGGTTGTGCTCAACACGGTACGAGACGAGAAGCCGCGCGCAGATCAACGCGACGACCTCCGTCGATTTCTTCGGGCGATTCGTGTTCCCCGACGACGCCGAGGATATCAAAGCCCACCGGTGGTTCAAAAACTTCCCTTGGGAGCACATTCACGCCATGAGCCCTCCCTTCGTCCCCCGCATTTCGAGCATGGACGACACGCACTACTTTGAAGAATCGGAACCGGTCGAGGACTTTTCCGACTCGTCGCCAGAAGCAATCGAGGTCACCGACGACGACGTTCGGTCCATACTGTACGACCTACGACGGGTTGTGCAAGACGCTGCCATCGATCTCATCTCGGCGCCGTACGATTCCGCGCGGCTCCGTAGCGCCGATCACCAGATCGACATTGACAGCCATCTCACTCCGTACGAGAGGAAGGTTCTGAAGCATTTCATCCGCATATACGGCAAGAAGGAGCGCAAGCGACCTAGAGACATCCTATTGCGTGACGAGAACACCAAGGATGTGGTGATGGACGTGCGCAAGAAGACGGCCTTTCTAGGGTACAGTTGGCGACGGATGAGGCCGGGGGGCTACTGCGTGATACCGACGTAGGCAAAGCCGAGAAAATGACGAAAAATCGAAGGAACTCGGAAGAGATGGAACAGAATTAGATAAATTATGCACTACGATAGATTTTACGGGTTTACGCTATGCCGACGCTGGGAGCTCCTCGTTGGGCTTTGAAGTAGATGGGGTGAACGTGCTTGTTTCCTTCTAACTCGTAAACAAGTTTTTTTCCCACCCATTGGTCACTGCCCGAGCATGTTAATTCATGCATGCCGGTAAGGGTAAGAATGAGTGCTTGGGTCGTCATGCTGATTTGGCCGACTCTTGGCTGGTAGCAAGAGCAGCCCATCTCGCGTTCTGAACCTCCCACTCAAACTCCTTGAGCTTGCGTATCTCGGAGGAGAAGAACAGCAAGGCCAAGAGGCCCTCGACGACGCCGGCCGCCAGTCCGAGGCTGGCGAGGAGAACAAGAATGAATGAAACAAAGTGACGGGGGCTCCACCAGACGGCGACGAGGCAAGCGATCCAGAGGACCAGGGCGGCGTAGAAGCGAATGGCGCGCCAACGACGCTCGGAGCGCTCGCGGGCGGCGTACCTGTGGGTCATGGCGAGGATCTCGTCGTAGTCGGACACGCACAGCGGGTGGTGGTCATGGTTGGGCGGTCCGTTCAGCTGGGCATCAGCGGCCTTGTCGGCGTCGGTGGAGGAGATGGCGTGGTGCCTGAGGGTGGCCAGGACGCCAAAATGGTCGGACAGGGAGACGCGGAGATCGGGGTGGCGCTCAGTCATGACGACGGCGGCAGAGTCGACGACCCAGCCACGATTCGACTCGGCCGCCGTCGAGGCAAAGATGTAGTCGAGACGCTTACCGTTCACATCCTCGGCGTCGGGGTCGACGAGGCGATCCTTGCCGGCGAGCAGCTGCTTCTGCTGCTTCTTGGTCCAGCGCCAAGTATTGTACAGGCCGTCGCTGCTCGCGCCGTTCTCCTCGAGGTTGCGGGCGGCCGAGGGGACGGGACGAGCGCGCGCCTTCTCGGCCGGGAAGTCGGCGGGGCCGATGGAGCTTTCGGGATGGAGGACGCGCCAGACATCACGAACGGGGGAGCGGGCGGTGATGATGCGATGGGGCAGCGAGCGGGGGTACATGTTGAAGTCGCCGAGGGCGAGGACGAGGTGGCCGCGCTGGGAGGCGGCCCGCAGCAGCTTGGCGACTTCCCAGGCTTGGGCGGTGCGGTGGCAGAGGTAGGAGTCGTTCGGGCCGGACTCGTAGGGCGCGTGCGTCTGGATTCATCATCGTGAGCAAGTCTCCCCTTCGACGACAGGCAGAGCAGGAGGGCGGGGAAGGGAGGGGAGGAAACCGACATGGGTGTTGAACAGATGCACGACGTCGCCCTCGCGCGGGCCGATCCTCAGTGTCGCGCAGGCCACACCCTTGCCGACGTACCAGTCACCCCTCCAGAAGGCGGTCGGGCGGCCGTTGAGAGGATAGGGGACCATCGAGCTCTCCTCGATGGGCCAGCGGCTCAGGAGGGCGAGGCCGCCGCCAAAGGCACCGCTGTGGTAGAACTTGGCATGGGGCAGGATGTGGGCGACAGCATCGCGGACGGCGAGGTAGTCGTCCTGGACCCAGCACTCCTGGAGACAGACGATGTGCGGCACGGGATCGAGGCTCGCAATCCTGCGGCCGATCTCGAGGAGGCGCGGGGTGCGGAGGGTCGATATGTGGAGAAGACCCCAGCAGTTGAGGGTGAGGAGGTTGATCTCGGCGGGGCCGTGTGCGTCGTCCTGGTCAGGGGACGTCGCAGCCATCGCCGCTGGCATTTTCGTCGGGGATCGTGCTGAGCGTCGTTGGGTGATGGAGTCAAACGAGGGGAGAAGAAGCGAAGAAGGTAGATCTACACCCCCTTCCCCGTGACGACCGTGGCAGAGAGCGTGGGGAGAGGCGAACTACGGATGAGACGGCGGGGTGCACATTCTCGTCCGGGCCAATGTTGGAAAATGAAGGAGAAACGAAGGGCTCGCAAAGCTACGACCAACGGCAAGTCGTGTGGGCGTCGTCGCCCGATGCGGCTGCACCGGTTTGCGTTGAAGAGTAGAAGTGGTGATGGTGTTTTGAGCCACGACGTTGGGGATGGCAACGCTGACCGCAACTTTCTGCAAGTATTACTCGCGTACCAGCACGGCGAAGATTACTCCGTATTCCGTACGGGGTACTCCGTACTGCACCAGCAACCACCATTAGGCAACCACCATTAGGTACTTCACTAGAGTACTTGTAGGTGTACGAAGCACTCCGGAATACAGTACATGTACAGTACTCCGTAAGTACTGTAAGTACAGTATCAATACGGAGTACTTAAGTAAGTACTTACATCGATCGTCCTTACGTAAGGTCGTGTACTTCATCCGTTGCAATTAATATTACTTGTGCAAACAAATACATGTATTTATTCCCTGCACCCCGAACTCTGCACCAGGTATCCATGCAGCCGGAGCATCTAGATTGGTGATTCGCGGCACGTCCTCGCCTCCTCAGCGCTATCCCCGCCGCGGCCCAAACTTGTGCTCAGAAGTGCCCTCCTCAGCCACAGGTCGCCCCCCCCCCAAACGGCTCATCGATCGGACATGATTCCCGATGGTGGCCACACTGTCTGCGTGACAAGCACGAGCACAAGCCGAAAGAGCACGGGTTAGCGAGGCCCCCCCTCTCCGTCCGCTAGAGCCCCCCCCCCACGCGATGTCATTCCGGTGCCGGAGCTCGTCAGCAACCTCGGCCGCGTCGCCGAGGCCCGCCCTCATGGCGCCAGGTGGCCAGCCTGATGGCACCCTGGCGCAGAGATGGGCCCAAGCACCTTTCCATGTGACGACGGCTGCGGACGACGACCGCGGACGACAACATGCTGCGTGGGGGAGGTCCGGCGGTGGGGAGCAGCATGCTCTTCCGATCTCGGCATGGGCCGGGAGGAAACGGGGGGCCGGTGCCGGGGAGGCAGGGGAAGCATCGCCAGGGGGCAGCGTGCTGCAACCTCCATCTGGGCCCGTACGCGCGGGCACCGATGCCCATACATGTGCTTAGTGGCATGCTGGCACGCTCGCGGAGGGAGTCGCTTCGCCGATGGACGGGAGCACGTACACATGAGACGCGGCACGCACGGCGACCTTGATTCGTGTGGCAGGTAGATGCGGTACGCGCGCGCGAGTGCGCATCCATACTCGTATGGGACTTGCACCACGGGCCAACACGTAGACGCACAAGAGTGTAGGAGCACGCGCGCAGGTAGAGCATGTTGACAGCACGGCACGGCGCGGCACAGGTTTGGCAGCTGCGCCGACGCCTCCCTCTCCCTCCCCCGGTGCCTCTGCGATGCACACCTAGTGCAGCGCTCGCAAGGCAGCCAGCACATTGCAGCACATGGGCATCACCAGGCATCACAGGGCACCACAAGGCACCACAGGGCGACGCAGGGCGACCCGGGACGACCCAGGACGATGCCATCCGTTGGTCGGCCTGGCGAGGCGAAGCGACCAAGCTCGTCATATACCGATTCCCCATCTCCCTCCCACCTTGACCGCAAACAGACAAACGGCCGTGGAACGGAGGGCGCGTCATTTCTCCCCAGCATACACCATTGCGCACACGTACTGTACGTCGAGGCATCCCTCCATACACGTTATACCACGGCTTTATATACTCATGTACGTACTCCGTACACCTACTTGCATACGTACGTACATACATGCAAGCATACATATGTACGTACATGTGTGCAGGTGTATGCATGTACTTATATATATATGCCTATGTATCCATCGACAAAGTGCGGCAGCTCTCGTTTCTCATCACAGTCCACCTCTCGTCACCGGCTTGCCGACTTACTTCCCTCCTCCCTCCTCGCTTCCTACGCAGACATTGTTCACATCCGTCACCGCCTGCCTCCTCCTCCCTTCCTCCCGTCCTCCTCGCCATGAACCACATCATCAAGCAGGTGCCGGAGCGGCACGAGTTCGTCCAGTTTGCCACCCTCACCTTCCGACAGGGTCTCCAGCACTCGCCCTCGACGCCGCCGCTCGCCTTCACCCACGTCTCGGCCCAGCTCCAGGCCGTGCCCGGCGTCAAGGCCATCTACCTCGGCCAGCAGATGGAGCGCCCCGACCACTGGACCTGGGCCGTCTGCTGGGCTTCTCCCGCCGCCCTCGACGCCTACCTCGCCTCCCCGATCTTCGACGACTGGCTCGACGACTTCCGCGCCACGACGGACTCGTACATCTTCACAAAGTCCCTCCTCCGCGGTGACGCCGCCGCCGCCCTCAACGCACCCTGCACCGAGATCTTCACGGCATACGGCGCCCCCCGCTCATTCCTCGAGACCCGCGTCAAGCCCCTCGCCTCGCGCCTCAGCGCCGGCGCCGTGCCGGGCGTTCGCGCCTCCGCCTTTGGCCAGTTCGAGCTCCTCGCCGAGTACGGCGTGCTGGCTCTCGCCGGCATCACCGTCAGCGTCATCATCGGTTGGGACACCTATGAGGCCCAGCGAGCCCAGACAGACCAGGAGAAGCGTGCGTGCCCGTGTTCGTGACGACGAAGATGGCGACGAAGCATGCGGAACACGCCGTACATGCATTCGTCCCCTTCCTCTCCCACTTCCAAGTCCTCGAGCAGCCGGACACCGAACTGACGGTCTCCTCAGTCTCGAACAGCAGCGTTCACTACGCCCGGGACGACATCAAATCCGTCGACCTGGTGATTGCTCCCTTTCCTGGCACAATTGTCGCATCCCTGCACCCCGGGATCACGCTCGCTAACCTTGCCGGCCTGATTCCCAGTATCATGTCCAGCTGAAGCGCCTATGATGAGCCGTCGGCTTCGTCACGACACAGCATCTTCACTTCGGTCGATCCCGCCATATCGCGCCACGGCCACGATACTGGAACGGACACTCAGAGGCGCAGTCGTCTTTACGGCCTCGCACGCCGCGAAGCGACGAGCACTGCATCCATGCATCGTCCTTCGAGAAACCATCTGTGCTCGTATTAAGACACGGCTGCAGCCTATCCCAGCCGACGGCCGCCGTAAAACTCGCCGCGCACTCGTATGAGAAATTAAAGGTCAAACAGCGGTTTTCGGCACATCCAGCCCACCATACACGCCCAGCCGCCGTCGCGCACACCCGAGACAGCTCGAGCCCCCACCCCGGCCAGCCCTTTCCTGTCAAAGGTGCCGAGCAATATTCGCGCACTTGCGGGGTGCCATCGGACGAAGCTCCGTCGACCGCCACCGTCGCCGTTCATCCCTTGCGATCGTAAAACCTCGCCGCCCTCCTTGCGTCGTCGTCGCGGAGCCGGGCGGCAAACGAGCGGCACGCCGGTCCACCAGAAACTCGAGATCTCAAACACGCACCGTCGTTCTCTCTCGGGGGGCTTCTCGGAAGCAACCTTATTCAACCGCTCCACTAGATTCGATGCTTCTCGGATTCTGCGGCGAGGTAGCGAGCGCGTTAGCAACCGTCATGGAAGCCGACCGGGTAAAGGGGGGGGGGGGCTGGAGATTTGTCCTCACCTAGACGCGAGTAGAGCATGTACAGGGCCATGCGGTTGCATTCTTCCGTTCCCGTCACCGTGACCAGACGCTCGTTGCTGTTATCCTGCGGTTCGTTAATCTTAATGACGCTGCCACTGATCTGACGGATCTCGTTGATCTTCTGGCCACCCTTGCCGATGATGGCGCCGACCATGTCGTTGGGAATGTAGATCTGCTGTGTCACGGGGGTACCTCCCGGCATGGCTCCACCGGCCATGGGCTGGCCCTGGGGTCCTCCGTGCGGCTGGGGCGCGCCGCCGTGCTGGGCCATGGGAGGCTGCATGTGCGGGGCGGCGCCGTACGCCGCCGCCGGCTGCGCGCCGTAGTGGATGGGGACGGCTGGGTTTGGCTGGGCGGCTCCCTGCGGGTACTGCTGGGGGTACGGAGCAGGCGCCATGTGGTGATGGTTGCGTCGCTCCTGGTTCCGGCCGTAGTTCTCCGAACGACCGTAGTGGCCGCCGACGGGGAAGGGGGAGTAGGGGACGACTTGCATGCCGCCAGGGATCGGTCCGGCGGGGGCGCCGCTGCGGGTGGCATAGGCAGACGCAGCCGGGCCGCCGAATCGCTCGTTAAGTTGCTCTACGAGGGTGCTGCCGACGTAGTACGTGGCAATGTGGACGGCGTCGGCGACGCCCATGACCACCAGAGATCGTTCGGTGGAGAAGGGCAGGCAGGTGTCGGACGCGTTGAGCCTGGCACCTGAGGCATCCTGAATCTCCTTGATTCTAGCGCCGCCCTTGCCGATGATGGAACCGATCAGGATGTGGGGGACGAGCAGGCGGAGGGGGTACGTCTTGGAGGATGTGGTAGACTTCTCGTTGAGCGGCTCGTTGTTGAGCGTTCGAATAATCAGGCCAAATGCCTGCCAGGAGAGAGTTAGCCAACCGGCCGACGCGTGCTTGCTCCTCTTCCATGTCGTGCCAGACGTACCTTGGCAACAGCGTCCACTATGCCGCTGACGGTCAGGATTCGCTCGACGGCGCCCTTCTGGTAGTCGCTGACGGTACACTTGGCACCGGACATCTTGCGAATGTTGGACACATTTTCGCCGCCCTTTCCGATGATCGTCGCAGCCTCGGGGCTCGAAATGATGGCGCGGATGTGAATCCATGCCGTCTCGTCGTTCACGGCTGCGTTGGCCGTCGGGTCGGCCGCGGGCACCGCGGGAGCGGCGGCGGCGGCGGCGGCGGCGTCGGGAACGGTGCTGGCACCCCCCTGGTCCGGCTGGGCGCCATTTGTCTTGTCGTCGGCTGTCTGACTCACGCTGGCGGCGGTGGCCTCGAGGTCGGCAACGGCGGCGTCGATCTCGACCTCGGCATCGGCCTTGGTGATCTTATCGAGAGCAGGGCGTTTGGCGTCGGGTTGATCGGTAGCGCGAGAGGGGGACGAGACCTCCTCTAGAGGTCGTTTGACCGACTGCGTCGGCTGCGTGGGCGATGCAGACATGTTTTTTTCCTTGGCTTTCAATGAAACAAGACTTCACCGAGAGGTTGGTGATTGGTTGAAACCTGTCGGAATGACCCAACTTTTTTTTTTTCTATTGTTCGTCTTATTTACACTCAGAGGGTTTTCCAATGAAAACGTGCTGGTGCAGTGACGAGATCGATGGGATCGAGTGGTGTCGGCGGACTCGTGATGTGACGTGAGCAACGTCGCAAGGATTTCGGGCCAACGTGGTAAACAGTGCTTTTTGTTTTGGGCTGGTTGGAGTAAGAGAATGGTGCGGTGCAGGACTCAAGGATATATCCCTCGTCTCCCGGCCAGGCGCTGCAGCACTTGATCTGTAGACGCGAAGTTGACGTGTGTGCTAGAGCTCCCCGTAGATGGTGATGTCCGACGAGATGGTAGGTGACGGGTGCGAGCGTGAGATGAGGAGGCTGACGGGGCAGAAAAGGTGAAGCGGTTGGAGGTCTCGCAAGCAGGAGAGGCAAGGCAAAGAAGTTCAGTCGTGTGAGTAGCAGAAGGAGGAATGTAGGCCGTCAGCTTCGATGCAAACCTTATGGTTCTGCGCCTTTCTCTGCCGGTTACACACGTGGGGTTTATGTGAAGTCGGGGGTTTGTGAGCAGTCAAGAGGAAAAACTGCGCCTCTCGAGCAGGCGGCTGGTGGTCGAAGATGAATCAGCCAACGGAGATTGGCGAGGAAGCTGGGGTTCACTCGAGCTGGGCCCTCTCTTGACAAGGTATCGAGCCCGCTGCAACGTGTGCTGAAACAAAGCGTAGACGATAGGGGGGAACGCGAGCCGAGGCGAGCGACTAAACCGCAGTAGGCAGGGCAGAGCCTCCAACAAACGGGCAGGCGATGAATAGAGGAGGAGACAGTATGCTGGCTTGTCTTGTGGCCAAGGGAGGAGGATGTCAGTCAGGAGCGCAGGTCGCGACAACGATGGGTTGAGAGGGGAGAAAGGATGGAGATTGGCTCTGATGAAACAGGAAGCTAATACCGCGGTGCTGGAAATGAATTTGCCCACGGTGCGGCCAAGTCACGTGCCACGTCGAGCGTGCTGCATTTGGTTCCACGCACACTGTATGGGTACTGTGCACTACCACCAGCACTTGATCAGCTGCATCAGCAGGCTGACGAGCCCGTCTACAGTACCTCTCACCACCTCCCCCCCCCCCCTCTCATGTCGGTTTAGCAGGCGAAATATCTCTCTGGCCTCTTGCCTGGTGCTCCTTGCCGTAGGCATTGACCCCAGCGGTATGCATCGGGTGACCCCGACGAATCGACGAACATTACGACATCACATTCTCTGGCCCGGATCACCTTCAAGCACCCACTTTCAGGCAGCAGAGCTCGACAGGGAAAAGAGTGCGTTTGTGCGTCTGGGTCGTGCGTCTGGCTCACGAGCTACCGACGGAAACAATGGAAAACAGAGTGCGCGACTCTGAAGCCGAGGATTATGCCACCAGTTTGGATTACACCCTCAAGGAGCTTCAGCGCAAGGTCAAGGAACATGAGACGGAGCTCGCAAAGGTGAGTGATTCGAAACAACGGGGGCCGACAGGGGCCACGACGGCTCGGCTAATATGTCGATGACCAGATCCGGTCCACACATGGAGACGCGGTCCCTTCCTCGCCGGAACTGCAAGCCAATGTCATCAAAGCAGCGCTCGTAGAAGTGACAAACTCTGAGCCGTTCTTGCCATTTCCAGGGTCCGTGCTTCCTGCTCTGGTGGCCTTGCGCAAGACGCACCAGGTTATCGAGGAATCAAAAGCCTATCTGGCATCGCAGAGGCTCGAGGCTGAGCGAGCCAGGAAACAGCTGGACTCGGAGCGGGTGACGCTGAAAGACCATCGTCTGTTGACGGATGCACTCAAAGACAGGATTCGGTCTCTGAGGTTGGCACTGGCATCCCAGGCCAAGCTGCCGGAGAAGAATGGGAGCAAGAACAAGGCGGATGAGCTGGAGGCAAGGAAGAAAAGCTACAACGCGGAGACGTTCAAGCTGATGAAGTCGCTGCTGAGGTTCATCGACCACCGGCTAGCGGCCATGCTCGCGGCAGAGGAGCTGGGCGGACCCATCGTCGGCGACATGGTGGATGTCGATCCCGAGGACCTTGCCGGCGGCTTCAACGCACATGGAAAGGCCAAGAAGGCGAAAGGAAACGTGGTGGACCAAGACAAGCGCCAGCGTCGGCTCGACGAGATCTGGGGCGCGGCACAAGGCGACGACGAGGTTGGCAGGGAGCGCAACAATGACGACGAGCATGACGACGAGGCAAAAGCCGCCGGCCGAGAGATGCGGTCGCTCACCGAGGAGCTGCTCAACAAGCTCGCCAAAGCCGAAGGGGACAATTCGGGGTCGTACGTGCAGCTGACGCGGGAGTCGGCCGCCGTGCGGTTCCTTGTCAGGTCCAAGGTGGCCCAGTTTCACCCCAAGGACGCGACGAAGCTCAGGCTGATTGATTTCGGCAGAGAGCTGGACGACTGAAGGGGGCATGGTAGATATAATTAATTATATGACAATTGCAGTGGGACACCCAAGCCCTGCTGTTGCGTACCGTTTTCTTGCATGACGGTAGGGAGGGGGCTTGGCCTGTCGTGTCTTGCTTGTCGTGCGGCATGCGAGATGACAGGACGTACGTGCAGGGGGGGCACAAATGTGCGCGCCATGGACGCTAGGGCACATGGCGATGGTCAAAAATCATTCATCGCTAGAGTTTTCAGAATGAAAATAAGAATAAGGAGAAAGAATGTCGTGTCTTTTCGCTCGCGGTTGAACCGTCACCGTGTTGTTGAACCGCCACTCACCAAGACAGGCTGGGCCCCAGATTCAGGAGTGCAAGATGCAGGTGTAAGTACAAGTATTGTACATAAGTATTGTAAATAAGTATTACTGTAATAACTATAAAAGTACGCACCTGACGCACCATAGTACTTGTAATGTAATACTACTTGTACTTGAAGGCTGGAAGAGGGAAGTACCTGTACAAGTAAGTACCTCTACTTCGACCACTTTACGCGGGTTCGGCCGATTGGCCCAACCAGCACAGCGGCAGCACGTCCATCAAATGGCAGGCGTTCGTGGTCCGCGCCACGTCGCGTCCATGGTCGCGCCCTGGAGAACCAGCCTCCTCCCAGGCGCGATACGTCGTTGGTCAAATCCACCTCAACCCTCCTCTTATTGTTGCCGCCAGAGAACGCAGCCTCGTTTTTCGTCCGACACAAGCCCATTCCGATATTCGAACATCACTGCCCGCGAGCGAGAGTACACAATGTCCTCAGCGACGATGGAGACCAACGGCACCAACGGCACCAACACTGCTCCGGCGGCGAAGCGTGTCAAGACGGGCGACGATGCTGCGGCCGGCTCGATGCTGCAGGCCCAGGCCGAGACGTGCGCGATGCAGGTCAAGAAACTTTCGCCGAACGGCCGCGTGCCTACTCGTGGCAGCGCCTTTGCCGCCGGCTACGACATGTACGCGGCCCGGGACACCGTAGTTCCCGCGCGCGGCAAGGTGCTCGTCGACACGGACATCAGCATCGCCGTCCCCGCCGGCACCTGTACGCTACGTCCTCGTCCCTTCTCCCGGTCTGCTGTGCGAACATGTGGCCGAGGGACTTTTGCCAGAAGCGAGGAAGGTGTGCTAATGGATAGAGACAGATGGCCGGATCGCGCCACGTTCTGGCCTCGCCTGCAAGCACTTCATCGACACGGGTGCGGGCGTCATCGATGCCGACTACCGCGGCCAGGTCAAAATCCTGCTCTTCAACCACGCCGAGGCTGACTACGAGGTCAAGGAGGGCGACCGCATCGCCCAACTCATCCTCGAACGCATCGTGACCCCCGAGGTCGTCGAGGTCGAGAAGCTCGACGAGAGTGTCCGCGGTGCTGGTGGCTTTGGCAGCACGGGCAAACAGTGATGATGGCCAGAAATCGACCCATCGGTCCGTCAACCACCGCCTGTCCGGGCTGGAGAAATTTCAGTGGAGATCCGAGACGGGCGGGGGACGGCGTGCAGGTAGGTCTGGGGAGCAGGCATTCAGCAAGGCGACTGATTCGGGCGGCAAAGCAGGATCGAATAGCATTAGCATTATACAGCATCCATCTCGTGTCTCCGTTTGTCATGTACTATCGCTGTTGCCTTGAACTCGACGGTCGGGGCCCGCAGGCAATCCAGATTCTGCGTCAATTGCAGCTCGGCCGCCTTGGACATGATGGCATGCGCCTTGCCGTTGTCGGCCTTGTCTTGGTCCGACAGCGTGGCCTTGGTCCGCTCGATAATGGCGGGCATGGCATCCTTCGTCAGCGTCAGAATCTGGTGCATGCTGGCCAGGACCTTGGCAGCCGCCTTGGCAAGTGGCAGCTCCAGCACGGGCACGTCGTCGCCGCTCAGCCAGTGCGGCTGCTGTCGCAGGCCCGGGACCGCCTCGACGGCCTCGCGCATGCGCATCGCCATGAGGGCGCCAAACATATCGCCGGTGCCGCAGAAGTAGCAGTCGATGGCGGGAAAGGTGATTTGGAAGAGGCGAGACCTGCCGGTCGACGTTCTGCTCGAGCCGACGACGGAGAGCTGCTTTGTCGGGTGGTTGGAGGCCGACAGGTTAACCGAGGTGATGACGACGTGGGGCACGCGGTAATCGTCGTGCAGAGCACTTATCGCCTGCTCCAGGCTCTTCATGTCGTCGATCTTGACGCCGGACAGCAGCCTGGGAAGCGCAGACGAGCCAAGGTCAGCATCGGCCGTCGCCGGGAGAGTCGGGAGCGCGGAGGGGGGGGAAGGGACGAACTCGGCCTCGAACTGGTTGGGCAATATGAGGTCTGCCAACGGAACAAGAGATTTGTAGGCGGGGACAACGTCCTCGGCGACGTATATCTTGCCGTTGTCTCCCATGACGGGGTCGAGGACCCAGAAGAATGAGCCGGGCCTCGGTTCAGCCTTTTTGATGAGCTCCTTGGCAATGTCGCCGACGGCGGCGACGGCCTCGGCGCCAGGGACGTAGCCCGAAAGCATCATGTCGAAGTCATCGAGGTAGCACTGCTGAAGGCCACGGAAGAGGTCGGCGATCTCGTCGGCCGACGCCTTCGTGCCGGTCCATCGCCCGTACCCGGTGTGGTTGCCTGCAACGGTGGTCAACGGGGAGGTCGACGCCAACCGGAGGCCGTCTCTTGCTGGCACTGACTGAACTGCACCGTATTGAGGGCGGCAACATCGTAGCCCAGCGACTGGAGGACGAAGACGGCAATCTTGTTTCCGACGTTCCTGCAGCCGAGGACAGCATCGTTAGCTGATCGGCAATGCGCAGCGTGGCGAACCGGATGTCGTCCCTACCCGGACACAACCTAACAAATGCAACGTTGTCAGCGGCGGTAGGGTTCAGGCGTGTGTGCGTGTGCGTGTGCGCAGGGTGGACGTGTAGATGTGTGCGCGTTATATGTGAACGAAACAGGCATCGTGAATACGCGGGAGGGGATGGAGATGGGGTTTGCCAGGCACGCACATGGCTGGCGACGGCCAGAACTCGTGTGGCCGACGTCGATGCGGTCACCGAGGTGGCCATGTGTCGTCCTTGCTTGGTTGATGGGCCGTCCCTGGTGTTGGGAAGCGAGGTGCGTCTCACACGTCGATGGTGATGGACCCAAGCTGGTATTGCGCGACTTGTGCAGTGAGGTTAGTTGCCGAGGGTGGCTGCTGAAGGTGGCTGCTGCTGAAGGTGGCTGCTGCAGAGGGTGGCTGCCGCTGGGGGTGGCTGCTGCTGCTGAGGGTGGCTGCTATCGGTGGCTGCTGGCCGTGGCTACGGAGATTGGCTGCCGAGAGTTGCTGCCGAGGGTAGCTATAATAAGTCCGTCTAGGGAGCGAAATGCTGCCGCTAAGTACTAGCAGTAGGAGTGTGCTCGCTGGAGTTGGCCGACCGGACGGAGTATTACGGAGTATTACCAATTAAATTCAGATGCGGGCGCCGCCGGCTGGGCTCTACCGTACTTCGGTTATCTCGTACCACCACTGTGCAGGTACGATATTGCTTGGGTACAGGAGGATCCAAGGTAGCATCCGCATCCTCCACCTCCACCACCATCAGCTTCTAGGTAACATCTCATGTCCGAGCAACGGCTTCATGTACCGTGCAGTTTGATACGCCTATCCCTCCATGCTCGATATTCGTGCCTATCGTGCACTCCAACGCCTCGCCACGCCCCTCACGACTGGCAAAGAAGAAGAAAGAAATGCACTGAGAGCCTTGAGTCATTATTATCGTCAACAATCCCACCAAATGGCTGCCTCGTTTCTTTCTTTCAGGCACAGTGAAGCGAACGGCTTCCAACGTCGGTTGGCAGATGACGTTGCCCACTCCATCCCGTCTCCCCACCCCTTCCTTTGCTTACCCCTTCCAAACCAGTAGTCTATAAGTAAGTCGCACTTTTTTGTCCACGCTCGGCACGGGTCCCAACAGGGCAGCGTAGCGCTTACATCCTCCCCCAACGCTGGTCGGCCTATCCTTTGCCGTCCTTTGCTGTCCATTGCTCTCCTTTGCTCTCCTTTGCTTGCCTTGCCCTGCCCTGTACACGGCTGCTTGCTTACTCCTCGTCACCAATCTGTGCGAGGGAGAAGAAGAATCCCGTCAGCGGGTGAGGCGGAATAATCGGACAAGAGACGACGCACCTTGGGCGCCAGGTAGAAGCGCAGGTAGCTGCTACCTGACAGGTTGTACTCAACCAGCAAGGGGACCTCGCTCGAGAGGCAGATCTTGACCTGGTTCGACAGGGCGGCGGCCTTGCAAAAGTTGACCAGGTACTTGAGCGAAAAGGTCAGGGAGACGGGCTCCGTCAGCTCAATGTCCACATTGAGCTCGGGCTTCTCCACGTTGGTGTGGCTTCGCAGCGTGACGGATCCGTTGCCGATGTCACCGTTGCACGAGAACTTGACGCCATCCTTGTTGGCGTCGATGCTGACTGCAGGCCCGTAGAGTCAGCCGAGGGGACATATAAACAGAGTCGAGGGAGCGAGCGAGCGAGCGGGTGAGAAAGGGCGGAGTGAATGAGGGAGTGAGAGAGGGCAGAGTGGAATGAGTAATCGAGAGGCGAGAGAAGGGCGAGCGGAGGGCATGTGGACAAATTTGTGCCGTCACGGGGCGTGCTCGTACCCGACTCAGACATGGCCGCCAGGTCTGTGCAAATTCTCCGAAACTCGGCGGCCGGCATCGAGATGGTGGACGCGTACTCCGTCTCCGGGATTCCGAGGTGCTCCTGGTCAATGTCCATGAGCTTGAGGTCGTACTCGCTGATGCGGTCGTTCTCGCTGCTCTCGAAGACGAGGTTCAGCACATCGGGCGCGTCCTCGGCCTTGAGCGTCAGGATGTCCTCGTTCTGGGCCGCGCGCAGCACCTTGGTCAGCGACGTCAGGTTCACGCCCAGCGCGATGTTGCGGTCGCATCGGTAAGGGGAGAAGCCTTCGGCCTTGAGCATCATGGAGACGAGGGCGACGTGGGAGTTGTCCATGGCTTGGAGCGCGATGCCCGAGTCATTGCAGTCGAAGTTGCAGTCTTGGACGAGATCCTTGATGGCATCCACCACCTGTCGGAGTCCAGCATCGCCGCCGTCAGCAGAGGCTTCACCTTGCGCGTCATTGCATGTCAAGCGATGCGCCACGCCATCACGTGAGAGAGGCAGAAGTGTGTAGGTACCTTCTTCAGGATGTTGGCCTGCTCGAGCCGTGCCTCCAACATCTTGCTTTCGTTCTGCTGCCCCCGTCGTTCGCGTCAGATTTCCAATCTCTCCTGCCGAGATGCGGGGAAGGGGCACGACGAACGGTGAGAGCTGTGATTAGGTAGTGGGATGGGACGAAGCGATTTCCGTTCCGTTCGAGATGGGGGAGACGAGAAATCGAGCGTGGCCTTGATTTGCTTCGTGAATGGATGGAGGGAAGTCTGGTGTTGGCAGTGGAAGGAAGGAGAAAGTTGGCGGTGCTCGGCGGCGGAGAGAAGCACTCAACGCGAGTTACGCGGTGCAGGGCAGGCCTGGTGGGTATCAATTTGGATTAGACGCGTCTCGGCGGGGTTGGAACGGTAGCAGGTGACGCCAACTGAACGCGGGGCACAGGCAGGCCAGTCACCCAAACGTGTTCCCTTGCTCTCTTCATCTCCACCACAGGCACTCAATCCGCAAAAAGCACCCAAGTGCTGTCTTCGTTCCAGTCTGCTCGAGTCCAAGTACATACTACTCCCCGTCTGGATGTATTTACTCTGTGCTTTGTCTGCAGATAACAATACAGACACGTACGGGTTGCCATCCGACAAACTCGGTAGAGCACGGGGGTGGATCAGCCGTCCATTCAGAGAATGCGTACTGATCAAAAACCATGCCCTCGTTGCCCGACCCCCTTGGCCTCGTGGACATGGACGTGAAAAATTAATGGGAGGCTAGCAAATAGTAAAAATTACAATGGCGCTGTCGAACCCGGCGGCCAATTTTCGTACGCAGAAGAAACCCCCGGGGGAATCGAGCGGCTCTCCCTCCCAAAGTCGCCGCTAGCACAATCGCTATTGCCAAGTGTATCGTCAAAGAAAAAACAGGACAGAGAGTTTGGGAATACACAATTGAGAATACATTTTTGAGAATACACGGTGGAAATACATGGGTTGGGGGCGAGAGGTCGGAATCAAAATCATGCCACCGTGTCGCCGTGCGCCCTACTGCCCATGCCCTTGTTCGAACAAAGCAAAGGCCTTCCATCCACCACATTACTCCGCACTGTACAGTCCTTTGCGGCCACGAGCAGCAGTGCACTTGCACCTGCGGCACCCTGCCAAGTGCTAAGCGGACGTGATCTGCTCCACGTCGGGGACGGGGGGGCTCGCGCGCATCTTGGGCCGCAGGTGAATGACGGTTTCCAGCTCCCGCAGCATCCCCTGCGTCGCTTCCATCTGCTGCCGCGCTTGCACCTTCTGCTCCATCTCCTCCTTCCTCCTCACGATCCTCTCCTCTCTCGTGAAGAGGCTGCGGGGACGGGGTAGAGCGACGGCCTCAAACACCTCGGTCGTCTCTGCTTCCGCCGGTTCCAGAATGGGCGACGATTCGCCCGTCAGCGCCTTCAAGGCAGCTGCCGCATCGCCTTCGCCCACCGTCGTGACGCCGCTGAGGGAGCACGTCGGGGACATGGCCATGCTCATGGACGAAATCCTCTTCTCGTTCCTATCGATGCCGAGGGCGAGCGCCGTCCTGCCTCCTTCCCACGCCGTCATGAGCTCCTTGAGATCGGCCCCGATCGACTCGTACTGCTGCATCAGGCTGGGTCCCAGCTCCGAGATGTCGTGAGAGTCATTCAGCGCCCGGTCGGATTCCTCTCGCAACAGGTGAAGCTTGGCCTGCAAGCCTCGGATTCCCGTCGACAGCGAGTTGAGCTTCTGCAGCTGCGACCGCCACCTCTGGCTTCGAGGCGTCGCGGGGCCCTTCGGGGTCGGGGGCAGGGGAAAGGCTGCGACGGTCAGCGAGCGGTCCGGCAGGCAATGACGCGTAGCTCGGGGCGCATGACGCCCGACGGGGCACCTACATTCTTCTTCGCGCAGAATCGACTGCAGCTTGTCGCACGACGCCGTCGTCGAGCCGTTGGCGCTTCGGAGGGCCTCGACGGCCGATGTCCAGCGGAGCAGGTCGTTGCCCTCGCCGTTGGCGTCCAACGCCAGAAGGGCGCAGAGCAGCATCTTGCGGGTTGTGTGGAGTCGGGCCACGAGGATCTTGAGCGTCCTCAGCGACTCGCCGTCCTCGAATTCTTCCCTATTGAAGCCCTGCAGGGCGTCGGATATGTCGAAGTCGCTGATGTCGTACATGTCGTAGTACTTCTCCAGCTCCGTCTGCTCCGAGAAGGCCTTGACAACGTTCAAGGCCTGCTTGTGCG
This sequence comes from Drechmeria coniospora, assembly GCF_001625195.1. NCBI lineage: Eukaryota > Fungi > Ascomycota > Sordariomycetes > Hypocreales > Ophiocordycipitaceae > Drechmeria > Drechmeria coniospora. The sequence continues at coordinate 6,516,417 of NC_054391.1, forward strand.
ACTCGAGGAGGTCGCGCGATGCTGCTCGAAGGGCACGTCGCAAGCGAACACACTTCCGGTTCTGGCTACGGTCCTCGAGCCGACTGATGGGCGGCAACGGCAGGTGACTGCACGGTACGGTCAGCAGGCTTCTCCAAGTCGCGACGATGGAGAGGCAGGATCAACGGACACTCGGTACCCCCGCGAAACCAGCTCCACCTCCTGGACGAGGGACAGGGCCGCTTCGATGGCGCCGTCGATATCGTGCGAGTTGGATATGAAGTCGGAAATCTCGGCCAGCGACTGTTCTCGCCTGTAGCGGAGCCATTGTCGCTTCGCGTAGAACTGGCCTAGAATGCCCGAGGATGCGAGGACGAAGACCAAGAGGGCGAGGCGCTTCCTCGTCAAGTACGTCCGCACGCTACCACGGATCCAGCTGATGGCGACGGCCACGGCGACGGCCAGGGCGCCAAAGATGGATGCCACCACCCCTTGAGCAGAGAGTAGCGGCCGGTCCTTGCCCGTCGCGGTGGCGCTGCCGGGCACTGGATCAGCGGGTCGGAGTCCGAGGACCGAGTGACCGTTCAAGAGCTGCGAGGCGACGATGGTATATCGGAACTTTTCGAGAAATCTTGCACTGTCGGCGCGATCGATGCTTGCCACGACGGCTGCCTGTTCGGAGCACCCATGTTAGCCACCGACGAGAAATGCGGCGCTGCATGGCGCTTCGACCATCTTACAGAGCAACTCTTTCGGATTCTTCGTAGCGTCGAAGGAGGCGCTTCCGTCTCCTCGGGCGCGCTCTCTTCCTTGTTGTTGCGGAATCGAGACCTCACTTGCGGCCGACCGGTTGGCGCAAAGGGTGAAGGGGTCGCAGGCGGTGAGCAGACCGAGGCCGACGAGGCCGAGGCCGACGAGAGGGACGTCGGTCGTCGCGGCGAGCTGTCGACGGGCGCCCACGTGCCATCGGGCTCCTCTCCTCCGTCTGTCGCCGGTTAGGGCTCCCATCTTGACCCGTCCGGCGATCGGCGGGCAGCTCACCTTTGAGATAGTCGGCCAAGGGCGTCTCGTCGTATACGATGGGCTCCATCAGGCCACAGCTCGGCAACGGGCTTGAGAGTCGAGACGACGGTTACGCCAAAGGCAGAGCAGAGCCATGGGGGCTCCGACGCGCCTAGCAATAGCAGAGGATCGTGGATCGGTCGAGGGGCAAGAAAGGTGCGGGCGAATCTGGCGCGCGTAGGGACGAGGGATAACGGAACTGGGAGACGTAAGAGGAGATGGCCGTGTTACGGTGAAATGACGGTTGAAGGTGATGGCGCTGGGTGGGAGATGGTAGATCAACGACGTGCGTGTACACGAACACGTGTGTGGCAAGCACGTGTACCGCTCTCTGGCGGCGGCTACTGATGAATGGATGATTACAAGTAGATGGTGGATGGATCACGGGAACGTTCGGGAGCTGTGGCATGAACCATCCCCGCGCTCCGTCCTTCACTCGCGGAGGCTAAATGCCTACACGAAGGTACCTAAACAAAAAAAAAAACAGCAATGCAGTGGAAGTGAAAGGCTGGAACGCAGGTATGGGGGGGGGGAGTATCAGCCGCTACAGGGGTAGGCCTAGCTATGAACGCAGCGGACTGGAGCTACAGAATGCTCCGTCGTGCCCCTGACCCGCCACATTACCCCAAACGGATCAGCGCCTGCTTAATTATAGTTTTTATTCATACCAGCGAAACCCAAGCACCGCATCGGTCTAACATTTTGCCGAACCCGTTCCTTTGGTATCTGGCCCGACTTCTTCATGGATCATGAATAATTACCTAATGGACTTTTGACTCGAACTTGTGCTTCCTTGCTCTGCTTCGTGATCGGACGTTCGTCCTCCATTACGTTCAACGCAAAGCACGACCACGACAAGAATGCGCACGAGTAAGATCAAAATTCCAACAAAACAACGCCCGCAATCCAACAACTCTGCGCCTAGCCGATTCTCAGCCGCGTCCTGTCCCGTCATGAATCAATCGACGGCCGAAATACAGATAGCATAGCCCTCGACGGCCATCCATGGCTCTGCTGCCGCCGGCACAATGCCGACGCACCACTCTCCGGCCGCTCGCCGCCTCGCCCGCCAGCTTCAGGATCACCGAATCATTTCTCCAGGCCACTGAGCTCCATCAACGCGCCATTATCCCGCCCCGCAGGTCCCTCAATTCCCATGCTGGTCCCTTCGAGAGTCGTCGACGTGGGAGCAAGCGGCACATGACAGGCCTCATGCCGACCTCGTCCGCTTTCCCTCCCATCTGGCAATTCGATGTTCCGTCGTCGACAATTCTTCAATGGGAAGCACCGACCGCCCCGGCGTACCGAAGGCAAAGGAAGCAACAGGTTGGCGTATCGGCACTCTTCGATAACTTGGTCAACTGGCTAGATGGCTCCATGGCGCGCAAGCTAGGCAACCCGCCTCCAGCCAGCATAAATACGACGGCAGATGCCGTCACCATGGAGGCTCTGGCCGTCGATGATGTAGCAAAGCACGGGTCGATATCGGACGCCGACCCGGTGAATGCAAGGCTGCATTACCATCTCCCGAGGGAGATCGCGAAGCTTCGGGCGAGCATCTGTGGATCAGAAAACATCGATGAGGAGACTCTCTTTCGTTTGTGCAGGACGTGCCGGAGATCGTTACGAAGACGAATAGAGCGTGGCGACATGTGTCTCGAAGGGCTCGTTGCCGCGTTGGATCCCCTCGACTTGCCATCAAAAAGCCGAATTCCCCATGCTTCAACCGCAAACAAGATGACAGCCATGATTCGACGCTCCGTCCTGTCAGCTATGGACAATGTGACCAGACAGCATGGCGAAATTCTTTCTCGGGATCTCTGGCTGGCCTTTGCAGAACATATCTGCCGCACCGACGGGGGAAATCACGACATGCAGCTATTTTGGAGATTGATGGATGTGATGCCAGCTGTGCTGCGATCGCAGATCCCATCCCACAGCTTAGCAGAACTGACCCGCTCGTTTCTGGTTGCCCAGGCGAGCCGTCACAACTTGTTCTTGCACTGGTCGGCCCGAGCAGCCAAGTTCGGCCAGGCGCTGCAAAGCCTTACCGCCGTACAACGACTGAGCTTGAACGACAGCATAAGACAGTTTTTATCGGAGCAAGCTTGGGAGTCGGAATCGTCTCGGAGGTTGCGCTTTTCTTGGCTTCTTATTCAAGCATACGACGCCCATGCCACGACCAAGGACTTTCTCGACACATATCGCGCTGCTCAGAGACCGGGCCTTGGGCTGAACACGATGCAGCTTTGGCAGCTCTTGTCGGCGCGTCTGGCTGCCACGGGGGCGATAGAGCGAGGCAAGGCGAAAGTTCTGATGGAAAACGACTACCTGTCGATGGGCCATCGTTGGACCGACCTGCTTCTGGACCTGTTGGCCTCGGCAAAGCGCGAAGAGGGCCTGCGAGAACTTTGCACCTGCCTCACCGGCATCGGAAAGTTTGAGACGGTAATGCAAAGTGTGCTATCCCTGCCGCTCCGTCGTTTCCGCGTCGACGCTCTGCAAGCAACGGCGGCAGCATGCAACAACCATTATCAGGCGCTTCAGCTCTACGACCTCGTCATGGCCAAGGATGGATCCCGAAAGATGTTGGCCCGATGGAATTGGACGTTTTGGACCCGCCATGTCCAATCCATGATCAAAGATCCGGCCTTTGAGCACCCCAGGATTTGGGACCTGCTCAACCTGAGTTTCCACGTTGGCAGAAGCGCAAGCCCGGAAGCAGTTGCTGCGGAGGCTGAAGCCAAGGCGCAACTGCTGGATAAGATGGGCAGGTGGTTCGGTGAGGCGTCACATCTCAATGACCGCCAGGCGCTGCGACATTTAGAGCGATGCGTCGCCTACCAGCGGTCCCTCACCAACGGCGTGACGTCGCAGATGCTGGCCAACGTCGCGGCCATCGTCACCCGCGACCTTGAGAGGGGCGAGAGAGGCCGCGCAACACGCATGGAGTGGCTCGTCAATATGGTCGAGCGCACCCACGGCCCCGATGCCGCAGACAGTACGGCCAGCGCTCTAAAGGGGTGGAGATGGACAATAAATCAAGGCCGGGGCAGTTCCTCGTGACACAGCTATCGAGCAGCTGCATATGCCCAGTAGGCGTTGGGACAAAGATACCCCAGGAAGTCGATGATGGTCGGTGATGGACGCGACAATACTTGGCACGTCAAGGTTCTTCCTTATTGCGTCTAGGCGGATGGACATTGCACAGCCAGACACGCCTACGTATCCGGATGGTCATCGCAGAGTCGCTTCTTGAAATTTGACGATAGAAATCTATACGAGACCGATTCCTATCATAGACTCTCGAAAATCAGACATAGCATAAATATACTGCCAAGATCAACCTATACTGAGGGAAATAAAAAACAAAAGCATCGTCCATGTAAGCCGTTTCTCGTGGCTGGAAGGAGAGCGCAGCAAGTCGTAACCCCCCTGAAGGAAATCGGGACCCCGTTCACATTCTCGAACCAGTTCTCACATCCTTCCACGCTTTCCTATACACAAAGGCATACGTATGTGCGGAACGCTCCCCCTTTTTTTTGCTATTTTTGCTCATCGTATGTTCAAGCCTCTCGTATGTCGCTATGCTTCCTCCCTCCTGCCGGTGACTCTAGAAGGCCCCCTCCCGTTGCTCGGCGTTGTCGGGCGGCCACATGGCTTCCGTCACGACGCTGACACGGCTCGGCGCCCCGAGCGATGCACCGCCGACGTCGCTGGATGGAGTCATGTGTCGGTTGCCGTTGTCGCGCGCGATAAGCACCTGCGCCGGGCACACGACAATCTTTTCGTCTCCGTGGCCGCCATCGTCTCCCCGCTTGATGACCAAGGGGAAGAGCACGATGCGCACAACGGCCCCCTGGGCCTCCAGTTCTTCATTTGTGGCGGACACCTTGCCGCTTCGTTCGCTCATCATCGACGCGTCAAACTGGACGGTCGCCGCGAGCTCGCCGTCGGCATCGTACTCAGGCTGCAGGGGGGGCAGCATCATGTACTCGGCGCGCTGCGTGCGCATCTCGATGGAGAGATCAACAGCCTCCTGCATGACCCGGCGCAGCTGGGACTGGATCTGATCCTCCAGGTTGCTCGGCGGCGGGAGAATCTTGCACAGGGTCTGGAGGATGGCCTGGACGACGGCTTCGGTGTCGAGGTCGCGCTGCTCCTTGAAGCTCTCCCTCCGGGACAGGAGGGTGAGGGTGACGGCGCGCCACTTACGGACGGCGACGTCGGGCCCGACTTCGGTCAGAAGCTTCTCGAGCGACTTCAGCTTCTGGCGCTGCTCCCGATCCATGCCGAAGAGGTAGCGGGTGAAGACGAACTCCCACATCATGGTCATGGTCATGGACATGAATATGTCGCGGCGCTTGACGCGGTCGTTGAGGTAGGAATCGACGTCGGAGCCGTCGAGGACGGCGTTGTCGAGCCGGTCGATGGTCTTCTCGTCGTTGATCTCGCTCGTGAGGCGGCAGGCGCGCATGTCGGAAAACTTGGAGAAGCGCAGGACCCACTGCTGGATGTGGGAGCAGAGCTGCTGGCAGCGCGTGTCGAAGTGGTCCTCGTCGCGGATGACGAGGAAGCCCTCGTCGCCGGCCTTGTCCTCGAGGATCTTGCGCTGCATCTCGCGAATCTGCTCCTTCGCCTCCTCGAGCTGGGCGCGCAGGTCGGCAATCTCCGCCTCCTTCTCCTGCAGGGTTTGGGTGTGCAGGCCGCGGGCCTCCTCGAACTCGCGGGTGACGGTCGCGTGGCTCAGCTCGAGGTCGGCGTGGCGGACCGTGTCCTTGGAGGCCAGCTCGGCGTTGGCGCTGGCGAGGCCCTCGTTGACCTCGGCGAGGCGGTGGACCTCGTTCTGGAGGAACTGGAGCGACTGGCGGAGCGTCTCGATCTCGGCGTCGCGCTCCGAGAGGGCCGAGGCGGCGCGATGGCTCTGGCCGAGGTTCTGCTCGGCCTGCGCGCGTGCCTCCATCAGCAATCGGTTCTCGACGAGCAGCTGATCGACGCGGGACTCGAGCTCGAGAACCTGCATGCTCTGGCGGCGCCGCATGCTGTGAGGCCTCGTCGGCGACCTCGGCGAGCCGATGCGACCCTCGCCGTAGCCGTTGAAGACGTCGGTCATGTCGCCGTCATCGACGGCCGGGACCTGCGTGGACCGGACACGGCTCTCGTTCGCGACAGGCGGTAGCTCGTTGGCCCCGGGATCCTGCTTCTCCTCAACTTTGTCCGCCTCCTGCGCGGTTGTGGTGAATGCGACGCCGGCTGGGGTCGGACTTTTGCTGCCGCTTTGTTGACGTAAAGCTCGCAGGTCACCGCTCATACGTTTGTCCACCCGCCGAAGTGGGGGTGTGGGGGTCAGTGCGGGGGTCGACGTCGCCCGGGTGATGCCTGGAGCCTCCGCCTCAAATCGCTGTGGCTCAGGCGTCCGATGACGGGACAGCGGGAGGCTGGTGTTGGACGCGGAACGGCGCGGCCCCGCCATCGAATCGGCGCCGGAATCGGCTTCCCTCTCTGCCCCTCCACGCACCGCCGTGGCACCCGTCGCTTCCGTCACGCGGCCGCCGAGCTCGCCATAGTCCTTTTGCTTCCTGCCTTTCGTCGACTTCTTCTTCTCCGGTTCGGGCGTCGCCTCTGCCGCTGCCGGCTCCCGCAGCACCGGAGTTCCCTCCCGTAGCACCGGCGTCCCGAAAGGCGATGACCGCACCTCCCTCCCCTTCGTCTTCGCCGGCTCCGGCGTGCGCGTCATGTCCATCTCTTCGGGCCAGTCGTCCGTGTGGATGCCGCTGTCTCGCTGCTGTCCCTCACTCAACAAGTTGCCCGTACCCAGCTGCGGGCTCGCCGGCTCGGCCGCAAACCCGCTGTCACGTTTGACCTCGGCCATCGTCCCAAAGCTGGGCTTGACCGCTTCCGCCTCTGCCTCGGGCACCTCCTGAACTACCGGTAGCGCACGCGACGGTGACCTCTTGTACTCGCTCAGGCCGGGCGACGCCCTGCTCAGCTCCTTCAAGAGCCCACCCATCGGTTCCTCGGCATCGGGACTTCGGCGGAGCAGACCGGCAGGCGGCGCCGTCGCGAGGGCCGTCCATTCACCCATTTCCAGCGCAGCCTTCTCTGCAGAGGTTTCCTCAACCGTCGTAACCGGGTCCTTCGCCGCCTTTCTCGGCTCCTCGCTGCTAACGGCGCCAGCCATGCCGTCGTCGCAGTCGTCGCAGGGTGCCGTCCGCAAGCTCTTTTTATCTGCGCTCTCCCATAATTCCGGGTCGTCAAATATGTCGTCTTCTCGCGCTTGTCTCTTGTCCACAATCTTCTTTTGCTTGCTCTTTTTCTTTTTCTTTCCGCCTCCAAACTTTTCCACAAGCGGCCCTATTCCACCAGCGGCGCCACTGATGGCTGTGAAACTCTTGCTGCTGCCCGCATCGGGCTCTTCAGGAGGGTCTTTGCTGAGCAGCTCATCCACCGAAATTTCCAGGGCAATCTCTTTTTCAGCGATAGTGCTCATATCGGGAACCCTAGTGCTGTTTCCAGGCAGCCTGGGGTCGCTCTCCCAAACATCATCAAACGCGTCCGCCCCCGGGTTGGCAGGCCCTTCCGCGCTTGAGCTCGGAACCGTGTTGGCGAGAGATCCGGATTCAACGTTGCAAGCCTCGTCGAAATTCCTGTCTGTGTAGCCTGTTGGTTTTGCAGTCGGTGGGGGCTCCGTCTCAACCTCGCCCGCTGCGAAATCGTCCACCGTGCCGCCTTCAGACGCAATATGAGATGTCCATGCATTCTTGGCCACGGGTACGGTTTCAGCAACCTCCTGCTGTTCCACAGCTATCATTTCTCTCTGGGAAGAGTCGTTTTCAAAAGAACCTATATCCATTGCTTGGGTTGAAGCAAGGTGGGCGTCGACCGGGTTGACCTCAATCGGGACCAGGGTTTCGTCCGACGTAATTGGTTCTTCTGGCTCTCTAGACTTGGACGCGGTGATGACATCGCACCAAGGGTTCACACTGATTGCGTCTCCAGCGTATTGCGGTTGATCGTCATGAACGACCGTCTGCGCATCGGACTTGGCGCCACCTGACTCGCCAGCAGAATCTCCGGGTACATTCTCCATCGAGCGAGACACCTCCGGCGGAATGGTCTCATCCAGGGCCGCAGCGGGCTCCGCCGCAAAGGACAATCGTACGCTTTTGCCACCCTTTTTCTTCTTGCTGCTCTTCCTCTTCACGGGCATGGACCATTCATCTTGAATATCGTTCGGAGGTGTTGGCTGTTGGGCATTCGATTCAACGAGATTTTCAACATCGGCGGGCCCAACAGTCTCGGGAGCCGACAAAGATCGATCTGTCACTTCTGGGGACGGACTTTCGATAGAAGTGGACTTGTCATCCAGCCCAGGCGTCATCGTGCTACTTCTGGTGTTGTCCTTTTTTGTAGTTCGCTTGCCTTTCTTCTTGGTAGGAAGTGCCCAATCATCATCAGCAACGGCGGCTTCGGCTTGAGGTGGCACCTGGGAGTCGTCAATGTTTGAAGAATCTTGTTCGACAAGGGTTTCGAAGATTGGGACCAGGAGGTCGTGTTTTGTGGCATCCTCTGTGGGCTCTGAAGCAACCGTTTTCGCGGTTGGCTCCATAGGCGCCTGTCTCTTGGTATCGTCTGTGGACTCTAGAACAACGGTTTCAACCAGAGGCTCCACGGGAGGCTGTTTCTCGGCATTTTCTGCGGGCTCTTCAACGACGATCTCAGAGTTTGGCTCCATGTTGGGCGGCTTCTCGATGTCCTCCGTGGACTCTTTTAGCTCTGTTGGCGCAGGCTCGGCAACCGTCTCATCTTTATTGGCCTGTGTGATGATACCTCTGCCTTGCTTGCTCTTCTTGTTTTTCTTGCCCTTTGTTTTTACCGAGACACCCCAGTTGTCATCCATGGGAGCGTCTTCAGCCCGCATATCCAAGGATGCCTTCTGTTCAACAATTATCTCAGTAGTTAAGTCGGCCGGCAGCTGTTCCTCGATATCATTTGTTGTGGACTCTATCGGCATGGTATGAGTTGTCGTTTCGTCATCATTGGCCGGCGCGACGACATTGCTTCCTTGCTTGCCCTTCTTGTTCTTTTTGCCCTTGGTTTTTACTGCAAGTCCCCAGTCGTTGTCCATAGGAGCGTCCTCGGTTTGCATGTCCAAGGGTATAGGCTGTTCATGAGCGGGCTCGGTGATTGGCTCAGACATAGGTGTCTCTGCGACATCTTTGGGCGTCGTGACTGGCTCAGGCTCAAAGGGTTTGGAATCGTCTGCTGAGGTGGTGTCTCCGCGGCCCATGCCACCAGCTTCGCCCTCATCAGTGTCATTCGCAACGATTCTCCAAGTCCCACTGTCGTCAATCGGCTCCGGCTGATTCTGGGTAGGGGTATTCTCGATAATATCATCGGCACAGGGCATCGCATCTTCTGTCGCAGGTGCAATTGTCTCTGCCTGTGAGGGCACATCTGCGTCATCGGCCGGCATCCCCAAGCTGCCACCCTTGCCCTTCCTGCCTTTCTTTCCCTTTTTCTTCACCGGCATGGCCCACTCGGAGTCTGCTTCGACTGTTGTGAAACCTCCAAGATTTTGTGACGTGCTCCCCTGCCCAGTAGCATCCACATCACAGGGTACATTTTCACCGCCAAGCCCTGGTTGTTCGGTTTCTGGAATTGCCACTTCGGAAGTTCGCTCTGGGCCCGACAAGATGGCCGTTTTCTCTGAACTCAATTCGGCAGGGCTTAGACTCGCTCGTCCTTTCTTGCCTTTCTTCGCTTTCTTTGGAGGAATCTCGAAGCCAACTCCATCGTCCTCCCGCAGGGTGTTTTGTTCCGCAGTGGATGGTTCAGCCTGGATTATCGGTTGAACGTTGTCCATCTCATCGGCCCATGCGCCCAGAGGCTCGGTCCTCGAAAGCGCATCATCGACCTTTGGCAATACAGCCTCCTCCTCAACGCATTTGTTTAAAACGTCGGCAACAATAGTAGCTGTTGCTACCCCAGCTGCTGCCAAGGCGAGTCTCTTTCCCTTTTTGCCTTTCTTTGATTTACTTGAAGAAATCCACTCCGACGACTCGTGAGCGACATCCTCGGTGGACGCCGTCATCCCTTGCTCACCTGCAGGGACTCCAGATGCTTCAACGTCAATCGATTCGGGACAAAGCGCAGGATCCTCGTTTGGTATTTCCGAGGTAGACTCAACAATGCTCTCGATCTGGCTTGTTTGTGACCTGTGTTTCTTCTCCTTCTTGGACAGTTTTCTTGGAATGCCCTCCCAAGCTTCGTCAGGGCCAGCAGTGTTGAGACTTTGCAGTCCAGGAGCAGGCAGCGTCCCAAGCATCGTAGACTCTGCCTGGCCCGAAGATTGTAGCTCTGTTGCCTCAGGCTCGTAGCAAATGGCATCACCTGGAGTATCGGCATCCAGGCCAATACCGCTGGTCTCTTGTTCATCAGATGAGACCTGAGTCTTTTCCACAGCCACAGTCAGCTCAGGAACCTGCTGATTGGGGATTGGTGAATCTGCCATGGAGTCTGCTATTGCAAAGGTATGAGAATTCTCAGGAGATTGTGCGCTCAAGCTCTCGGCTACTGGCTGCTTCGATGAAGGTGCCTCGACTTGGCTTCGCCGGTTTTTTTTGCCCTTTTTGGTTTTCTTGGAGGCTGTAGACCATTCATCATCCTGGACCTGAGTGTTGGTTGCCGCAGGCTGGCTTTCGGTGGTTGGCTGCTCAGCTTCATCGGCGGTAATCTGCACCGCTGTGTTCGTCACTCGCGAAGTCAAGACATTCTGGAAATCCGTTGAATCCGAATCTGCGCCTTTCTCTGCCTTTTGGGAGGGGGTTTCGATATTTCCCAAGTCTTCCTTGAAATCCTCAGCACCAGTGACGTCGCAAGGAACCTCTTGTTCAACCTCGACTGTGGTGCAAACTTGTCGAGGATCACTGGAATTCTCAATAGAAGCCTCTGTGTCGACAGCAAGGTTACCTTGCTGGCCCAATTTTCCCATGTCCAAATCTTCTGGAGATGCGCTTTCAACTGACACAGATTCAAGTGCAATTTTCTTCTTCTTCAGCTTTTTCTTCTCCTTTTTTGACAAGCCTAATCCCCATTCTTCCTCAGCCTTCGCCTCGGGCTCATTGCAAGTCGCATATTCTCCTGGGCTCGTAGTCTGTATTGTGGTTTCTGGTTCAAGAGTACTTTCCTGCTCAATCAGAGGGCCAGTCTCCTGGGATTCTAGCCGGTCCACGAGAGAATCCAGTTTCTGCAGCTCCTCTTCCGGGGGGCTCATCATTTTGGATTTCTGTAGAATCGTAGACTCGACATCTTTAGCCTTTTTTTTCTTCTTATCCTTCTTGGACGGCTTGAGACTGAACCCACCCCACTCGGTATGGAGACTTGCCTCTGGCGGCTGCTCTAAGGCCTCTTTTGACTGAGCTGGTTCTCTTCTCTTCGATACTGCAGGTTCTTCTACTGAAGTGGATATTTTTACTGCTTCGCCCACTTCTGGAGTATGCTCAACGGCACTGTCGAAGGGCTCAAAGGTCACCTTTTCAAGAAACAAATCCGTATCGGAGTTGATGTTTGAGCGGTCGGCAGAGTCCAGTCTCATGACCTCCTCATTTTTAGATTGCTTTGCTTCCATCTTCTGCAAATCCATTTTCGAGAAGTCATGGTCGTGTTCCTTGACGGGAGGGGCTTTTGTTACTGTTGAATCCGGCAAAGAAGTTTCCAAAGCTGTCCTTTCAGGTGGAGATTCAGGCGCATCTTTTGTCGAGTCACTAACCCGCTCAGCTCCAGAGACGGCGATCGAGGCTCGGTCATCCTCGACCAGAAAAGCGTCGCAATCCGGTGGTTGGGCATCAAGCTCGGCCACCCTCACACACTCTTGAGAGGCAGGCCCCGGTTGAGCGGGCGAGGACTTCGAGTCAACGTCCGGCTGCACCTCACGAGAATCCCAGGAAAGGGTTATCATGTCCTTTTTCTTGGACTTTTTGGCCTTCTTCGGAACATCAAACTCCGCGTCGGCATTGACTGCGGTTTCGGGAACCTCTATCGATTTCGGAGTTTCAGCCAGGACAGTAACGATTGAAGGTTCATCATCTAAGATGCTGAGCAGCTGACTTTGACGCTTCTTCTTCTTGCCTTTTTTGCTTGTCACCTGCGGCCAGTCTTCAGCTGCGCTTGGTTCTGGGTCCAGTTGATCAACCGCAGGGTTTTTGGAACGTTCCGCGACGATGGCCGGTTCCTCTGTCATCACGATAGTCTCAATCGTATCGGAAGTGACTTCAGAAACAGGTGTTATGTCGACGATTGATGTGGACTTGCTGCCCTTTTTCTTGTTCTTCTTGGGCTTTTTGCCGCTGGTTGGCATAGCCCATTCGTCCTCTGCCAACGTCTCTCGCGGTTCCTCTACTGTCGCGACCTGAGGTTCTTCTTCATAGGCAATTACCTCAGTCACTGCTTCCGGTTCCCCTATCCCTGCTTCAGCTGCCGATGTTTCGGTGGGGAGTTGTAAATCAGCCTCCAACTTTGGGGTCAATTCGTTTTCAATAGAATCCCAGGCAGTTGATTGTTTCTTCTTTTTGCTCTTTTTGCCCTTCGCCTTGAAAACGACAGAAGATTGATCGAAAACCGGTTCAGAAGTAGGCATAACTGTACCCTCGTTTCTTTCGAAATAATGATCATCAGCTTGCGTTGGCTCAAGACTGTAGGTCTCCTGTGTAGGCTCAACTGGTTCCTCGCCCTGAGAGAAAAGGGGTTCTGAGTGGCATTGTTCCAGGGAGGGTGGCTCGTCAACAACGACTTTTCTGACATCTTCAGAAGAAGGTTTGTTGTCATATTCTTGGCTCAAACTGGCCAAAATCAGGGATTCCGGGGCCACCAGCCCAGCAGTGGAACACAAACTTGGATGAGAACAATCGGGTGATTTTTCATCAGAAGCTGTCACCTCTGGAACAACGCTGACAGACTCTGGCTCGGCAAAGACTTCTTCGGGACTTTGAAGGGCAGGTTCTTCAACTGTAATGTGATGAGCTGGCTCGGCGGAATCATGTTCAGGAACGCTGATATTCTCCGGCACGTCTGGCTCCCATTGCACAGATTTCCGCTTGTCCTTCTTCTTCTTCTTGCTGCCTTTGGAGACGGGGACATATACGGGTTCCGCCGGAATGGGCTCTGGCTTTGAGGCGTGACCTTCGCTGAATGGCTGAGATTCTGCAAGTTCCGACTCCATTTTTACCTCTGCCTGGAGCTCCTCTGCATTGGTGGGTATTTCTGTTTCATTTTCCACCAGCATCGGTTCATCGGGAAGAAGACTTTTCCGCTTTTTCTTCTTGTCTTTCTTAGAAAAGGTGGGCATAGGCCGCATATCTTCAGGATCATCGGCGGTTGGCTCGCTGGCAAGGATGGAAACGCTCGATTCATTCGGAGGAGCTTCAGCCTCAGCTTCTCGGACTGCAGAAGGTTCATGAAGGGCAATATCAACGTGGTCGTTCATGGTGTCCACATCCATGGTGGTGTCTGTCGGTACCTCAGGCACCTGGGGCTCATCCGATGACGCGACATCCTTCGTGTTCTTCTTCTTTCTCTTGTCCTTCTTCGAAGTGGCAGGAATGAATTTTACGTCCTTGGGGGCCGCCTCGTCAGCGTGTTCAGCAGAGGTAATGTTTGCGTCGGCTTCGGGTTTTGGTATGCCAGGATTGGGAACCTCAACGGGTCCGACAGCCTCCGCCGAGCCGACGTCGGCTGCTGTTCCTGCGGGAATTGCGACGAGTGTCTGAGGTACACTCTCGGGCATCACTGTTTCACCCCAGGCTAAGAAAACTTGTTGCTTATCTTTCTTCTTTTTCGCCTTTTTGCTCATTTTTGAAGCGGTAGGAGTGGACCACGAATCGTCAGCGTTGGCTTCAGTGGCCAGCGAGGATTCAACAGTGGCTGCCGTCTCGGCCTTGACGGTTTCTTCCTGCGGACTGGTGATACGGTCATTTTCGAGCTCTGATATGTCCTTCTGGCCGACCTGGGCAGCATTCGCAAGATTGGGATTGGAGTCTGGCTGTACTTGGGGCAGGACGACTGGGGAAGGTATTTCGTGAGCAGGGTTTTCATCCCAAAGTGCAACCTCCTTGGGCTTCTTGTTCTTCCTTTTCTTCCCCTTCTTGCTAGTGTTCTCCCAAAAATCGGCCTCCACAGACGGTTGAGGAGCGCGTTCAGACGTCGACGGTATTGCAGAGTCTGCGGCGACAGCCGTGTCGACCTCATAAGTAGGGCCATCTAATGTCACACTATCATCTCTAGGCACATCGTCATCGTGAAGTGCCCGTGGTGGTGCATCTTCATCTCCTGTCGAGCGTATGGCTTCGTGCCCTTTAGAAAGTGGATCATCATGGGCCACTAACATGTCGGCCGTGTCGATATTATCCGGCTTGGGAGATTCCTCAGCAGGCTTGTCTCCAAGATCGTCGTCCCAGGAGTATTGTTTGTTCTTGCCCTTCTTGCCCTTCTTGCCCTTCTTTTGTGACTTGAAAGCATCCTGAGGCAGCTCTGGTTGAATAGTGCAATGATCGACTGTTGGCATGTCTCCAGCAATGTTGGTTGCTGTTCCAGAATCATCAGCCACGGTATCATCGGCCAAGTTCATTTCCCTGCTCTGGAGAGCCTTCTTTGCCTTCCCTTTCTTCTCCCTTCTTGTCATGCTTCTCCATCCGTCGGGGTCCACTGTTTCGGTAGCCGCAGATCTCGTTGGCTCTGGTCCTGCCTCTTGGTTGAGAGAGTCCATCCAAGGAAGCACCTGCGAGGCTGGTGCATCATGAAAATCTCGGGCCTCCTCAAATACGTCCTCTGGCGATGCTTCCCGGGCATCAGAAAAGTGCTCGTCCGCCGATGGCAAGTCTTCGAGAATGTCGTGCAATGCGGTACTCTTGCCAAGCTTCGAGGGGGATGATTCCCAGGGATTTTGGGCGAGGCCTTCGTCATCGGTGACTCTCATGGATCCGACCGATGACGGCGTGGAAAGAAGCAAGTACGAGCTTCTATCCTTGGACATCGACTCAATGGGATCAGGTTCAGCATAATTGCTCGACTGACTCTCTTCATTCTCGAGCGGGAACTGGCCTGGAGTTTCAGGCTTCACCCCAGCCCTGGGCGTCGTCTCCTGTGATCCCGCAAGGTCGCGGTCAAGTGCTGTCTGTGCCAAGTTCGTATCAATTCGAAATCCCACGTCAGCGATGTCATCGTCACCGATGCTCTGATGCACATTATCGCCGCTAGCCTCCGGATCCTCACACCTTGGTGCGGGTGAGTCCCGGTCTGATGGCTCGCTTAGTGGGAGCTCGGGAAGACTAGGGCCATGGGGGACGTTGTCGGCAGATTTGTGCCTCGCATGCTCCAGGAGGTACAAGGGCTTGATCTCTCGGCTGCTATCCCAAGAGATGCGAGCCTGTCGGCGAGAGGCGGAGTCCGGGGTGCCCATGGGAGATCCCATTGGGGATCTCAACGAAGCGGACATAGGGGTGGCGGGACCTCCCCTCTGGCCTATTCGCAGGGATATGGGGATGGCTGTGCTGCTAGGAGACTTGATTGGGGTTTCCTGAATGCTGCGTCGGCGACGGGTCTCATAGTCGCGCTTCAGGTTGCGCTCATCCGGAGGCGTATCTGGTCGGCTGCTTGGGAGGCTTGGCAGCTCTTCGGGTGTGGGTTTTGGGCTCGCTGGCTCGCTGGGGGGGAGCGGAAGGAGATCGCCATACTGGGGATCAATGGCTGGCTTGATTGCTCTAGCGGCAACCTCAGGATCAATAACGCCGGTTTCCTGCACTGCTTCGGCGTCATCTGGGAAGTTGTGCTCCTTTTCCGAGGAGTCATCGGCGGCATTGGAGCGACTGGCCGTAAGAATGGCGGCGGCGGCGACAGTCGCAAAGCCGACACCCGCGCCAGGGGTGCCGGCATTATCTAAAAAAGACTCCTTCTTTTCATCTTTGCCGCCTAATTTGAGGAGGCTCGAGAAAATTCCTGTGGATCCCTTTTCCTCGGCGCCGTTGCTCTGGCGAGACGAGCCGGGCGCTGAAGCAATAGACCTGCTGTCATCGTCGTATCGTGAGGACATCCCTTCGTCCTCATCTTTGCCGCGGCGGGACGGGCTCGGTGCTAAAGGAACAGATCCAGCATCATCATGATCATTTTTTCGGGATGGTTTCTTGCCATCACGTTTCTTCCATTGCTCGTCCTCGACTTTGTACGACGAACCTGGGGCCGAAGCTACAGATTTGGCGTCGTCATCTTCGTACTGCGACGACCTCCTTTTCTCTCGCTTACCCCGTTTCTGGACCTCTGCGCGAGATTCCGACACAACCGAACTCACGTCCCTGTCCTCAAACGGCGCAGGCAGGGCACGATCCGGGGGGCCACTCTTAATGGCATCCACTTCATCGTCGTTGTCGTCGTCCATGGCACCGCTCCGTTTCGACTTGCTACTTCGGCTGCTGGTGGACCCGTCAAACGGTGCACGGGAACCGGACTCATACAAATCGGTGCTCCTCTTGGACTTCTTTTTGGACTTCTTGGAGCCCATCCATTCGTCGTCGGGCTCGGACTTTCTGAGGGACTGCAGGTCGTCAAATTCATCGACAGGAACAGAAACCTTTGAGGGTGCGTCTTCCTCAAGGTCTCTGCTTTTCCTGTTCTTCTTGGATTTTGATCGTCCGCTTTCCTCCCACTGGTCGTCACCAACAACGTGAGCTTCTAGGGGCTCGATTTCGGCATTGCCGGCTACCTCGTCGCCCTGCAGAAGAGCCAGCGTCCTTAATTCCTTTTCACGCCTGCGTTGCTCTTTCTTGCTGAGACCTCGGAGGGGTCCGGTCGTGCTCTCGGAGGGGGGAGTCTCCGACTCGAGAGGCCCTGGTTCGGGCAATTCTGCGGATTGTCGCTTCAGCTTCTCCAGCTTCTTTTTCTCCTTCTTGCTGAGCTTCGCCGGAACATCCGGTTCCTCCGTACGCACAATCGGGGTATCCCAAGCCGTCCCAGGTTCAGCGATTACGCACCCCAGCTCGGGCATGGTGGAACTGTCGACGGGGACACCCCTCGCGCTCTCGGCTGCGACAGGCCTGGCCTCCTCGCGGCTCCAACTGTCCCCGGTTGGTCCGCTCTCTCCTGGAGGAGAACCGCGTCTCCGGTAGGCAGGGTCGTCGATGACGATGTTAGGGTCAAAGCCAGTGTCCTGCAGTCCGGCGGCGAGGGTTGCCGCAAACTCGATATCATCGGCAAAGGCCCCGGGCATCTTGTTCGGCAAAGAGCCAGAAGGTTTCGGGCCAGGGATCGGTGGCACAGCACTTGACACATGCTCAAACGGCTGGTCGGGGCTTGTGGTATCAAACGCGGGAGGTTTAGCCTTGGGAGACCAGTCTTCCTCGGGCTCGTTGGCCGGTTCGATGCTGGTTGTGCCATGGGCTCTTTCAATCATGTCCGTGCCCCTTTTGTTCGTCTCGTCAAGGTGCGGCCGCTCCACGTCCTCGGATTGCTCCCATGATGGTCGAAAATCAGGACTGGGCTCAGGTGTCATGACTGCAAACGTTTTGGTCGAGTTCTCGCCCCATGTTACTGACTTGGCGACACCGGACTGCACTTGGTCACCCTGGGGTTCTCCCTCGGCCACGTGAACATCTTTGGCAGGCTCGAACTGGCGGGAAGAGGATTCACGACGATCTCCTGCGCCATCCTTGCCATCACCGCGGTGTAGGTTTTCGGGACTCGGCGTGGTATGTCGACTAGATATCGGTGTGGGAAACACGAGGTTCAGCAAAGGCCTTTCCCTCTCACAGGATGGATCTCGGGATGAGAACGAGGCATCCCCGCCACTGCCAGTGGCGCGGAATCGGGGGATTTCCTGGGGGTAAATTTTGTTATCAATGCGGACGTCAGCGTCTGGCGCATCGTAGCGGCTCTTCCTCCCTTTGTGGCTATCCTCGTACTCTGGGGGTGTAACGATTGCGCTTTCGTTGGTTGCGTCATCCCCGGAGTACTTGTCGAGGACGGATCGATCGGGCGAATGGCTCCGAGAGCGCACCTCATCCTCGGCGATCTTTCGAGCAATGGCGGCCTCGCGGAAACGGCGGTTCGCTTCCTCCTGAACGACATCCACGCTCTCGTAGTGCTCGCGGGAGCCGTCGTCTGAGTACTGATCACGACGCCGCTCGCGGGACCGAGCTGCCTCGACGGCGATGGCAGATGCGACTGCCGCTACCCCGACGGGGATGGTCGACTGCCTGATCTCGTCATAAAGGCCCTTGGCCTCATGCTCCTCCTCCTCGTAGCTGTAACGCCGGCGGGGCGCAGCATGTGAATCCGCACCTCGAGGGCTCTTTGCGTTTTCCGGCATGCCGTCGATCTCGAACGAATCCATGCGGCTTTGCCGCATCGCAGGCTTCGCCGGCCGTACAGGCATGTCATCGAAGACGGGCTCTCGCTCCACCGTAATAATAGTCGGCGTCAAGGGGCGCTCGGGAGCGAATTGGGCTTTCAGGGCGGCATCTTCGTCGACCTAGTCAAACGGGGCGGGAATTAGTTGGTGAATTCTCCATCGCAGGGCAGACAAACTTTACCTTTCCGGCTCCAGCATCATGAAGTTCTCGTAGAATATCACGACCGCTACGGCCGGGTTCCTGGTACGCGTCCACGGCAGTCTCACGCCACGTCCGGGCGTCGTCTTGGCATTCGGAGCGTGAAGTCCACTTGCGGTCCCCGTCGTCGGCGTTCCCGGGAGCATACGAGTCTGGCTTGGACATGCGCTTCTCCTTTTGCGCATCCGACTCCCTGCGCCAGCGGTTCGAGTCCTTGTCATCCGCACGGCGGTCATGGTCTCGCTTCTCATCATCACGACCGTGGCTGCTTCGTCGTTTCTCACTCGCTCTGCCATCCGTATCAATCGCTTTGCGGCTGGCCCTCCGACCATCTCGGCGCTGCCGCCGATCGAAAGCCAGAGCGGCGGCGGTGGCGGCGGCGGCGGCAATGCCAGCAAACGAAACCTCGTTGGCGTTCTTGTCTCCGGACAGCGGGCGGGCGTCTCGGGTCTCTCCTCCGCTCACGCCTTCGAGCTTCCCAGTCTCGTAGAGGCTGGGCGACACCGGGGTTAGCGGCACCGGCTGCTGAAGAGGAAGCGGTTCGGCACGGGGACGATAGGGCAGGTCCCGTGGCGTAGAGGTTGTCGGTGCCGTGGTGGCGTTGAAATTTCGTGCATGACGCGTCTGGGAGGAGTAGTCCTTCTTGGTAGAGGTCGCGCGAACGGGATCCGTGTCGGCGCGTCGAAGTCTGTTGAAACTCTCATGCTGGCCAGAGGGAACGGCAGTGCCGTCGGGTCCGAAGGGTTGGGGGGTCACCAGCCCACGCAGCGAGTTCACGGGACCGAACAGGCGGGGGTCTACCATGGAGCTCTGCCTGCTACTCGTGGACGGCCCGGCGAGGCCGGAGGCCATGGCGGATGGAGCGGCTGGTCGAATTGGGTGCGACACAACCGAGCCGTACGCGAGTTCCGAGTCGGCGTCGTCGCTCGACTCGTCCTCCGAGGCCGACTCCCAGTCCGACTCGTCGGCAGAAGAGCCGGTGTGTGGTCTCGAGCTTCCGATGCCGCGGCTGGAGGCTCCATGACGCTTCCTCCTTTGTCCGTCACGGACTACTGCTGCGGCGGCGCCGGCAGCCATGAGGCCAGCAGCCGGCCGAGCCCGGCTGGCGGTTCTGAGGTCGTGTTCATTCTGCTTGCGGGCGAAATCCTGCAGCTGGCGGCCGATTTCCAGAATCTCCTCATCGGTCTGAGCCTTGCGTGTGCCGCTGCGGTTGAAGTCATCAGCCGCCCCCCAGAACGGCTGCTGCGGCTGCTGCTGGTAGTATTGGGTCGAGCCGGCGGAGGAGGCGGCCGCGGCGACGTTGGAGGCGCCGGCGGCCGAGCGTCTGGGGCTGCGGTTGCGGGCGCTCTTGGGGTTCGCAATGTACCCGTTTCCGTAGGCGAGGTCGGAGTTGACCGACGACGAAGACGAGTTGCCAAAGTACAGAATGCGGCGCTTTCTCGGACCGGCGCTCCTGCGACGGCTTCGTCTCGACCTCTCGGATGGGGCGCGGAAGAAGGCGGTGAAGAGGCCGCCGAAACGGCTCGTGTGGGGGTAGTGTCGTGATATGTCGAGAAACGACGACGAGATGGAGCTCGAGGACGAGTGGACGCTGGAGGGGGCACGGGGCCGCTGACGGCGACTCTGACGTGGCGGAGAGGAATGTCTCTGGCGTCGGTCCTGACCGTGGGGCATCGCGCCCGTCGCCGTTGTCGCCGTCATCGTCATCGTCGACGTCGACGTCGGTGGCGGAGGAAGTGGTGATGGTGGGAGGTTGGTGCTGGCGTAGGTGTCGGTGTGCGAATTCGTGTAAGCGCCTGGGGACACAGGCATCGGCATCGGCGGCAGGTTCGTCAAGCGCTCACCCGAGCCTCGTCTGCTCTCGCGCCTCGGCCTCCTGGAGTTTTCCGGGCTCCGGCGGCGGGATTCTCGCATCGTGAGTGCCGTGGCCTTGTTTGCATCGGCGCAGGTGCTGGCTGCTTCCACGGACGACGCAGGCGAGCGGTTGGGGAGACTTGGGTAGAGGGCAGCTGCAGGATGACGGGCGTACTTGTTATGATTTTGGGGCTCTGCCTACGTCGTACCACCACCAAGCTACAGCACAGTGCATTCAAGCAGGTCGGTAGGCATCCCGAAGTCGAGCTACGGTACGGGGTACATCATTGCCGGTGAGGGGAACCAGCGGCAAGCAAGTACCTCCAAGGGGGGCCAAACAACAGCGGTGGCTGGGGGCAACGGGAGCTCGAAGCCTCCACCGAGCCGAGGCGACTCTGGCGTGCTGGACGCTGGTAGGTCGCCCTGACCAGGGAACATCCCTGCCCGCATAGCTAGTGGTGGGGCTCTGCTTGGAGGCCATTAACCTCTCTGCGCTGGACATTTCGCCAGTCCGTCGTCTAGGTTGACGAGGAGTCGTCTCTTCGACGGCAGGGCATGCGCTTGCCATTGTGTTCTCGATAATTTCGTGGTGGTGAGCGGCCAGGGCGATGGCACCGAGTGCCGAGGCTCCCGTCGACGGCACTCATGTCAGTTTGCATTCCAGCACAATGTCCAGGAACAAGCGCCCGTCCATGTTCGCCGATGATGTACATGTACTTGCCCATGGCGTACCGGTACTAGTACGTGGCATGTCCAGGTACACCCGCAACCTTTATTCGAGCGGGCGCTAACCTAACGGCGAGCTTAACGCCTGCCCGTCATCGCGCCCGCCCCGCTCCAGAGCTTCCGTTTGTTCAGCCACGATTGGGTTGCACTGTTGTGGTCGTTGTCTTGGCTGTCACTGACTATTATGTCGGACACTCAAGGACGGGATGGATGCTGATTGTGCCTATACCAGTTTTCGTACAAATAGTTGGAGTGGCGAAGTAATACTACATGGGTGTCGTGGGATTTTTGCCGTCACGTGGTATTGCCAGAGAGCTCCAAGTACTACAGTACTGGCACTGTTCTTACAGCAGGGTACATGATGTACTGTTTACTTGGTACGAAGTACGAAGTACTGTACTCCGTATTAAGTACATGGAAGCAATGGATAGCACAGTAAGTGTCTAGTGTGCGGAGTACAGAGTACATGTAATCATACGTATTCCAGCTCAGTCCTACGCCGCCAAGCAAGTACAGAGTACGGAGTGCCATTGCGTTGAATAATTGCAACGATACCTAGGTACTAAGAATTGGTTGCATTCTCACTTTTCCCCATAAGTATACCAGTTGTGGCGGCCCGCTCCGTGCAATAATAACTCCTCCAGCAATCCTGCATCGTCCGGAGTAGTTCTGCACCATTCGTCATGTGTACCATGCGGAACAGCTATGAAGAAAATAGGGCGTGATCGACATCCGACCATTACCGAATTATGGTGGCCAAGCATGTCATTCCAACCCGGCTACCCTGTACTGACACTTCTGAACGTGAATGGAGTCTGCTGTGAATATTCGATGTGCAAGGATCTGCGGACGATGGCGCGATGGTCAAGCAGCTGAGATACTTGGCAATGGCCAGAAGGCACAGAGATAGTAAGCCTTGGGGAAAGAGTTGTGCCGTTTGTCAGATAACGACGTGCGACACGATAGTCTGCTATTTTCTAGGCCTTCACCACTGAGGAACAAGGGCACATTGTTCACTACTACGACCAAGTACATATTATATACCTATACAGTTTGGTACCTGCTTCATAAAATACAACGCTCCAAGTATCCCGTACTGTATACATGGTATGTACTGACCTGCATGGTAACGCAGAATGACATACCAACAAGGACTTCCATTAATGTCTTCAGCACAGGTACTGTATACCCAAAGTGCCTACCAGGCAATACCTAAGTAGGTGTACGGAGTACGAAGTCGTCCGACTACTTGTAGAGAGAAGTATGTAGCCTGCACCTGTGCATGTAAGTACTAGGTAATACTAGGTACATGTTGTTTCGTTGCACTGTACGCCGTACTTACTCCGTACTGTACACAAGTATGTTGTCACAAGAGTAATACTTATGGGAGAAAAGGACAGACGACAACTTCGTCTTGCATCTCCGCTTCCTCGCACGACGTACTTGCCCGTGTCAGGCCAGCATGACCCTGTCCATCGTCGCCGGGGGGGGTTGATCCCTTTTCTGCATCTTCCCCTATTCGTACA
This sequence comes from Drechmeria coniospora, assembly GCF_001625195.1. Classification (NCBI taxonomy): domain Eukaryota; kingdom Fungi; phylum Ascomycota; class Sordariomycetes; order Hypocreales; family Ophiocordycipitaceae; genus Drechmeria; species Drechmeria coniospora. The sequence continues at coordinate 6,539,158 of NC_054391.1, forward strand.
CACCACCGCCTCCTTGAGCGAAAACCACGAGCGGACCGTTGAGCGACGACGGCGGCGACCGCAGACACGAGGGATCAAGGGAGAGGGAAAGGCCGGCTCACCAGCCGTCGACTACACGCGTTCGCAGGTGCATCCCGTACGCCGGCCTCAGCGTCACCGACGCCTTGAACTGCAGCATCCGCTCGTCGGCGAGACTCGTATCGTCGAGCGAAAACGCGAACCGGCCGACCCAGGCGGCCACGAGGCAAGCCATCTCGGCCCGGGCGAAAGCCGCGCCCATGCAGCTTCGCGGTCCCTGCAGGAATGTCATGAAGGCAAAGTTGCTCTCAGGCCCCGTGCCGCCCGACGGCGTGAGCCACCGCTCCGGCCTGAAGTCGGCTGCGTCGTCGCCCCACAGCCGACGGTCCACGTTGGTGCCCCAGGGGCTCAGCATGATGCGGGTGCCCTTGGGGATCGCTTGGCCCTGTATCGTCGTGTCGCAGGCGGCTTCCCGGATCGTCTGCGGCACGGGGCAGTAGACGCGCAGGACCTCGCTGCAGAAGGCGTTGAGGTACGGCATCCGGTCGATGTCGGCGCTCGTGATGTCCGAGTCGCCGTGCACCGACGGCAGCATCTCCCGCACCTCGGCCCGCACCCTCTCCTGCACGTCGGGGTACTTGGACAGGAGGTAGGCCGACCAGGTCAAGGCCGAGGCGGTCGTGTCGTGGCCGGCGGCCAGGAAGGTCATGAGCTGGTCGACGAGCTGGTCGTCGGTGAAGAGGCCGCTCTCGAGCGCGACCGTGACGATGTCGAGGCCCAGCGGCTCCTTGCCGGCCAGCTTCTGCTTCTTCATCACGATCAACTCCCGACACACGTTCCGGATGCTCTTCGCCGCCGCGTCGAGGTCGCTGTTTCGCCGCAGCGGCAGGTAGTGGAGGCACCAGCCCGGCAAGACCATGGCCAGCAGCATCATGTACCTCGCCTGACGCGACGGCCTCGCGAGGTTGATGTACGTCTGCGCCAGCGGGTTGTGCTCATCCTGGATGGCGCCGAAGTCGAAGCCCATGCCGGCGACGCCGATGATGTCGAGCGTGCACCGCGACGCCCACGAGTTGACCTCGAGCACGCCGGCGCCGACGGCCAGGGAGGCCTCCATGGCGAGCACCACCTCGCGGGCCTTGCGCCAGATGGTCGGATACAGGCCCTTGATGTGCCGGAAGTGGAAGGCCGGCATGAGCTTCCTGCGTTGCCGCTTGTGCTCGTCGCCCTCGGCGAGCAGGACGCCGAAGCCGAGGACGCGGCCGAGAGAGTTCCGGACCGCGTCCGGCTTCGGGAACTGGTAGTTTTTCGTCACGAGCACCTCGGCGAGCGCCTTGGGCGACGAGACGAGCACCCGCTCGCGGTTGAAGAAGAAGAGGTAGCGGATGAGGCCGTCGTGGTCGAGCGTCGTGATCCTGGGCGCGCGCCGCTCAGCCAACACGCCGACAGGACGGGACATGGACGCGGGCGTGGACGTACCAATCTCGCAACGCGCCGCCGGGCGCCTGGGAAAGGAGGTACTTGCCATGGCCGAACAGCCAGTGAGCGCCTTTGGGCTGAGGCAGGTGACGCAGCGGCGAGAGGAAGCTCGGATACACGAGCGTCGACCAGGCTAGCCAGGCGACGAACTGGGCAAGCCACAGCGTCGCAAACGCCTGGACGGCGTACCTGCGCGAACGGATGCCGTGCGCGAGGACGAGCAGCGCGCTGCCGACCACGGCGGCCACGGTCATGGCCCGCCACGGCAACCCCATCTCGTTCCGCCCTCCTCGCCTGTTCTCGGACTCGCCTGTCCACGTAAACGCCGGTGAGGCGACCGGCAAGAGGGTGGCTGCTGCTCGCTGGCACTGGTGAAGGAAAGCAAGAGGCAATGGAGGAGGGCAGCGGAACCATCGGATCACAGCAATCGACGGCCCCGACCTTTATACCACCCGCCTCGGGCCGTGTACGCGCCCACCGTCCGCCGCCGCTCGGAGCCCTCTCTCGCACAAGGTTTGCGAGCCCGGCCAGACGAGAGCGGAGTCCTGCTGTCTCAACCGCGAGGCTCAGAAGAAGCCAGGCAGCATGGGGGGAGCAGGGAAGAGCTTTCGCAGACGGTGGCGTCGACTCCGGATCGTCCTAGCTCGCTCTCCAGCCGTTTTCACGGCCGAGGAGTGGTTTCGCAAATCGATCCATTGCCCTGTTCGGACGAGAGTTTGTGCATACACCGAAACGACTCATGCGTATCCGTATGGTAGCCGTACGGTACGCGCAGGACATGCACAGCACGTTCTCCTCCGCGGCAACCGGAATTGCCACCGGCTGACTTTCCGCGTGCCGGCCGACCCCTGCCATTGATTTGAGGCCACGAAGCTGAGGAAGCTGAGGAAGATTCTCCATGGCGATCTGCGTGTGCCCGAGGTAGGTGCTGGCCACCAGGGAAGGCTCCATTTTCACCGGGTCGTGCCGACGAAAGACTCATGTCGATAATCCCGACCTCTTTGGACGGCTCCGGGTCCCTCCTTGTTCGTGCGAGCGACGGGGATGTTCTTCAGAGTGCAGCGGCGACGAATACGACGAAACTTGCGAGCGGCGCAAACAGGTGATCCGATCCCTTGGGCCGTGTCGTATTCATTCTCGGGTCGCGAGTCATGACGGCTCTCGTCCCTTGGCAAACACTCATGGGCTAGTTCCAGGGCGGAGTGACGAGTCATCGGTACGTTGCGCCTCCAAAGCTACATTGCGGTCGTGTGCGTACAGTAGAGTGCAGGTAGGTAGGTAGTAGGTAGTAGGTATGTGTACGGCGTACACGTGCTAGGAATGGCATTGCGCGCATGCACCCCGAGCGCTGGTGACAAGTTCAATTTCCGCTGCCTCGACTGGCCGCTGCCGACTGCCTACCAAAGTACACGTAGCCATCCGCTCCGCGCTCGTCTAAGTATTAGATGGTACCCTCCGCACGAAGAACATTCACGCAATCTAAGTATGCTGATCCATTACGCCGTCCGATGGTCCAGCTCCCCCCACGACGGGAGCCACGAGCTCCGTCTCGCGCCTGATTCATGGCCGAGTGTCAGATCGAACCTTGACCCTATTTGGCAAAGCAAGGAAGCCCAAGCGCTCGCGGCTTGGCCTCCCCCTCCCCGCCCATCCCCGGGGACCCCCGGGCCAGGACCCATGGACAAATCAAATGCCTCGCATTATCGTCGTGTACTGTACTTGCCGCTCGCACCGAAAGTTGGCCCATTAAAATCAGTAGTCGGGAAAAGAGTGGATCGGATCGATCCAACGGGGCGGCCATGGATGGGCAAGCATGACGCTCAGGAACCCGTCATTCTTCGTTCCTTGACCTTCACCACGGTCGATGCCGATAGCTGCTGGAGGCGGCATCGCCGAACAAGGATGAGGGTGGAGGCGCCGCCGCCGCCGGTTCCGCGGCACCTGGAGCATTCCCACGAGGTGGTGCGCTTCCGTGCCCCCCTTGGGCCGGACCGAGGTTCGATGGCGATCGGCCGCTGTGGGCAAGGATTCCGAAGAAGCTCGCGCTAGGGGCTCGGCCCGGGCTCTGGAGCGGGTTCAGAAGTGGGATGCCACCGCCCAGAGGAGGCACGCCCCTCCAGCGGTCGTGATCGAATGCACGGTTCGCTTGCTGAAACTGAACGGGGTTGGCCTGGGCTCCGGCGGCCGACGAGGGCGCGAGGTACGGAGCCGACGGTGCGAAGCGAGACTCTGACCGTCCGACGGGCCTGGGCTGGCGTGCAGGCCTCCTATTCGGCTGGCTCTGGGCAGGGAGCAGAGTCGAGCGCGGGCGCTGCTGGCCGGCGGCGGCAAGGTTGTGCGGCACGATCCGCGGCCGCGTCGCCGCGTCGTCGTCGTTGAAGGAGGATACGGTCCTCGAAGGGAGGTTCAGGGCGGGAGCGGTTCGACGCTGTCGAGTGCGCCGCTGATCCTCCGCGGCCGAGTCTTCCGGCGGCGATCGTCTCTCGACGGGCCGGCTCTGCCTCGCGACGGCTTCGAGCAGCTCGAGATCCCCGATGGATCCCGCGACGATGCGCGTCACCATATGCTCGGGGAGGCTGCGACGGAGAAAGTCAGCGGACGGGTGTCGTCGACGGCGGCGAGGAGGCAGGTGAATACCCGGCAGGCAGCGGACCGCCGCGCATGCGCATCGTGTTCATGAAAAGCCGCGCGTTTCCCAGCTGCTGCTTCGGCTCCGACGGCAGCTTGTCACGGCAGTACGGGCAGCTGTCGGAATCGTCGAACCACTTCTTGATGCAATGATCTCCAAACACGTGCCTGCACCTGGGCAGACGAAGCGGGGCCTCGTTGATCCCCTCGGGGCTTTCGACGCCGTAGTCGTTGTAGCAGATGACGCAAGCTGGGCCGCCGCCGTGTCAGCATCGACGCAAACGAGCCAGGCGAGGGGGACTCCCGAGCGGGCACGTACTTTTCTCGGAACCAGACAGCTCTCGGACGTCGACGCTCTGCAACGACTGCAGCGCCGTCCTCGAGGCGACCAGCTTGCTCGGGGCCGAACCGCGGGCGATTTGAAGCTGCCTGACGGCCATCTCATCCCACGGTTGGGCGCTGCCGTGGCCGTGGCCGTAGCCTTCCAGTCGGTCGGCCCTGCCGAGGGAGCCGTGCTCGGCGGCGTGACGGAAATCTTGGTCGTCGGCATCCCGGACGGGATCCGACGCCGTCTGCCTCGCGTTCATGTATCGACGTGATCGTGAGTAACCTTGGCGACGACGACCGATGGATGACGGAGAGGGCAGTCCTGAGAGGATGCGGGCGGGGGGCATGGGTGAGGCTGGGGCAGTTTGCATCGTCAGTCGAGTCGAGCGGGCGTGAGACTGACTTGAAGGGCTGACGAGGCTCGGCGAAAGCAGGGGTGAATGAAATGCAAAGGGAAAGAGGTGATGAAGGGAAACTTACTCGTGCTCTGCAGCTGAGGTGGAGCGCTCGGCATGCTTAGGGCGGATGAAGGATAGCTGCCTTGACCTCTGGCGCGGCGGGGTGCAGAAGTGTGAAAGTGCGGCAGGTTCTCGGCGCGATGCGGCGGCGCCAGTTGGTCGTCGGCCACCAGCAGGCGGTCAGGCAAGGAAAACGACGGCGAATGGGCGTCGTCGGTCGCACCTGGTGGTCCTCGGCCGAGGCCGTTGCTCGCGGCAGCGGCAGGTCTGGTCGGCGACGGCATGGCGGCGGGCAGGCCCGGCTCGGACGCGGGCCAAGGTCGAGAAGCAGGTGTGTCGTCGCCAGGGCGTGAACGGGAGGCTCGGCCTGCTTCGGGCGGTGCGGAGGACGCGGCCGGAGGAGCAGCAGGGACGGCGGGTAGTGTTGTTTCCCGGAGATTCGAGGGCCGGGCGGATGGAGCCGGGCATGGGTCGGACGAGTGAAGCGGCGGGAGACGGCCGTCGGCACGAGGCAAGGTAGAGGTAGCCGGGGAGCCGAGCGACGGAGGCGGACGGAAGGTCACTCGAGCTCGAGACGAGGGCGCGTCAAGGAGAGGCACTTCCTGGGCCGGCCACGGGTAAGGCGAACGACGGCTCGGGTCCGCCATCCAGGGCAGGACGTCATGTCCATGAAGGGTTTCGGCGTGGGAGGGCACGGCCTGCGAGGCTTGGACGACGTAATGGAGGGGATCCATGGCGACGGCTCGGAAGGCCTCGAGCGGACAAGCTCGCCGTCCTCGAGGGCGGGCCGGGACGACGGCGGCTCGCCGGTCCCTCTCGACGTCGAAACGGGCTCGGCTCGGAAGACGACGAAACGGGGATCGAGGTGGGAACGCAGGCTTCGACGGTTCGCTCGGGCGAGGCACCCGCACGCGCGGTGCAGGCAACGTCCAAAGCGAGCGATGCTGGGCCTCGAGAGGCTGCCGACACCGTTCCAGCCGCACGGGGCGCCGCTCGACTCTTCCAGTCGGGCTTCCTCGCAGGTCAAGACACGGGGGCAGAGGACGGGGAGGGTTCTAAGGGTACGCCCTGGGGGGCCGAGGCTCGACGAAGCTCCCGACACGAGGGGTGGACGAAGGTTCGAGGGAGGGCGGCCTCGGTCGAGGGGTCGGGATCCCAGAGGGTCGTCGTCGGAGCGGGCGGCGAGAGGATCGATGGCGGTCCTGGCAGACTTTGGTCTCGAGAGCGGGGAGATGCGATGCGGTTTACGACGGCTCGGCCCGATCAAGGTTCGGAGAAACGGAGAGGAACGGAGAGGAGCGGAGAGGAGAGGCGAGGCGAGGCGAGGTGAGGAGATGAGAGGAGAGGAGAGGAGAGGAGAGGAGAGGAGAGGAGAGGAGAGGAGAGGAGAGGAGAGGAGAGGAGAGGAGAGGAGAGGAGAGGAGAGGAGAGGAGAGGAGAGGAGAGGAGAGGAGAGGAGAGAAGTGGAGGGGGGAGGAGAGGAGAGGAGCGAAGGAGGGAAATCCAACCAGAGCCGTGGCTGCAACTCGGATTCGATCGTCGTCCAAGGCGAGTGCGTGGAGGCGAGGCAGACGAGACTGCTTGTCGGCGGCGGCGGCGGCAACGTGTAGCGGCGAGGGACGAGGGCGGTGGGTTGGATCGGTTCGGATCGGATCGTCGTCGAGCGGTCGATTCACGGCAAGGACCAACACATGTCCGGGGGGCGCTCTTGCCTCGGCCAAGAAGACGGCGGCGACGGGCAGGCGCCAAGGGAGCCGAGAGCAACGAGTGCAGGGACGGCAGGAACGGCAGGAACGGAACAGATGACGAGGAGAAGAGAAATCGACGGTGAGGGAGACGACGGCGAGGGAGACGAGTGGTGAAGGCGCTCCTCGGCAGGCAAAAGAGGAGCGGCGGGGTGGAGGGCCAGGTGGTGGATGGAGGACGGACAAGTGACGATCCGACGGGGCTCACGGCGACGTCGGTCACGGACAGGCAGCGCAGCGCAGTCGGTCCAGCGCGGTCCGGCGCAGTCCAGTGCGGTCCAGGGCAGCTCGGCGCAGTCGAGCCCGACGAGGGAGGCTCCAGCGAGGGTCCGACGAGGGTCGAGCGGTCGAGCGGTCGAGCGTCCAGGCCAGCCCAGGCCAGGCCAGTCCGACCGGGCCAGCGGCGGGCGATGTGACGACGGAAGAGGGCAAGGACGACGGCGAGGCGGGCGAATGGTACAGCGCAGCGCCGGACGGCGAGGGGGGCCACTGCATGAAGGTCAAGGATCAAACAGGACGATGCACCATCAATCACCGGCAGGTAGCGTTGGACGTGGGCGCCGACGAGGCAGCGGAGGTTGGGGCACGACGATGGGATGAGACAGGAGGAGGATGCGGCGACAGCAGGTAGGCATGGCACGGTTTGGTAGGTACGGCATGGCATGGATGGCATGGCACGGTACGGTACAGTATGGCACGGTACGGTACAGTATGGCATGGTACAGTATGGCATGGCATGGCACGGTGCCGTACGGTGCCGTACGGTGCCTCCTTGGGCGGTGCTGTACGGCAGGATGGGGTGCGCACGGTATGATGGGAGGGGGGGGGTGCTTGCGTACGGTGCGATGGGGGTGCTTGCGTACGGTACGATGGGGGGTACTTGCGCACAGTACGATGGGGGTGCTTGCGTACGGTATGATGGGGTGCTGGCACAAGTACGGTGTGATGGGGTGCTGGCGTACGGCGTGATGGGGTGCTGGCGTACGGCGCGATGGGGTGCAGGCGTTCGGCGTGATGGGGTGCTGGCGTACTCCGTACGGTGTGATGAGGTGCTTGCGTACGGTATGGTGCGGCGTGGGGACGAGCCGCAATCAATCATGGAGACGGACAATGACAAATACGGACGATGGCGACGAGGCAGAACAGATTAGCCGAACCAGCGCCTGCCCCATCATGGCGTCGGACGAGGAGGAAAAAGAGGCACCAGCGCGGCGGCGGGCGCCATGTCGGCGAGACAGCAGAGGAGAGCCAACGGACGGGTCGAGACGACGAGGTCAGCCAGCCAGGCCAGGCCGTGGCAGCGGCACTAGAGGACGAGGTCGGCGACGAGCGAATCAGGCGAGCGAATCAGCTGACCGCACCGTGGCCGGTATTGGCAAGTCCGGTAGCTGCCCGCCTCGACCATGGAGCTTTCCTCGTCCTCGCCTTGCTTTGCTCTCGCGCGTGCCCGCCGTCGTCTTCCTTTCTCCTCGTCTTCCTTCCCTTTCGTTCTGCACCCCACCAGCAGCCTTTTCTTGCTTTTCTTCGCCTCTCTCCCGCCCCGGGCGAACGATGCTCGAGCAGCCGCTACGGCGTGGTGCATGACGCAGCAGCCTCGGCAGCGGCAGCAGCCAGCAGCACTCGGGGGCATTCCTCATCGGCTGGTCCGACGCGCGCTTCCGAGACGGACGGAGTCGACGAGCAGGGCGGGCGGGGTCTCGTGCCCGTTGCTCGTGCAGCGTCGAAGCCGACGACGGGCAGGCGAATGAATGCGTGGTGCCCGTCGAGGCCGCTATGCTCTCCCTGCTCCCCCCCTCCGCCGCGGCTGCCTGTCCCGCCTCGCCTGCTCTGCTTCCGTCGGCCGCGGCCGCCTGCGAGCTCCGTTTCGCCCGCCGCGGCGGTGACGACGGGAACGAATCGTGGTCGCGGCTCGAGGCACCAGGCACTCGTGCACCTCGCCGCCTTGATTCACGCACCCGACGACGAGCGGGCCCTTGGCGTTGGCCCCCCCCTACGGAAGCGGTGCCGGCTGACGCGCGAGTGGTCCGTGACGAGTCCGGCGCCTTGTTTCCGATGCCATGTGAGCTCGTCGGGGCCAGCTTGTTGGCTCGACGCGAGGAGTCATCGTCCAGGGGCGAGCCGGCGGCTTCCCTCGACGGCCGGCTCGACCGTGGACGCCGTCGGTTCCGCCGCCAAGCCAGCCGCCCTCCACTGTCGGACCCCCTCTCGGGGGCCATGATGAATGCATGCACTCGGGCGCACGTAGACGGCTGCGTAGGTGCACGCACGCACGCACTCGTCTGCGCCCGTCTACTCGCACGAGCCTCGACCGCATGCATGCGCAGGCACATGGGCGGCAGATGCCCGCATTCGAGCAGTCCTGCACGACCATGCGGTTGGTTCACGGGGCAGCACATGCCCGACACTCGAGCGCCCTGCCAAGTACATTCTGTACACCTGCCGCACCGATACCCAGCCAGCCATGCGAGCACTTGTATTCTGCGGAGGTACGGAGTATTACCGACCTGCCTAGTACTTGTACGTCGGCTCCCCCACGCCGGTGCCGAGGTCATTCACTCACCACCCACTGCGTCCGCCTCGACCGCTCCGCTGCCCTGGTACGTACGTGCTGTCGTGCGCCACCGCTTGGCCGAGGTGCCGCGGCGGAGGTGGGCGGAGGTGGCAGCGCCCACGAGTACCGACCTAGTACCTGGGTGCACCTAGCACCGCAGTGCCAGGCACCACCGGCAGTGTTCATGCTCCCCGGTGGCCTGCAATGCCTGGGCACGCCTACTGTGCCTACTGCTCAGCGGTCTTGTCGTTGCGTGCCGCAGGCACTAGGGACCCCAGTGTCTGGTTAGCACTCCGCACCACTGCACCGAACAGGCAGCACCCCTCCGTAGAGGGATCTACCGACAGACATACTGGAGTTGTAGTACTATGGTATGCACCTTACGGGGTTCACTGCACCTACATACTACTTACATGTAAGTACAGTCCAGTACCTAGTACTGATGGGAACCACCCGTCCGATGCGGTGCCGCGCGAACCCCAACACGAACCCGGCCTCGATACGGCCGGCCCCTCTCGCCCTTTCCCTCGCCCCGGGTCCGCCAGCTCGCTGCCTGGGCAAGGATGGGCTCATCGTTTTCCGACTTTGTCGACGACATGGCCGAGTGCGGCAGCGCCAGAGCAAATGACGGGGGCGCCCAATGTGGGGTCGTAACCCTGTGCCGCCGATGGTGCACGTCGTGCGGCCTGGGAGCCTGCGGTGGCTTGGACGTTGTCACGCCAGCCGGTCATGACACCTGCGGTACTTGCCGCTATTGGGATGGCGGGTTGGAGTCTATCGACATGGCATTCACCATGGCCCGTCGCCCACGCCTACCGTCCGCACAATCACGAGCGCCGGGACAGGTACGAGCATTGATGAATGGCAAGGAGCGAGTGGGCGGGACTGCGGCGGCGCATAGGAAGGACGGCCACTTTGTAGGTGTTGCTGTAATTACTACTTGGTAGGTACTGTACTGTACTGCACTGTGCTGTACTGCACTGTACTCCGTAGTATTACTTGGACTGACTTAGTACGGAGTGCATGTCCAAGTCCTTGCACCAGCGACACCACCCGCCAAATACTCCGTACCTACCTAGTAGTTACACACAAATTACTAGGTACCTGGATAATACCTAATAGTAGGCACCTACATACCTAGTACAGCAAGTACAGCAAGTACAGCACGTACAGCACTAACTCGTACCAATACTGCTTGTGGGTACCTCGATAGGTGGGTGGCATAGGCACACCTGGTACTGGTACGTGCTGCTGCCGCTGCCGTCCTGCGGTGCCTCGGACGGCCGCGGCCGATCTGCTGCTGCCCGTCGCGCCGTCCTCCCTCCTGCACCAGCCCGAACCAGCACCGCCAGGCCCGGCCATGCGCCTCCGCCGCCGTGCTTGGGCGCCGTCGGCCTGTTGGGCTCGCCGCATGGCCGCAACTGTCCTGCCGGAGCGCGAGCGCGGGAAGCGTCGGCGCCTGCGTGAGGGTGTCGTCGTCGCCTTGGTGCCTTCTCCTGCTGCCGACGGCGAGTGTTGCCTCCGACGAAGGTGCGGCCGGCCAATCGAGTCGCCGTGTCCACGACCGACGACTTGCACATCACACGCGCAGCCTCCGCGTCAAGGAATGCACTCTCGTCGAGCCCGTGCTGTCGCTCTCGTACCCTGTCGCCTCCCCTTCGAGCGCTGCTGGCCCGCGCCGGACGGAGCCATCGGCGCTCCCATGGGTCCCATGGGGCACCAAGCCGGCACCTCCCCACTGACCTCCGCCGCGCTGGCATCCTCCGTGCTCTCCTCCGTACCAGCAGCGAGTAAGTACGTACATGCAAGTACTTGCGTGTACCAGTACAAGTAATACGTATCAAGTAGACCCGTGATGGGATACCCTCCTTTGCCATCGGAGATACATGACGGGAACAGGCAGCCGTCGTCGCTCGCAGCTCGCCTACGAGGCATTCTTCAACGTCATCTGCTCCCGATTCCGTGCCGTGCCATGCTACTCCTATTCCCTGCAGTGCCTCTCTACTCCTACTCTGTGCAGTGCCTCTCTACTCCTCCGCCGTGCATGCCTCTCTACTCCTCCGCCGTGCATGCCTCTCTGCTCCTACTCCGTGCGGTGCCTCTCCTTGCTGCAGCCGCCTTGCCCCCGTCCAAACCTATCGCCTCGCCAATGGCACCCTTGCGGGCATGCATCGCGAACCCATTGCATTCACGCGAGTGAGACAGGAAAAGACAGGGAGGCGCCTCGGGCCTGTGACCGATGCCTGACTCGGTAGGACCGACCCTGCTCCCCATCGAGCGCGCGTTCGGCCTTTGCGTTCGGCCTTTGCATTCGGCCGTCGCCTTCGGCCTGCGCGTTCGGCCATCCCTCCACGTCGCTCCCTGCACTCTGACCAGTTCGAATGCTCGTCCTGCACCGTGCAGACACGAGCATGACTGTGCACGTTCGGATACGGGTGGCACATATGTGGCACTCGATGTGTCGAAAGGGAAACCAACAGCACAAGGCCATCCGTCGTAGCTGGAAGCATGAGTCGCATCCCGCCGCCTGCCCTCCTCGGTGCCGGTTCTGTTGTGCTGGCATCGTGCTGGTTCTCGGATCCGTACGTGCGTGCAGCACTCGACCGCGCATCTGAATACTACCATTGCATCATAGTACCTCCCATGCAGCAGACAATTCCGAGGTAACGAGCTGCATGCGCCGAGGGTAGAAGTAAGCACGTCGCCCACATGACATTCGATCCGTCCGTCCGCCTGTCCATCCACCTGCTTGCCTGTTTGCCGGCCTGCCTGTTTGCCAGCCTGCCTACTTGCCAGCCTGCCTGCCTGCCTGCCCGATTGTCTGCCTGCCCGCTTGCCTGCCTGCCCGATCTCGGCTTGCTCGCGAGCGTTCCATCCTCAGTCCCTTGCTCTCCCGCCGCGAGTCCCGTTCTGGCAAGCACAGGCGGCATCGCACCCCCCTCCCCTCGGCCGCTCCGTCGCCTCCTCGTCCCGTCATTTCTTCGCCAGCCTGTACTTGCCGCCTGCGAGCTCCAGCTCCCCGTCGGCCACCTTCTCGCCGAGAAACTCCTGCAGCTCCTCGTTGCTCCAGGGGCAGCCGTCGGCGATGAGCATCTTCATCATCATGGCAATCTGCCCGAGCGGCATCGCCGGGCTCGAGTTGGTCAGCATGCCGACGATGAACTGCCAGTAGATGGTGCGCCGCTCGCTCTCCCGGGCGTCCACGTTCTTCGACTTCCGCGGCGATGCGCTTGCCTCGTCGTCCTCGGCGCGCGAGGCCACGCCGCCCGCGGCGCCCGCGGCGAGCCCGCCGTCGGCCTCGAGGCTCTCGAGCACGGCGTACGTCCGCCGTCCCACGCTTTGCAGCACGCGCTTCGACTGCCAAAAGGTCAGGCCGAGCGCCAGCAGGTCCTCGTCCATCCGGAGCTCCTCCCACAGCTCGTCAAAGGTGCGCCGCCGCGGCGACGACGCCGTGCCCGTGCCCGTGCCCGAGCCGTCGTCCTGGAAGGCGTGGATGATGGATGCCTCGTACGTCTTGCACTCGAGCTCGACCGAGCGGTCCGCGAGCTCGAGCCGGATCGTCGCCGAGCCGAGGAGGTCCAGCCAGCTGAGCTTCCGCGACGTCTTGAGCTGGCCGAATCCGTGCTCGTACCGGCTCTGCATCTCCGCCACCGGCCGAGGAACCCGAAAGCCTTCCCGCGGCAGGCTGGGCCAGAAGAGTCGGGACAGGATCTTGGTGTGGTGGGCCGGCATCGCGCCCGGCGCTTCGTCGTCGACGCGCAGGCTCTTGCGGAGGGTGGCGTCGACGCGTCTCGAGTCGTAAATGTCCTTGATCATGACGTCGCAGTTCTGCAGCGCGTGCTCCCCGAACCGCTTCTTGAGCAGGCCGAGAACCTTGATCTCCTGCTGGAAGCTCGCCTGCTTCGACAGCAGCCGCTCGGCGATGATGAGCTGGAACTCCTTGATGAAGATGTCCTGCGAACCGAGCGCGCCGATGAGGGTGCCGATGACGTCCTCGTTCTTGGGCCGCTTGTAGTTGACGCCCGCGTCCACGGGGTCGGGCTCCCACGTCATGTCGTTCCAATCGAGCTCGTCGTCGTCGCCGTGGCTGCGCTGCGGCTGCGTCGCGTCGTTGAGTATCGCCGCCAGCTCGACCAGCGTCCGCCCCCCTCCGTCGCCGCCGCCGCCGCCGCCGGGGTGGGCGAGGAGGCCGGTGACGACGATGCGGATGGCATCGTCCCTCTGGCACAGGTACAGCTGGAGCGCGTGCACGACGCGGTCCAGCAGCACCTTGGACGCGTCCAAGGCGTGAAACGTCCGGATCATGGACATGTACGTCTGCAGAATCTCCAGCGTCGAGCGGCCCGGGTGCAGCAGCCGCTTCTGGAGCGCCGCCGAGAAGGTGTCGGTCAGCTGAAGGCGGCGCTGCGGCGTGCCGACGGCCGAGCGGAGGTCGTCGAGGCCGCCCCGGCTCTCGGGCCAGTGAAGGACAATGTCGAGGAGTTCCTGGATCCGCAGCGTCGCCAGCCTGCCGACGGCCACGTCCCTCCATCGCTCGACGTCGTCCCGGGAGACGGATCCGCCGAGGCGGGCAAAGGCCTCGGCCGCCACGCCCCCGTAGTCCTTCTCGATCCAGTCGCGTAGGTGGTCCATGCAAGCCGGCGTGCCGTGACTTCCTTCGTCGCCAGAGGCCGCGGCATCCGACGCGGCCCAGACACCTGCGTACGTGTTGCGGATGAACTCCCGCATGCACCGGTCCATGACCTCGGCAAGCAGAACCTGAAACCTCTCGCCCGTCAGGCCAACGGCCTGCAGAGACTCGAGCATGCTCAGGAGCTCTCGGCGAGCTGCGGAAACGCGGCCGGCATCCGCCCTTGCCGGTGAGAGGGAGCCGGGGCCGGCCGAGGCGGGCTTTCGCCCGTGCGTGTGCAGCACGACACCGAGCAGACGGTGGATGACGGTCCGCAAGGCGTCGGCCAGGCCGTCGGCCCATGAGTTTCCGATCACGGCATCGAGGTCGCGCCTGAAGGTGGCGACGGCGGCGGCCCGGTCGGCCTCGGGCTGGATGCCTCGCGTGATGAGCTCGAGCCCGTAGAGATACTGGCGGTGGGCGGCCTCGAGCGTCCGAACGCTACTCAGGAGAACCTCGGCAGGCTCTCCCTCGGCGGCGCAGGCGGCCAGCAAAGGCAGGACGTGGTGGACAAAGTGCTGGCGCACCTGCTGCGTGTGCCAGACCAGGACGTCTTCCCTCCGTGTCGCTCGGGGTACGGTGGCGTCGGGATGCAGGAGGACGGACAAGGCGTCGCGGAAGCCGTCGTCGAGATGCTGCGATTCGGGCGCCGGGGCGCCGAACGAGTCCTCGACGGTCACCGAGGTCGGGAGCTGGATGCGGGAGGTGACGGCGTGCCAGGCGCGATCCCAGCGCACCTGGTCGTCGAGGGACGGCGGGGCGGAATGTGCATCATGGCGTGCCGTCGAGGCTACCGAGGGACCGCCCGTTGGACCGCCAAAGGGCTCGCCATGGCTCGCCGGTGCCAGCAGAGGCGTCGGTTGCGAGACGTCAATCTGGAAGACGGAACGGAAGACCTTGTTCCTGCGGGCGCGTATCCCCGTCGCCGTCATCGTACTTGCTGCCACCGTGGCATCCCTCCTCGTCGAACCGTTCGATGGTGATGGCGTCGACGGAAGCAAAGGGCGAGGAGGGCGGGCGATGGCGATGTGTTGCGAGCTGCTTTCTCGCTTCACTGCTGCTTCGTTGTTTTGGCCGCCTATCGTATCGCCTCTCGGGAGCAGCAACGTCAACGGGGCAGCAGGAGCTAGAAGCAGGGTTATGCTTCGGCAGAGGGAAATGTACCTGTACCTGCGAGTGGTTACAAACCGCCATGCGGAGCACTGGTGCAGCTGCTGTGTGGTCTCTCAGGCATGTACATGTACTTTGTGAGGGCCAATATCCTAACAATCACGGAGAAAGTGCTCCGTGCTTGTACGAGGAAGGTAGCAAGCAAGTAATTATCGATTGGTAAGTACCTGCCGAATGCGCAAGTGACCTTCAGCGCGCTTCGCGACACGCGCCTATCGCTTGGGGACCCGAATTGGATGAATGACGCCACCGAACGGCGGCTGGAAGAATAGGCAAGACACGGCGAAAATCATGGCAAGCCAGCATGCAAGCCAGCATAGCAAGCCAACAGGGCCATCACAAAATCGCCAGACTCGACCGACAAACCCAAATCTACCCAGTCGCGCCGTCACATACCATGCATCCACATCATACGCCGCATCTACTACGTACTTCGTTCCCCTACGGAGGTGTTCGGCATTGAACCTTGTCCCCGACTTCCACTGCCGTCCCTGGCTCTGCGTACGTTCATACCGCACATGGCTGCTGTCCGGCGAGGCATACTCCCAGGGTCTTTGGCGGAATAGGCCATATGAATGAAAGAGTTGCCTGCCTCTCTCTCCCGCTTCCCCCTGTCCTCGAGGATTGCTCGCTCAGCGCCAGGCGAAAGCATCAGCGGAATCTCCTCGTTCCCGAACCCCGTCTCGCCGTCCGCAGAGACGGGAAAATGGACAGCAAATACTGGCCGTGAGTCCATGGAGGTACGTGTACGGAGCAGCCGGCGTGGAAATACGGCCGCTGTTGTCCAATCAGTCTTCCGTTCAGCACAATGCACCGCCAACCGTCAGCTGCGTCACCAACACCACCCCTTGTCGATCGCCCCGGCGTCATCTGCTACCCTTCCGCCACCCAAGACTCGAAACCTCGCTGCGTTCTCGAATCTGCTCCACACGCCGTGCATGAGAACCTGTCCGTTCGCATACGTGCGAGTTGCACACACGCCGCGAGAGACTTGAGCCCCGCCTCTACCCCTTTTCTCACCAGAGTTTGTCCGTCCCCCGCCTGGTGAGACCTCGACGCTCCTAGTCAGCTGTGTCCCGCGGCCGCGCACTTGCATGCGCCGGATGACTGCTGCTGGTTGGACCTCGCAAGGAGAAAAGGAGCAGCGGCGGAAAGAATGAGTGCGGCACGACCACGGGCAAACTAGGGTAATCTAGAGTGGCCGTTGTGTGCAGCTGTGTGCAGCTGTGTGCGTTGTGTGCAGTTGTGTGGTGTATGCAACGTAGGCACGTACATACCTGCATGTATACAGCAAGTAATACTCCGCACATGCATGCCTGTCATCACGACGGCTACGACTCGTCCATCCTCTCTCGTCGTCACAGCTACAATTTACTTGGCAGTTCATTCTGTTGACTGCGGCGTTGGGCACGGAAGCGGTCCAGGTTTCGGGCCTACCGCCATGCTCCGGCAAAGGGAGATGATGTGTCGGCTGATGGCTCGCAACCACCTCCGGCTTGGGTTCCATCCAAGAATCAAACATGCATGCTCCTTAGGATTCACGGGTCGGCCAAGAAAAAGCAAAGAAAAAGGGTTTGAAAAGAAAATCTATCAATGTTCATCTCGTCGTGCTTGCTATCAAACATGAAAACTCGCTTTCCAGAAAACGGACTGGCCCGTCTCCTCTCCACCCGCGCTCTCTTCGTATCCATGATGCTGCGCCATTGGGTAGACGAACCGAAAACTCCCATGATGGTAATTAGTGATACAGTTGCACGCCTTTCCGGAAGCAACGTTGAAAGTAGAAAAATAAATGGAAGAAAAAAGGCCCGAGGCCACAGATCGAGGCGGCCCGGCTGCCAAGCGCCAAGCGCGTGCACATCCTTCGGCGGCGGACGATGCGGCTCTCACGTCTTCTTTCGCTGCTTGCACTTGTCGTGCAGCAAATGGCCGTTACGGGCCGTCGTCCTCGTGAACTCGGCACCGCAGTTGGGGCAGGATGCCTTGGTCGCCTGCCCCGACTTCTCGCGCTGGTGTCGCAGCAGGTTGCTAAAGGTGGAGAATTGCCGCCCGTTGCACCCATGCTCCCAGCATCGAGGCTTCGGTCTGGTGTGCACAACCCGAACATGGCTGCGCTCGTGCGCCGCCGGGTTCGTCGGAGGAGCGACGGTGGGCAGCTGGTACATCATGCCCGTGTCCGGGCTAATGGGCAGCGAATGCGGTCGAGTGCTGATCCGGGCCATGTCAGAAAACGAAGAGAGACGAGGTCGGCGGATGGGGCGGGTGCTTGCTCACCTGTAGTCGCCGTGGGACCCCGCAAAGGTGGGCGAGTAGTCCATCGAAACGCCGTAGCTGTGCGGCCTGGCGGATGAGAGAGTTAGCCAGGCTTGCTTCGCGGCGGCGAGCGGAGGCGACGCGTCGCTTCGCTTTCGTGGCAACTCACATCGGCTGTTGGTAGGGAGAGGCAAACATCTGGCTACCCTGGGACTGCGAGTGGAGGGTCGGGCTGTAGGACGGCAGGTAGGACTGGGCGTGCAAATCCGTGGTGACCAACGAGGGCATCGAGGCCGGCCCGGTCGTGTAGACTCCGAGGCCCAAGCCGTTTGTCACCTCACCCATGGCCATGGGCGGGGATGTTGTGTAGGAGCCGCTGCTGGCGTGGTGATATCGTGCCGACAGTTTCGAGTCGCGCCGAGCCCGGTCGCTGTGCCATTTCATCTCTTGCAGCTCGGGCGTCAGCGTGGCGCGGGACGGGCTCGACGACAGAGACTTGGTTTCGCTCGGCGGCGTCATGCTGGGCTCGGATCCGCTCATGATGGAGTTGATGTCGGTGCCGAGAACGCTGCTGGTGGTCGAGCTGGAATCAAGATGGACTGCCGCGCGAGAAATGTCAGCCGACGAGAATCAAAGGCAGGCAGGCAGGCAGGCAGGCAGGCAGGCAGGCAGGCCTCGAGGTTGGTTGGACGGGTGACGTACGGGACCAGGAAAAGGCCGACCTGGGACCCACGCTAAAGGTAGGGTCGAACTGCAAAGCGACGGCACTGCGACGACGGCGTCAGTTTCGAGAGCAAGCCGAGCGAGGCCGACGGCACCAACCTCATGTTTGCCGTCGGTCTGGTCGCCGAAAGGGTCGACTCGGTGATGGGATGAGCTCTCGGCAACTCCTCTCTCGAAAAGGCCGGGTCCAGATCAACGCGCCCGTCGACTGGCTGGTTCCCCAACGGCCTATCGGCAGATCGATCGCTGGCGCTGGCTCTGGAGGCAGGACGGGCAGGCCAAGGACGGCCGGACCTGGGAGGAGACGGAACGGGGGGTGGATAGGTAAGCGAGCTCTGCTGACGGCTGGCAGCAAGCAAGGATCCGTTGGTGGCGGAGACAACTGTATCAGATTTGATTTGGATCGAAGCTGAGAAGATGTTGTCGTCGTTTGCCGTCCAATGCGTGAGGGCCACGATAGCCAACGACGGTCCTATCAGCGTGTGAGCGACGTTTCCAGCCTCCGGCGCGCGGGAGAAAAAAAACTCTCGACACGAGTGAGAGTGGCGCGTTCGGGACAAGGGGAAAGAAATGGCAAGGAACGTACGTACGTGATGAGGGAGAGATGAGATGACGACGGCGAGGGTTTGGGTTTGGTCACCAGGCGTCCGCGGTGTGGTTCTATGGCGGTGCCGTTCTGCGTGCGTGCCGACGGACAAACACGGGAGGTTATGCGTACGAGGTAGAGGATGGCAGGGGGGGGAAGAGTTGGAATATTCCGCGAGCAAGTCGATGGGGAGAAGAGGTGATGATGGCGTGAGTGGGTGGTGATCTGGCAGTCGCCGGCAACTTGAGGGGGATGATTTTGGGTGAAGGAGGTTCGAGACGAGTTTCTCTTCCAACAATTTCTCGAGAACCATTTCAAACAACATCTGTAGACAGGGCGAGAGACTTATACATGTAGGGAGCCGACGAGGACAAGCGCCTGGTGGAGTTTCTCACCATGTGCTTGGAAGCGAAGCTGGGGCCATGACGAAGGCCCAGGGGGGGGCCGACGGGGACGTGTGGGGACCCTTAAACTGCCACCCAAAAGATGGGATTCGGCAACAGCATGGCATGGACGAGACTAGCCAAAGGCATGCGCATGTACTGCTACCTAGTCCCGGTGGGCGGGCAGGGCTTGACGTGCACATGGCAGCATGCTTGCAGGGGAAGCGATACGATACCCACGGGAGTGAGGAACTCTTCAAAAGAGGGGAGGGGAGGGGGGGGGAGTGTACCGGGAGTGCAAGGTGAGGGCAAGGTGAGGGTGTTCGGCGGACGTGGGGTGGTGTTTTTTTTCTTCTGGCCTCTCTGCACTACGACTTTCAGGTACCAGTCACATGCATGCATGTAAGTACCTACTAGGTAGGTACTTACAGTACCTAGGTTCGGAGCACACCTACAGGTACAAGTACAACTAATACAGTGCTCGGTACTCCGTACAACAAGTACTGTAGGGTGCAGGCAAGTACTTGATTACCTAGTACCTAGCACCTAGGTGTAGGCGCACTCCGTACTCCGGACTCCGTGCATTGCAAGGACGGAGGAGTGGTATGGGCTATAGGTCGGAGTACACCACAGCATAGCACTGCAAGTATAGTACTTGTGTGCCACGCATGTACTGTATTCTCGTACCTACCTACCAATGCAGTAACTCCGTGCGGCTTCGCACATGTCCGTGTGCACAGATAAGTTCCTAGTATTTAGTATGATACCGATGATCGTGGCGTATATGTGTATCTAGCGAGGCGGGTACGTACTCAAATATGCTGGTGGCTATTGCTGGAGTCTTCTATTATTGAGCATCTCGTTATATTGTACCGATTCCCCTCCTCGCACGTGCGCGCACCGAGAAGCACCGCGGACGACGAGCGTCGCATGAGAGAGTGTGGTACGACCGGCCACTAGGTACCTACGCCGTCGGGTCCCTCGCGCCCCGTACCGTAGGCTTCGTGCACTGTAAGTAGGTGTGTAAGTACATGCAAGTACTTGCTTGCCTTTGAAGCAAGGACTGGAGCACCTAAGAAAGTATTACTGTACTTGCTGTACTCATTTACCTACCTAGTAGGTACCTTGCTCGTGCTGGAGCACACATGCACAGTAGGTACTGTACGTGCAGCGCTCCAATGTCGGCAACGGTAACTAGCAGCCATCCCTGCCGACCCATCACTTGAGTGGGTTGCAATGGACGGTCACTCTTCCGCGCAACCTTTTCTTGTTTTTCGTGAGCAGTCCAGCGTTTTTGAATTGGACCCGCCCACCCTATTCACCCTGCTCCGTACTTGCAGCGGTTCTCGCAAGTACAAGTGCTGCTTGTACTTGCATGTACTGTAGGCGTACAGGTAGGTGTACATGTACGGCACGTCCTGGTCCTGACCGGAGATCAAACATGGCGTGGCGGGGAAAGGGAGGGATCGATACACTCCAGGGCTAGCATTCAGGCCCACCGCGGTCACTCGTACTTGGCACTTGCATGGGAAACACATCCGGCAGTACAGAGTACGCACAGCACGGGTACATGTAGTACATGCGAAGGAGGAAACATGAGAGAAGGAGGAATTCTGTGCGTAAGTACTCCGTACATGTAGGTGCACTGACAATGTACAAGCACATCGCTCCATGGGCACGTACTCGGCACGGCAGCGGCAGCGTGCTGTGCTTGTGAACAAAGTACTGCACGTACGGAGTACAGTATCGATACTACCTAGTACTTACTGGGTAATGATTAATACCTAGTACTACCTACTGTACGGAGTAGGTTGCGTCTACATTTCGTCCTCCGGGCAACGGACACCTACCTACCTACAGTAGTACTTACTTGCCTCCATCTCGAGCACCTACCCACAAGACGTAGCATTAGTATACGAAAAATTTACCACTCGTATTGGAGAAGACGCAATCGTCATCTACAGTACGTACTGTACATGTATGCGTAACAAGGTACGGTAATAGTCCGCAGCTGTCTCCGTCTCAGCTTGTGGGCGACGCGCCAGCTACGAGTGGTGCTCTCCAAAATGGACAGGCGTGTGCAGTGACGGCTGGGGCGTGTTCACCAGCTAGCTGTAAGTATGACCAAAGGTACCCGGGTGGGTGGGTGAGAGCACCGATACTTGCCTGCACACGCACACCGTACGGGTACTCGTCGTGGTCTGGTAGCACGCGCACTACGATTAGCACAGTACAGCAAGTAGATCCTCCGGTACGGAGAACATGCACGCACGTGTACAACCAAGAACTGTACTTGTAGTACAACTGCTACTACCTGTACCTCCACGCACGCAAGCGGTGGCACATAAGTACTGTATCCAGCACGTACATGTAGGTGCACAAGCACATCCAGGTGTACAAACACATCCAGGTGTACAAACACATCCAGTTGTACAATCACACACATCCAGTTGTACAAACACAGACATCCAGTTGTACAAACACAGACATCCAGTTGTACAAACACAGACATCCAGTTGTACAAACAATCCAGGTGTACTTACAAGCACATCCAGGTGTACAAGTACATGCGGGTGCACACCCAAGTGCAGGTGTGCGTACAGGTGCACAAGTACCTGTACGAGCAGGACGAGAGCCGGCGCAGAGGTCACATCCGCGGGAAGCTAGCAGGGGCCACAGGGCGGTAATTCCGGGTGCGCCGCTAGGCTGCCCACGTCGGGGCTGAGCTACCATCATCATCGGGCTCCCCTCGCTTGCTTTCTACGGTACCTTGGCTGCGAGTGACACATGGACAGTATCAGGTGCGGTGCAAGTGCATCTGCACGTGTGCCGTGCTGGCAAGGGCAAGTGCGCGCGCGAGTATGCGCGTAATCATGTACCGCCGCCGTACGTTGGTTTGCCGCGTTGCCCTGTCGCGCCTCGTGGGCCTCATCTCCCAAGTTTGAGGATGGGTGGGTGCCCGGCAGTGCTCGCGCGGGCGGGCGGGAGCGAGAGCTGGGAGGCGGTGGGAGGCATTCGAGATCAACCCTCGACGCTTCCCCGAACGCCGAACGAGTTGGTTGCTGCGCCGCTCGCCGGTGTATTATTTGCCTGCGGTATCGCTATGGTTGCGAGATGCCAGTGCTCGTTTCGAGATGCATCCCGTTGCCATTGGCTTATTCGTCCGCCTATTGGCAAGGAGCTTTGCACTGGCTATCGCAAAACACGGGATTCAGATCCCTGCCGGCATGCCTCTTGTTTCTGGCGCCTGCCGACGAGCGATTCCAAGTATTGCCTGTGCGGAGTATGTAGGGAGCACTGTACGGAGTACGCCTACAGTACGCCTGCTTGCACCACACCTACTGTGCAGTAATTACTTACAGTACTTCCTGTACGGCCAAGCAGGTGTGTGTACGCCTGCCGTACGCCTGCGACAAGTACACCTATTATTTACTTACAACTACAAAGTACAGTACATGCAAGTAAGCAAGTACAACTATGCCCGGAGCGCTACCGTACTTACATACGTGTACAGTGTGGCTGTACACCTGCTCGTTGCCCATACTCCGCGCGTACAAGTGGGTGCATACACCCGTATTGATACCAAGTGAATGGATATATGGATACATGTACGGAGTACGGAGTAGACATATGCAGGCAGCTGCAATGACTCCCCATGCTCACATGCGCGCATGCGCTCGACAGGTGACAATGGACGTCCGTGTTTCATGTGCTGCTGCCCTGCTCGCCTCGCAGCAGCCTCCGTCTCCTTGGGCGGTTCCGTCATGTAATCACCTGCTCACCCGCACTCGACGCTGCGCATGCACGTAGCTGGGCGTTGCCGTTGAAGCAGATGACCGCCGTGTATCCACACTCGACCAGTCAATGCAGGCAGGTCACCCCGGTGGCGGACGCATCAGGGGCAAGTGAAAATGAGGCAGCGATCTTGGTAATACCGTCTCTCTGCGGAAGCGGGCGTCTCGCGGACTCCCCGCCCAGCAGTCGTCAGAACTGGCTCACTGGGAAAGGACAAGCGCCAGCAGGGTTGTGGAACGGAACGAAAATTCAAAGCCGTGCTCGTCCGTCCCCATCGGAGCTCGTCCCCATCGGAAGGGCGGAATATTTTCGGAGATCTGCGCACTAACCGCTTAGGTACACTTTGGCCCCTATATGTATTTGGCACTAGTCATACCACATTACTCGCGTGGATTTCGCGGCCGACGACTCTGTGCAGCGCATGCACAGTGCTTGCGAGTAAGTACTTGCACCAGCATGTACAGTACCTGCCTGCACACGCTTTGCGCTTCGTACTTGCTTGTACCGTATCAATGCTCCGTGATTGTACTCCGTAAGTACTTACTTGTACAACTAGCTCCAAGTACTGTGGTGCTGCTCAGTGCTTGCGCTTCAATGCTCCGTGCCTGTAAGTGGTACTTACAGTACAGCACTTACTTACTAACAGTACTTGCCGAATCTACAGTAGATGCATCTGCCCTGCTAATGTGCGCTTACTGTACTCTGTACTGCGCTAGCATTATTATTAGCATGCTGCAGTTGTACTTGCAGTACTTGCGAGTGCTTGATTCCTAGTGCGCATGTCAAGCACGATTACGATGCTCGTGCCGCCCTTGCTGCCTGTAAGCAATCTATCCTCATTAAAGCGGCTTGAATCTCGGAAATGGGTCGGCAGAGCCTCACGCGGCAGGCCCCGTTTTGATGCATCCATGTCCGCCAGCCGGGAACCGGGTGATTCTTCAAGACAAGCATCGCAGGTACGCATGCGCCTGCTTGTCGCTTCGTACCACGGGCCTGTCTGCCGACCACTGGCGTGCCTGCCGACCACTGGCGTGTCTGCCGTCGCCGCTGATTGCTCGCACATGCCGACCTCGTGGCAAACTCTTCCGGCTCATGCCATGACAGAGTGCTCCGCAGGCAGCTAGCTAGCTTGCTTGCATCGCCGAGGGCAGCGCAAGCTCCGGGCGCGTTGCCGGACCACGACGGAGAAATATGCACGTACTTTTCGTACCCGTCCACCGTGTCGAGACGGTAGGTGTGCAGTATTGTCAATTCCTGCACCGTTGCGTTGCGTGTACCCAACGGCACGGCACTGCCCCAGGTAGGATCGCGGCGACTTCCGAGAATCTCTCACGAGAATTGCCATGCAAGTACGAGTACGAGCACGGGTACGGACGAGTGCTACCCTGCCCCCAAACACGAGCATGGACGGAAAGGTCGAGGCAGGCAGTGGGTTGGGGTAGCGCACACCAGTCGGCTTGCGCATTCGCCGGGTGGGGATTCCGTTCGGAGTGCGGAGGGCGGAAGACGGATGCGAGAATGCGGGTCCTGTCCAGGCACGTCGTCCTCTGCACGTTGTATCCGTCTTCCGTAGGATTGCTGTGGAGGAAGGCAACCGGTTTCGGGCCGCAATCCGAATCGGCTCTTGCGCCAGCCAATGCGTGTCCTGTTACATGCGCGGGGACGTGCACGCCGTCGTCCGTATCGTTTCCAGGGTACTGTACAGTAAGTATGTGCTTGTCCGAGACCTGCGCTCGCTGCCGGTGTCCCGTGCGTCGTGTATGCTTCGGTCCACGTTCTTCTGCTCGTTCCCTGCCGTCCCCGGCCGCGACTCGCGAGCGGGGAGTTGATTTCTTTTCGAGCACCCGGGCCGGCGTGATGGAGGGCAGCATGCGGCGGTGACGAGCCATGTAAGTACCTGCAGTAAGTATGGATGGATGGGTTGGAGTCGGGAGTTGGCGCCGGGCCGCCGCACGAGGACGACATGTCCCCCGTGCGCGAGCGAAGCGCCTGTGCGGTATTTTTTTGCGAGGTTTGGAAGCCCCTTCCTCATGTGCATGCAGCAACGGTCACGAGCGCATGCACGCGGATGGACGTGGAAGCAACGTCCTTCCTTCCTTCCTTCCATTTCTTTTCTTTTTCTTTGCTTTTTCCCTTTGCTCGCCGCAAGAGCTGTTGGTTGGGTCGACGGCAACTGCCTTGCAGGTCACCCGCGCGTGGAAATGGGATGGCAATCGGCAGCCACGATGGATCCCGCCTGCCTTGTCACTAGCACCACACCTTTGGTCGGCCGGCTAGCCAACCGCCCATGTACTTACAACTACTGTCAGTAAGTACATGCTGTAAGTACGGACGGAGTACTCCGTACTGTACAGCACATTTACTCCGGACAGTACCCGGTGCAAGCGCTATATCGCCACAGCACGTACACTTACGGCAACGGAGTATACCTACCACTCTGCACCTAGTCGCATGGTTATCAGGTATTATATTACGACGACTCCGTACTATATGCTTATACCCAAGTCAGTAGGCATGCCGCAGGTGTATCTACAACTACAACGACGATCTACCTCTGGTGCAGAGTTTGGGGTAAGAGTGCCAACCAAGTGCTTACAAACCAGGTACTTAGGTGTCTACCGTACAGCAGCACACTAGGTACATGCCTGTCTTGCTGTTACAGGCATCGGGGCACGCACCTGCACTGGACTTTAACCACATGTGCATGCGCTCCAAGTAATGCAGTGGTGCTTGCAGCGGGTACAAGTGCGTTAGTATGCAACTATACTCGGAGTACAGTACATGTACAGCATTGCTCCGTACAGCACGCGCAGATCATCCACCGTGCCTCCGATCGGGCCTGTCGGCTTGCTTCCCTAATGCGCACCGAACCGTCGCCTCCCCGACGACCTATTACTCAAATGTATCGTCTGCTACCTTTGTCGACGCTTCGGGCGTGAAAAGTTTTTCGAGCCAGCGGCTAGGAATGATTGCTCATTCAACCCGTCACCGAGATGGACGACCCCTGGAGGAGAGGCAATGGAATCATGTCCCCTCCACTGGCTCTGTGCTCCGTGCAGGTCCGTCGACCGGCGCCGGCGGGAACGAGGCAGGCTAGCACGGAGTATCCTACTTGACACTAGCGCTGGCCGGCTCGTACACGTGCGTCCTAGTGTCGCGGGTACATGCGCGGTGTATACTCGGGCTCTGCGGTACATGGACCAAGTAGATGTCTATATTTATGTGCCCATGGATGGCATGCCCACCAATCGGTTGCTCTCCAACGGCCTCGGGCTACGAGGGCTAAGCACGTCGTGCGTGGGTACAAATTTGCGAGCGCATGCAAGTATTATACGAGCGCACGAACAGGTACGGAGTACGAAGTACTCGTGCGCGCTTTCGAGTGCCGTTGCGGAGTGCTCGTTGGTGCGGAGTACTACTGTAAGTGCATGCGCTCGCAGCACCAACGGTACGACCGCGGAGCAAGTAAGTACAGTACGCTTTCCAGCATTTCAGTACTTACAGTACATGCACATGCACGACGAGGTACAGTACAGTAGTGTACTCCGTAAGTGCTGTACTTACATGCGAGCACACACAAGTACTTGCAGGTACTTGGGTGTAACTACGGAGCCGTTGCTCCAAGATGCACTCGCGGTTGGTGCCAGCCATCGGTCCTTGGCCCACACACTCCGTTGGCCTGCGGAATTTCTGCGCATGCACCAGCATCGGCCTGCTGTCGTGGTATCCGCTTTGCTCTCCGAGCTCGTTCCCGCGCTGCAAAAATGTGCATGTCCAGCAATGCCAAGTGGACTTGCACACACACGGGTGCAGCAAGCGCATCCATAAGTACAAGTGCACTTTTTCGCAACGGGCCAGAGTGATGCGCGGCGCTCGATTCACCAGGATCAGCCTTGCGCTCTCCTGCAATCTTCGGATACAACCTGATCCTTTCGGTTTGCAACACACGTCCGGGGAACATTCTGGGGGGGACGGCGTTTGATTTGCCCATGCCGCCAACGCGGTTGAGGCTTCTCCGGGGACCTGGGTCAGGACAACGAACGGGGGTGGGGATCTGATCTACGGAGCACAGGCAAGTCCTTACTTACTTACAGTACAGTACATGTAATGTACTTGGCGTACAAGTAGTAGCAACCAAGTACGGAGTCCTGTGCGAGCGCTGATCCTGGGGGGAAGCAAGTAATAATATCACATGTGCCGTGGGTGTAAGTGTACGGTAGGTGCAAGTGCACAAGCACATACAGGTGTAAGAGCAAATGTAGTGTTTGCGTGCCTGTAGGTGTTTGTGCACCTGTAGGTGTGTGTACCTGTAGGTGTGTGTACCTGTAGGTGTGTGTACCTGTATGTGCTTGTGTACCTGTAGGTGTGTGTGAGTACCTGTAGGTGTGTGAGTACCTGTAGGTGTGTGTGTACTAGGTACCTGTAGGTGTGTGTGTGTGTGTACCTCTAGGTGTTCAGTAAGTGTACATGTACTGTACTGTAGGTGTACTGTACTTACGTGTACATGTAATAGCAGGCGTACCTAAGTGTACTTGTAGGTGTACTCCGTACTGTAAGTAGTAATTACGTGCAAGTGTCCATGTAGGTGTGGTTGTCAGTGTAAACACAGAACGGAGTAGATGTCAGTGGGTACGTGCAACAACATGTACCTGTCTGTGTCCTCACTGCCGCCGCACGTACGAGGGACTCGGTACCTCCCCCGCCGTCTGCCCTGCATTGCCGCCTGTAAGTTCCGGGTACTTGGGCACCAAGAGTGCCTTCCTCTGGTACCTAGCCTAGTACACCTAGGTGTGCAGAGTACTTACAAGCACGAATACTACGAGTGCAGCGTACAACAAGTACTTACAACTACAAGTTGGTGTCCTGTATGCAGAGTACAGTACTTGTATCCGTCCTTGCGCCCAAGCAAGTACATCCATCGCCAGGACGAACAAAAGGACATTGGCTGTGGATCGAGATCAGGGCCAATCGGAAGAGACCAAATCGGCACCCCGCCTCGTCCGGCTCTCGGTGCTCGCCTGCCCAAAGTACACCGACACTACCTGTGGACACATCGACAGGCAGCGGCTCCCGCCTGACCCATATCGAACTCGGTTGCGGCGTCCCGAGTTGGTAGATATTGTGAGCACTTGATGCTAGGGGAGGAGCTCCCGTTCGTACTCCCATTTCCAGAACACCATCGTATACTCTGCACAATGCCCGACGCACCTATACGGATTCGTGTCGTCGCCCGGCCGCGCCACAAGTGGCTGTCAACCCGAAAGCCGGCTGGAGAAAGGGCGTCAAGCAATAATACGCAGACGTATATACGCAAGGGTCTCGCCCCCAAGCTTCCTTGATGCGGAGTATGCATCGCAAGCATGTACCTACGAGCAGCGGCAGGCAGGTACTGCACGTACGGAGTA
Organism: Drechmeria coniospora; assembly: GCF_001625195.1. Classification (NCBI taxonomy): domain Eukaryota; kingdom Fungi; phylum Ascomycota; class Sordariomycetes; order Hypocreales; family Ophiocordycipitaceae; genus Drechmeria; species Drechmeria coniospora. The sequence continues at coordinate 6,567,348 of NC_054391.1, forward strand.
GTTGTAGGCGTGCCTTCTTCAGCGCGAGCACGGTAGGAAGTTGTAGGTGAAACAACCATGACTTGGGTACGGCACGGCACGAGGACGTGCAGGTGAGTATGCATGCCACTGTGCAACCACGCCCATCTGTTTGGCCGTGCTGTACAAGTACGTATCGTAGTTGCCCCTCACGCGTGTACTGTACGTATGGGTTCGCGTCCATGTGCACCTTGGAGCATGTACTTACAACTAGGTGCGTGGGCAGCACTTGGTATGCCGTCGACGTTGGCATCCGCTATGCTTACGCAGTACTTGGCCGTACTGCAAGCAAGTACGTACTGTACACCTACGGAGTACCTACAACTGGGTGCTAGGTACTCATGTGCCGTGGCACGCTTGTCGCAAGTACTGTAAGTATTAATACTTACTTGCGCATGTAACCATGTACGTTCTTGCAACTGCTTGGGGGCGTATCCGTACTGTGCAAAGTGCTTGCATCTACTTACAGTACTTACAGTACGGAGTACTTACATAGATGTACTCCGTACGGAGCATTTGCTGTACAGTATGCAAGTGTACCAAGGTAGCGAATCGTATTGCCTAGATGTGCTCCATACATGCACTCCGTCCTCCGCACATATTTACTAGCAAGTGTACATGCATGTGTACTGCCTACAAGCACTCGCTGTACTCCGTGGTCTCCGAGCGCTCCGTACAGTATGCCGTGACAGCTTCGACCCCAACCCAGCAGATTCACCGGGATCCACCGGGAATTAGCTCACGGTTCATGTTACATCTGTCATTAGCCTGCCCATGATCCATACATTTTCGATCGGCGAATTTGAGCATACTCTCCAGCATCGCAGTGGAGGCTTTGGATATGTGACAGGGACCGAATGCATGCCTCCTGTACGGAGTACTTGCATGTAATGATACATGCAGGTGTACGCGCGTAGGTGGACGGACGGAGTACACTACGGAATACTCCGAACTTGCTCACAGTACGGAGCCGTCTCCCAAGTACATGTACATACTTGCTATTGGCACTCCGTACATGTGCAAGTCCTCGCAGTTGCGGTATTGTTACGAGCACGCCTACGCAGTGCTTGAACACCACATGTACACGTATGCTTACTTACTCAAGTACAAACACTGTACAAGTACAGAGTACTGAAAGTACGGTACTGTACTATTGCGTACGAGCACCAAGTTGCCGTTCAATTATAGTATTGCTTGCTCGTACCGCTGTTCTATTTGTAGCATCTGCTACTCCTCACTTGGACACGCCGACGCACCCGTCACGCATGCCTCGCCGACTCATCCGCTTCGCCTCTCATTGGCAGAAGCATGTCGGCACCTTCATTCCCTCCGCCGTCGTTGCCGTGCTGGCGCGGCACTTGCTCGCCTCGCCTCGCCTCGTCTCACCACCCATGGCATCGCATCAACCTCGCCATGGCTGGCCCGTCCTTCCATCCGTCCTTCCATCCATCCCACTTGCCGCCGCTTGCTTTTTCAGCCTCGCCGGCGCAGGTGAGCTCTCACAAGCGACAGGCTCCAGCGTAGCCCTACAGATGGTCCCCCCCCCCCCCACGACTTCAGCTGGCCGCGCGAGTCCTTCGCCTCGGTCGCTTCTGCATCGAGTCTGCCGAGAGCGACGGCGCCTGCAGCTGCGTGCTTGCACCGGCTAGGCGGTGCGGCACGACCGCACCCGTCGATTTCCATTAGCTCATCTCGGCCGGCCGTCATGGTTGATGGCGCCAGCACCGGCGTCGCCGTCACTCTGTGCATGTGCACCGCTTCGGCCCCGATTGCCCCGACCCAGTACTAGTAAGGGCTTAAGTAAGTTGTACGTAGTGTAGTGGGCGTGCTCTCTCCGTCTCCGCTTGCCTGTCGCGGCGCCCAGATGCAGATCTATATGGCCATGTCGGCTATAGGCAACTGCTGGGCAAGGACCTGCGCCGTGCTGGCACGCTCTCCGTGAAGATCTCCAGGGGTGAGTCGCGCACAGAGTGCCGTGTGTGTAAGAGCAAGTAATCCATGTACTGTAGGTAGGTGTGCAGCCTCACCTGTCACCTATATTTCCTCGCACCTATAGTGCGGAATGCCTACCGGTACCCGTAGCCGTAGGATGGGTTCCCAACCACCCCTTGCCATGTGGAGCTGATGGCATAGGACCGAGTGGATTTGATTTGTCTCTGTCCGCAAACCGGGCCGATGCACCGGCTGGCTCGTGAGCAGGGGAGCTTTGCGACCTTGTCGACCGACGCCAACGTCGAGCACGTTGCAGTTGCCTTTGGCCATGCGCAGCATAACCGCCCAAAACTCTGCGCGCCGCACCGTAGCCCGGGATCCCAGGCGCAGCGTTCGCTGTTCGCTATTCGGCATTCCGCCTCCAGCTCGCGCCGTCCGCTTTCACCTCGTCGCCCTCCCAGGCTGGCAGTCGTCGTCCCTTGGCTGAATGCCGCGTTGGATGCGGCAACAGGAACGCATGCGCACTTGGGTGGGTGCCCATGTACTTACAGCAAGCACGTCAGGTGTGCTGTAAGTGAGCACAAGCAGACGAGCATCACATCACACGTGGCAAGTACTTGATGTACGTCTAGGTGTACACCCACGAGTGCGTGGTGCTTGGTATTGCCGTGTGCAGCTACCGTGTCGTGTGCGAGTGCTCCGTTCGGCCCTCATCCTTGACGAGCATCCTCCGTTGATCGGCGGCGCTCGGTGCTGTCGGTCGGGTTGCCTTCTGTCGAGCATGCTGCCGCTAGGGCATTGTTGGAAAACATCTCAAGACGCCTGTCGATCAGCGGCCGTCGACTTGGCGATTCTCCCCCCCCCCCCCCCGTTCTCGTGAGAGCCCGTGATTCTCGAGCCATCTGCGTCACGACGATCCGCGGGCACCAACACCAACACGAGGCGCCCGGTTGCTGGGGGCGCAGTGTTCTTCGTACCGTAGGTGAGTGCTGCAAGTAGGTGTACTTACTTGGGGGTTCGTAAGTGCACTGTCCAACGCCCACCCAAAGGGAGCATCACCCTCCCCCCTTGAAGGGCGTAGGCGTATACCTACCATTACTCCGCACATGTTACACACACAAGTACGTGTGCTCTGCGGTGCACGTACTTACGTACTTGTAGGACGTGGCGTCCGACCGCAGCTTCGAGTGGCATGCCCACTATCCTGTGGCCTGTGCTTGCAGAAGCGGTTACCTACCATCCGGCTACCCCGTGGAGATGGTTGCATTCCCCTCCTTGTCCCCTGCGCCTCCAGCTTGGCAGCAGATGGTCATCCCCATGTCGTCGTCGTCTCCGTATCAAGTCGTGAGGCGCATGGAGTAATCATTACCGGCGAGTGGAGTGGTGGGCATGTCCGGTCTGCTCGCATTTGCGTCAGCCAACTATCCGTGACGTAACGTATATGGTGATGATGTCGAGTTGCTGCGACTCTGTAGCGGAAACTCGTCTCGGCCCTCGAGCCTGACTGAGCTGGACGATCCCCCACATGCCAAACAATAGTACCAAAACTCCCGCATTCCCGTGGCGTTCTGGATGGGAAGTAAAGGGGAGAGTCTGAGAAAGGAGGGGATCCGTGACGCTGTGACGGCAACTGTAGTCTGTATAATATTGGCGGTGACGGCCTTGGATCTGTACAGCAAGTACTTGCCAGTACGCATGCGCCGGGCGGTCTCCTCTCCCGGCCTGCGGGCCACGTTGTCGCCTTCCTTGCCGCTGCGGCACAAATGGGGCGGCGACGAGGTAATATGCCTGTACGAGTACAGCATTCTCGTAGATGCATGGGCATCGTCTGCACTTCCGCGGCGGTCAAGGCTGCTTCCCGACATCCTCAACAGTACCACCATGTTCTCCGTGAGTTTCCTGTGGTGCGCCCACAGTCTTCCGTCCAGTGCGGACGCCAGGTTCCCTCTTGTATCAAGCAAAGGTTTTTGGCGGTCAGGCACGTCTCTTCGTAGGTCAGACCTCCCATGCAGAGGCACACACCTGCTACCAAGACCAAGAGAGGCCAACCGGCTCGAGCATGCGCTCGATGCACCCTTGCTGCGACGATATTGCTGAGAGGCACTCGGCGTGCTCGAGTTGTGGCGACCAACCGGCAGAGCTGTAGCCGCGTGACAGAGTGGCGTGAGGTGAGGAGGAAAGGAGAGCGAGCCTTTACTCTTCTCGCGACTTGGCCCCCACCGCGTCATCCTCTTGCTGACCATCGGCGTGGTCTCGCTGGAAAGGGCCGGGTAAGCAAGCTGGCGTGATGCGTTCGGGCTCACGAGTGCGCCGCCGGCACGACACCACGCCGGACTCGAGCTTGATTCTTCCCTGTTCGGAGAAAGGGCGGGCGTGCCACGGAGCAGGTAAAAGAGCGAGGCTTGCGCGGGACCATGCTGGATGGCCACCTCGTGGTCTTTGGTGATGCTGCTGGGCTGAAACGACCGTCGAGGACGAGCTGATGGAGCTCCGCGACGTGCCTGACGTCGGGACAGGCGGGACTGCTTTGTGCGAGGGCATGGAGTAGCGTTGTTCTCTTCGCCATCCATCCTCGTCCTGTCCCACTGTTGAAGGGAGCCGACCGCGGCGCGCTGCCTTCTCAGAGGCATGGAGCCGAGTGATATTCATCGACACTTATCCCTTTCCTCCTCTCCGACTTTGGGAGGAGCAGTGTGCGACGTTCCGCTTTCTTGGGGTCCTGGATCAGAGCGATGCCAATGGACGTCCATCCCTCTCCTTCTCTCCGACCCTGACAAGTTGACGTCTGCCGTGAGCTGCTTTTTCAGGGGAATGGAGCCGCGGGACAACGATGGACGTCCATCTCTCCCCTCGTTCCCAACTTTGGGAAGGGGCCGACTGCAGCAGCCTGGTTTCTCCGGGGCACGACCTGGTAGGGTTCCTGGTTCGAACGGCGAAGTCGACGATGCTGGAAGTAGATGGGGATGGAGCACTCTGAGCCGTCGTCCCTGCGAGCCCGGGAAGCCATCGTCCACTTTGGTTTTCCTGGCATAGATGGAGGGGGGGCCGTGGAAGGTTGGGAGGCCACTGGCATCGCTGGTCCGAGAAGTAGTCTATTGATGAAGGGGGGCTCCCAGGCAGTGATGGCATGTTCGCCAGATGAATATCAAAGGCTCCCTGAAGCTGCGTCAATGCTGCGTCATGGCTGATGAGTCCTTCCCAGCCAACGTTCAACGCATCGACGTCGACGACGAGAGCTGACGGGGCGTTTAGTGGTAAAGCTGCAGCATTGGCATGCGGTTGCGCGACCGTAACCGGACGAGAAACGAGTCATCAAGTGTCGGAATGGAGATTGCTTGCTGTGCATGGACGATGAAAGCTGTGCCGTGATTAGGCAGTAAGGTCCAAGGTGCCCGCCGGAAGCGTAGCTGCTGTTTCAGCACACATCACATGATTGTTGGCACCTGCCATCAGCACCTTCACCTCATCAGCGATAGCTCTCGGGAACAGAAGGGGTCGAACGTCACAAGACCAGATCATCTCAGAAACCGCGCCAAAATTGTAATTGACACAAGGCCTGACTCACATCGAAATCAAGGGGAGACGGTTGCACGATCGGCGGTCATGGCTGGACGTTCATTCAATTTACCCTGTACCTTTCAAGGCGGCCATATTCCAGCAGGTACTGTACTTAAGTACTTGTTGTACTGTACTTGCATGCATGCATGTTGTACATACGCGCAGTACTTCACCGTGGTGTAGGTGTACTTGGAGGCAAGTGCTGGAGTACCTACACCTTCTTACTGAACTTATTGAACAGTTTTGTACCACCGAGTAGTAGGTATGTACTTTCATATCACACCTAAAGTACTTCGTACATACGGAGGAATTACTTGCAAGTATTAGTTCATATGTTTTGTTGGGCATGGCCTCTCACCGCTCGCCCGCAGTGACGTGGCTGGGCGTCGATGGATGGCTCCGGTGGCGCCTGAGATTCCTACCCTTATTAGTCGTTCTTTTCCTCTCTCGTGCCGGCCTGTCATCATTAATGAACAATGTGCACGTACGTACGTAGGTGCCTTTAGAGTTCGTTCCATTCGGGCGACCGAGCACTTGTTGGTGCGAGTACATGTACAATCGTACCTGGGTACCAGCCTGTCGACAGATTGCTGCTTAGTAGTTTCAGGTACACCCCCGTCATTCTCGGCATTCGCCTCTCGTTGGCACTTCGCGAACACAGTGTCCTGTTGATCCGACTTCGCGAAGCAACGAAATCGACGTAGTATTCGCGACCGGCGAGCGCTCGTCCTCTCGAATCCATCCTTGGCCCGAGCTTCTCCCACACCGTTCACATTACCCCGTCGACCTGCCTCGACGGTCGTGACTCGTCCGTTGCCTGCGTCATCATCCGCTAAGCGAGCTGGCAGCCAAACGGGTCACGCGCGTTGCATCAGTACGCACAACCGAGCTCTTCATTCCCATCGCCGTTTCAGCCGTCCGCTCTCCTCCGCCCTCATTCAACCCCCTGCGACATCTGCCGCGGCTTGCCATTTGCATCAGCTTCGAAGCACGCGTCATAAGCATCGCCTCATCCATCCGCGTCCGTGCCGCGGGTGAACGAACGAACCGCTAAACAAAACCACTCCCATCCCCTCACCTCGCCGACCGGTGCCGTCGTCAGATTCAGCATGGCCTCCTTCTTCGTCGATCTCTGGGAGTCCATCTTCACGCCGGGTCCCACGCCCAGCATCCTCCGAGCGACAAACGTCACATTCGCCGCCCTCCAGTTCGTCCTCGCCGCCCTCCTCCTCGCCACCTGGAGCTTGCACTTTGTCATCCTCTCGGTCCTGTGCGGCAGCCTCTGGTGGTCCATCAACTGGTTCGCCGCCGAGGTCGCCATCGCGCAGGAGCAGCAGCAGCAGATGGAGCGGAGCCTGGCCGAGGAGGAAAAGGACAAGGGGAACGAGGAGGAGCTCCGCGACGAGCACAAACCCCGGAGGAAACCGGCGGCGTCGGCAGCCGACGAGAGCAGCGATACCGAGGTCGAAGGCTCGACGGCCGTCGCCGGCGCACCGGCCGATCTGAGGCAGAGGCCCGCCGCGACATCGGCCGGCAGGGCACCGAAGCTTTCGTCCGACGGGAGACAGTCAAGCGTGAGCACCGAGGATGAGTGGGAGAAAGTTTCGGGAAGCGAGAGGGAAAAGGGAAAATAAAGCGGTGGCGGGCGGCGTAACGGATCGTGGCGGGCGGCGAGGAAGACACCCTGCACATAAAATGACCGCGTTTGATTTCCGTGCCAGCCTTCTCACCGAACGTGTGACGAAAGGATGCAGGCTACAGTTCAACCGTTTGCTTCATCGGAAGTGTCGTGTGTCATCGCCGGAGCATGCATTACTGAGATGGTGGAATCCACACCGATGCCATCCATCCGCATACCAGCACGCGACGCATCCATGCCGCACGCCGACGTCGTGAAACCGCATCCAAACAATGCCACGACGCCAAACTCCACGCGAGACGTTGGAGCCGACGTCCTTGAACGGGTTCCGGTCGCCACGCCTGCATCCAAGACGATGGCGTCCAGGCCATCGATGCTCTACAAGTAATGGAGCTTCCGCGTTGCGAACGTCGCCACCACGGAACAAATGGCTCCGATAAACAGGCAGACGGAAATGGCATTCGTCTTGCCGCTCGACGCTCCCTTGTCCGCCGCGGGGGCATCGTCCGACAGCTCGGGACTCTTGCCGGGCTCGAGGATGGTGAAGACGATGGAGGCTATGAAGGTGCCCACGAATTGCGGCAGTGTCGTGTAGATGTTGAGGATGCCAAAGTAGATTCCCGACAACTCGGCCGTCGTCGACGTGCCGCTCGCATCCGCTTCCTCGGCACAATCGGCAGCATCGTTCGGGTGAACGGTGGGAAGCTCAATGTCGGGCTCCTCGTCGAGGCGCTGGTATGAGGCGCCGCTCAGCTTGTTGACCTCGACGCCGAGAAGAGCGGTCGGCGCCCACAGGGCAATCGTCCACGGGCTGGCGGCCGACGGGGTCAGCCGCATCATCGGACGGGTCGGCCAGCAGGGGCAACCGGCACTCACAGTCCGCAAAGGCAGAGGAGAATGGTGGCGAAGCGAAAGCTTCTCGCCAGCGGCGCCATCGACATGGCCGCGGCGAACAGCAGCTGGCCGCCGATCCACGTCATGACGAGATCTGGTCTCCTCTTACGCCACGTCCCGCCGGCGCCGGCAACGGCAACCGACGGGTGCGACATCTTGGCAGCCTCGTCGGCGGGAGACTTGACCAACAATGGCAGCGCAAAGGCGCCGACAAAGGTGACGACCGAGTAGACGAGGAGCGCGGTGCTCCCGATGCGGCCCATGTCTCCGAGGGCATCCTTGGACTGCTTCGCCTCGGGCGGTACGTCGTACCGAAAATACGTCTCGCCGACCCACGTGGTGCCGTAGAAGAGAAAGGGGAACCAGCCGATCCAGGACCAGAACTGCGCCCAGCAGATGGCCTGGATGCGCGGCGGCAGGTGCCGTAGGGTCGTGTAGATCTGGCCCGCGACGTTCTTGATGGGGTGCCGCTTGGCCTCCTTTGTCGATACGAGCACCTTTTCCGTCACCGCCAAGCAGGTGACGGCCGTGGACCCGACGATGGAGAGGGCGGCGATGACGGTGAGCTGCTGAAACTGGGCATCGCCCAGGGTGGTGCCGAAAACCTTGACCAAGTCGACGGAGCCGGCGGCGTAGCCGACCATGTGGCCGACGGCAGACATTCTACTCGCTGAAGGAGGGGGTCAGCGAGGCCCGGCGCGAGGGCGGCATCGGCGAGCACCTACACCAAGCTGCACCCGCCTGCTGCTTTTCGAGCGGTAGAATGTCGACGATGAGGCTTCGAGCGCACGACATGACTGAATATGCGAGGTCGGTCCCTCGTCAACAACTGCTCCATCCACCCGGCCGTTCGGGGAGGAAGTGGGATGGCCCAACATACCGGCGTTGATGGCGAAGTCGACGACGTAGATGGCCAGGACGGCCAGCACGATTGTCGGCATCTTTGATTGCTCGTCACCGCGCATCACCAGCCCGACAATCTCACGGGTGTATCCGAGGACGAGGAGACTGACGGCGGCGACGACGGCGCCCGCCACCATCAGCGGCCTCCTCCGGCCCCATTTGGACGTGTGCTCGTCCGACAAGACGCCGACGACGGGTTGGACGATGAGGCCCGATAGCGGACCGGCGATCCAGATCAGGGACGTATTGCTCTTCGTGAGACCGAGGGTGAGGAGATAGGGCGTGCAGTCTGAGGGCGGGCGGCGAGGTGAGCGACGGCGGGCGGCGTCATCGAATGAGGTAGATATACGTACACGTCATTTCGATCCCCCACGTGAATCTGCATCCTCCCCAAGTCAGTACGGGCACTCATGTACGAACCTGCGAGCAAGGACGAAGGATAGGGGAAGTGCGGTGAAAGGGGAGCAGGCGTACGTGATTCCAATCGCCGCAAAGGTCAGCAAAGTCATGCGCACCACCTCCGGGCCGCCCTTGACGGACGACTCCCCCACCAACGTTGCCATCGTGATATCTTCAGCTGTTCGATGGGCACAAGCCCGGGCTCTGGCTCGGTTGGTCGTCTGTCGTGGAAATTGGCCCTCGAAATCCGACCTGCGCGCAGTCGACGAGCCGCTGATCATCTGTGCCCCGAATCATCACCAAACGGCGAGCTGTAGTTGCGTGACCGAAGGCGGGCAGCTGGCACGCGTATACTGCCGTTTATGGTTCCGTGAGGGCGCAAGAATCATAATCATCCAGCAACTGAGGCAGAAGGAAATGTCGTGCTCGTCCCTACGCCCATGCAGGGGCATTCATGAAACGAGTGGGAATGCATGTCTCACGTCGTGGCCACTGCCGCCAGGCCGATGACACCTATGGTGGGTTCTGTGGGCACCAGCACAGCGCCCCATGCTCGGTCATCATTGGCCCTGGTTCTCTGGAGCGGCCAGTGACCACCGCCAGGTATTAGTACTTGCCAGCTGTAATGCTTGTACATGTCGATTGAGCAGCACCTAGCAGCTTACTACCTGCATCATCCAGTGATGTATTCATACTAAATGATATGCTCATAGCAGGTCATATATTCATGGAAAGTGATATACTCGTACTAAAAGATGTACTCATAGCAAGTGATATATTCATACTAAATGATATACTCATACAAGTGATATATATGCATACTAAATGATATACTCATAGCTAAATGATATGCTCATAGCAAGTGATATATTCTAAACGATATACTCATAGCAAGTGATATATTCAGAGCAAGTATTATACTCATACCAAGTGATATATATTCATACATGCACGTGCTTCGTGCATGCATGTCGACGCAGCTACAAACGTGGTACGGAGTGTACTGGTAGGTATGAATGTATAGGTATCAACCAGGAATTCCACCGCACTCCCTGCGCTTTCACGTTGATTCCATCTATTGTTGCAGTGAATCTCATTGATGGTATCTTAAACGCGAATCTGGCAACCTTGTACATGTACCCTCCGCTGCCTGCGGATCCTCGTCAACGCCTGGGCACCGCTTCTCAGTCTCGAATTAACGCCCGACCCGCGTCCGCATCTCTCGTCGACATGCTGGCTGTCAACCCAAAAAAAAAATAGAATGATGAAGAACAAGGGCCTCGCAAGAGCCTCCTGCAGAGAATCAAGAAAGAGGCTCGAAGCACTTTTCGCTCCTCTCGCTCGCTGTTCATGCCGTCCGGGGTTGATCTGCTTCGCAAAGAAAGGGCTAAGAACCAGAAAGAAAGAATAAAAAAAGGAGATGGGTCTCGGCGTTGCGCGCTGCCCTCCATTATGCTGGCGCAAATTCCATCGGCATCGGCAAAGTGCCCTGGATTACGGCTCGGCCAGCCTCGCAAAGTGTTTGGACCAGATCCATCCGATCTGGCCCTCTGAATCGTCTTGGTTTTTTGCCAACCACAGCTCGCCCTTTTCGGCGATGACGTCAAAGACCTGCAGCATCGGGTCAGTAACCTCTCGGCGAAGAAAGCAAAAATCGTGGCGGAAAGGAGAGTGACGCGGAGAACCACCCACCTCGCCAGCCTGATACGTCAGGTACGTGTAGCCAGCTTCCTGCTTGGTTGTGGCAATGTTGAACTCGAAGAGCGACGCTGCGAACCAGAGGACGTTGTACCCGTCCGAGAGCCTGCTTCGCTCGCGCGACGAGGCTCGCGAGGATCGCTGGCTCTTCGTTCCATCCGGCAGTGGCAGCGCCGAGTGGAAGAGGTTCGAGTACCGGCTCTCGTGCTGGTTCGAGCTGTACGTCGTGTTGGAATCTCGACGGTGTAGGTTGGCGGAATCGGAGCTCCGTCTCGTGCTCGGTCGTGTCGACGTGGCGCCCGTTCCCACCAGCGACCGCGAGCTTCCCGATATTTCGGGGGACCTGGACGACGCCGAGCTCCACTGCTGCGACGCGATCCCCGCGTAGTAGTCTCGGTAGTGGTACATGTGCGGGCTGGGTGCCGCGCCGCTCCTGAAACCGCTCGAGCTGGCGCTGGGCGAGACCGGGATGGACCCGCTGCGGCGTGCGTGAAAGTCAGCATGCGTGGCCGACGAGGCTGCATCGCCGTTGACGGAGAGCACTCGGCCCCGCGTCTCCACGTCCGACGGCCCCGAGCGTGACGTTCTGATGGTCGAGCCGTCCACACTCGTCGCCGACTGAGATGCCCGCCCACGCGTCGCCGAGTTCAAGATGCCGATGCTGTCCAGCTGCTCGTGGGCGTACGGGTAGTCCCGTTGAAAGGTCAGCATCACCTCCTCGAGGTCGGGCAGTTCGTCGCTTTCGCCAGTCACCGCCTTCATCTTCTCCTTCCATATCGCGAACCAGTTGGCTTGGATGTTGACAAAGTTGCCGAGGCAGATGTTGCCCACCCGCTCCGTAAGAGATCCCAGCATCGGAAGCTCCTTCTTGAGCGTGTCGTTCAACGCCTCGTACTGTTCCACGAGCTCCCTGAGCTTCGGATCAACCGACTTCCCCGATCGCTTCAGCTGTTCCGATCGCTCAAAGTCCAGCCGTCGCTTCTGCCGCTTCTTCATCGCCAGGGACGGATTGCCGTACGCCTTGATGACGTGCTCGAACGGCTCGATCACATGCTTTCGGACTTGGGCCAACTGCAAAGGTCAGTGAGCTGGGTGGGCAAACAGGGGGGGAGTCGTTCGGGTGCACGTACATGGTCCTCGAGGGCGACCTTTTCGAGATCGCGCATCGAAATGTTGAACTGAACCCACTTGCTCTCAAGCTCGGGGTAGCTGCCCGGCTGGAGCCTCATGACGAGCTCGATCGAGGAGAGGTACTGAAGGAATTCGTGCACGTACGCCGACACCTGCCTGGTGTAGAACTCGACGTCGCGGAGCACGACTTGAAGTCGGAGGTAGTCGTCGCCGAACTTCTCCTCGAACCGAACGTAGTCGGCATCCTCCGGGGCCCGACTAGTCGACGTCTGAAGCTTGTCGACTCGTTTCCCAAACGCGCGGGCGAAGCCTGCCTTGACATCCGACTCCTTCCGCTTTCGTCCGACGATTTGTCCGACGAGCTCGAAATTCTTCTTGGTCTTGTTGATCTCGATGATGGAGTTCTCCAGCGACTCCTTGGCCGCCATCAGCGCCTCTCGATCCGGGTGATCCTGCGGCGTGTGCTGAAGAAGCGTGACGATCAGGTTGGGGTATTTTGTGATTCTCTGCATCGGTTTGATCAGGAGCGAGTCCAGGTCCCAGGCAGCCGTGAGGTCTTTTGCCACCTCGTTGCACTCGCTCAGCCACATCTTGACCGTCGAGTCTTGCTGGATCTGAATGAGCTGCTTCGCAGCCTGATCGCTGTTGCGGAGGAAGCCTTCGTGCACCAGCTTCATCCTCTCCATGTTCTCTTGGAAAACGGGACCGAGAGAGGTCACGCGATCCCTGGCATCGCTGGGCTCTCCGGTCTTCGCCAGAGCTTGTTCCGGCATGGTGGATTCCGCGCTCCGGGGCGCTGCACGGCCGCCTCTGGGCACGTACACCGAGGCCACGGCGGCCTTGAGCTGCCTCAGGAAAGCGGTATGAAATTCGATGATCTCGTCGCTGTTGCGGAAGACGAGCTTGACCGTCTTGCCGTCCAGTTCAGGGCAAGCCTCGGCGGTTCCCTTGTAAATCTCTTCCACGATGTTCATGTCTCGGACGAAGACGGCCTCTGTGTCGATCAACTCCTTGATGACGTTCCGCCGCTGAATGAGGCGGTGGCGTTCCTGGCTCGTGGGCTCGTCGCCTCCTTGCGCCGACGACCTGGCGTCGCTGTCCGTTTGGGTTGCGTCGACCGAGTGTGGTGTTGGAACTTTAGGCGCGCACTCATCACTCTCCTGCTCGGAATTGGCCAAAGTGCTTCCGCGCTGGGACTGGTCGTAAAAGATGCTCGATGTCCGCGAGTCCAGCGTCGAGGCTGGAGCAGAATGCGGCACAGGAGGTGGTCTGTGGTCAGGAGTTTGGAGGTACGACAAGCTCGCACCGACATCCTGTGTCAGGTAAGGAATGGAGAAACTCTCTCCAGCGTCGACCTCTGGTAGTTGGAGTTGATGAGAATGGACAGACCATCTTGCCGAATCGTCCGCACATTGCCCGTCCGATCCGTACTGCATCCCTGTACGGGACGAAACTCTTTCCCGAGTCGTCGTTGTCGATTCCAAGACGGTTCCGCGACCATAGGCGCGAGATTCGTGCCGACTCTGCCTTGCGGACGACTTCGTGGCATCAGAATCGGCGCTATCAATGGAAAAGTCGGTCCACGCCGACTCTCGGCTCAGCCTATCGTTATCCGTCCTCGACGGGGGCACCACAAGGCTGGATGTATTTGCCGCATCTAGTCGTCGGCCATGGGCGTCGTCTGGGGCACCGACATCGGATGAAGCACAAGTGGATGAACGATAGGACGACAGGGGATCGCCGCAGCGGAAGTCGGGCCGAGACAGCACGAACCTGTCGTGCTCCTCCGTCTTCTCCGCACATGCATCCACAGCTGCATCGTCGCCCCGGGGCGCATTGTCCGAATCCGAGCAGCGGTCTGACCTGCTCTGCACATCCAAGCGAGGAGAGGAAACAGGTCCCGCCTCGCCTTCGCCTTCCCGTTTGGTCTCGGTAGGTTGTGGCGAGGCCAGGGTGGCAGCATATGACTCGATCGGTCGAAGAGCAAGGGAAGGGCCCTCAAAGCCGGCCCTCGAGTCCAGGATCGTCGGGTGGTCTGTTTCGTCACGTACTGCGGCCTGTGACGCCTCGTGCCCGACCTTTGGATTCGCACCCAAGGGATCTGGGTGTTCCCCGGAATGATCCTCATACCTTGGCTGAGGAGAGTCTGTAGCAGAAGTCTGGGGAGCTGGCGGCTTCGCAGATACGAACATGCCCAGCGAAGATTGATACGGCTGAACCGGGGGACTCGTCCGGGGTTCGTCATCGAGATCGGTTGCCTCGGATGTCTGAGACGTCGCGGACCGAGTCTGCGCTTCCGCACTCGTTGGGTGCCCGAGGAGAGCAATGCTCGAGGGGATACCAAGCGTGGGCGAGTCACCATCCGTCGCCAACTGTCCGAGCTGTGGGGGGCTCGGAAGGAGTACTGCGGGTAAGGCGAGGCGTGGTTCGACTCCGTGCCCAGGGTTATCCACGACCGGATTCGCGAAGGGTTCGGTCGGCAGATGCTCCGGTTGCCTCGTCTCGGAATCGGAAGATGCGCCAACCTTGTCGAGAGCACTTGAGATACCCTGCTCCGTCTGCGTTGGGGCGGCGGCGATGGCCGATGCAAGCGATTCGAGATCAGAGATTATCACGTCGGCCATCGCGGCCGGTTCCACTGCCTTCTCGCGACTCCCAATGACTTCCTTTCGGGTCTCGAACGCTTGGCTTTCTCGGATGGATCTGCTGTATGCGAGTCTGATATGCTCCCGCCTGCGCTCGAAGTCAATGGGTCCGACGGATACCTTGCGATGTCTCGTTGCCGATTTGTCGTCCGATTTCAAGGGCATTGCGTCGGAGCCGTTGCTAGAACCTCCGCTGTCGGACCCCTTCATGCGCGAGCTGGCCGTCGCAACCAAGGAGACCGGCCGTCGCGGCCGTGAGCTTCTCAGGGTTGGCGATAACTTGGGCGGGGGCGTTGTTATGTACGCTTCAAGGCGCGGCTTGTTGCCCGGTGTGACAAGGGCTTCGGGGGGGTCCTTTCTGCCCGTCGGCGTTTTCGCCCTCGCTGGGGCGACGGCGGGACGGAAAGCCCTCGCATTCGCACGTGCGCGTTTGAGCCCAGGGGGCGAGTATGAGGGAGGAGAGGGCGGACCAGACGAGTTGGTGGGGCTTCTCAGCTTTCTGTCGGGAATAGGGATTTTGGATATAGATGATGAAAAAACTAGGCTCGTCGGTGGAATGAATCTAGTGTGTGGCCTGCGGGCAATCTGTAAAAATGATGGAGACACTGTGACCTCGCTTCGTGAACGAGTGTGGCCCTTGGGCCGAGACGCAGAGCCGACGTGTGAAGGGTTGACCCGTTGGTTGACATGGCGATACCAGCTGCTTGGGGAAGGAGATTTCGTGTCGGGGCCGGAGTGGCGACGGTGGTGGTGGCGACGGCTCGATTCGGAGATCTTCTGGGATCGGCCATGACCTATCCCGAAGCCAGGAGAGGATACGTCATATTTTTGAGGGAGAATCTCGCCAAACAACAGGCCCCGGGTCGCGGGCGCCGTCGGCGGAGACGATGACCGTTTCTGGCCGTGGTGCAGGCTGCGTGAGGGAGAAGCGACCTTGCACGATGGGTGCGTCATCGAGCTGGAGGCGACGTCTTTGCCGTTGACGGACATTCCAGGCTTGCCGATGCGGCTGGCGAACGACCTTGAGCTGCTGGGCACGGGATCCTCCTGAGGTGCAACGGTCGACCGTTGCCCGCGTGTCCTTGCAGCGTCGTGGCCTTCCTGCGCCGTTTCCTGAGCCAATGATTTGTGAGCGTGTCCGGCAGGCAAGGCGGCGTACGGCGTTGCTCTACTTCGCGCCTTGACGACGACGACGGCGGCGGCGGCAGCGGCATCGCTTACTGCTCGAGGTGGCGTGGATCCCAGTCTGGCAGAGGGTTGCGGGATGGAAGAAAGGGTGCCGTTTTGATCGAATCGCTTCTTCAGATCCTTGACGCTCGGCCTTTTCAACGTGCCCGACGTCGAGTGGGTGCCGTCGTTCGGGTCCGAGGCGGCACAATCGGTGGATAGAGGCAATGAACCGTTCGACGAGAGGGCGAGATGGCTGGCGGCGGCGGTGGCTGCGTCGCCGAAGCACAATGAGGGGCCGATGACGGACGAGGCCATGAGCGGGTGGATGGGTTCGCCGTCGGAGGGTTGGCTGGCTTCGTAGCTCCGGTAGAAGACGTCGGGATTCACGGTCTCGGCGGCATGGTGCGCGTTGGCCAGGGCAGCTGTGTAGTTTGCGGCGGAGCGGCGATGGCCATCGCGGGCGAATTCGTCGTCGTCGTCGTCGTCGTCGTCGCCGGGGTGGGAGGTGCCGTCGTCGAGAGGGTGTTGGGGTCCAAGTTGGGATCCGAATTGGGCATCACCGTCTCCGTGGCCGAAGAGGCTCTCTCCAAGGCGAGGATTCGCACCGTCCGTCAGCAGGCCAGCATCCGGGTCGGGATCCATGGCGATGGCCTGCCTAGGACGAGGCAATCATCCGCCAAGCTGGACGTCGGGCGTCGCGACTGGGCGGGACTCGACAAAGGGCGGCAGGAGCAGGAACGAGCATCGATGCGTTGGCCGACGGGATGCAGGGGGACGCCGCGTACGAGGGACGAAGGCGGGTGGGCGAAATCGAGAGGAGGCTGCTTACGTGGATTGATTCACGTCGAGACCGGCTGGTGCGGGCGGTGGGAGGATTCGTGACGATGTACGCCTGGCCGGTGGTGGTGGTGATGGTGGGAGCGGATTGGGCAAGTGAGAGAGAAAAGGTGATGCCGAGGTGCTGCTACCTGGCAGCGGTGCAGTACCGTTGGTGGTTGGGATTCGGCCGCCCGCGAAAAGCCAGCAGGAGCCACGGCAGGGCAGGCAGGGCAGGCAGGTTGCCAGCAATCATGCACTAACGGGCAAGTACCCAGGTACCGAATACAGGCAGCCAACCAAGTCGCTGCGCGATGTTGCACGACAGCGGCGCACGTACGTGGGAGACAAGAGCCGGGATGTATCCTGTACGAAGATGGGGTCGTCGAATTCGTACATGTACACTACACTGTATTACTTGGTCGCACAGCCGTGCTCCGTACCCTTTGCCGCGACGCTGCCCTCGCGCGGGCCACCTTGAACAACGATGCGGACTGCAGAGTTGGCGTCTGCACCGTGCAGGCACGTTGACTTGGAGCAGGTTGGTCGCACTGGCTGCAACGGGTACCTGATACTCGTTCGTACTAAGCTCCATGTTTGCGCGGTATTCTCCAAATGGCGCGCCCTCCTCGCTTTGCCATTGTGAGCCATCCGTCGGCGTGGCTTGATCCAAGCGATGACGAGGGTGCAAACGCGGAGGACCAAGTACAGAGTACGGAGTACTTGTACATGCATTGGAGGTACCGGTACAAGCACTAGCGAGAGCTCGAACACGAGCGGGATGGTGAACGAACACGTACCGGTACATGTGATGCCGGCGCACTCCGACTAGTAAACATGTAGCTGTACAGCACGAGCCGACCCCGTCGTCCATGTCCATGCAAGCTTCGCTGGCAGCTGGTCCTCTTGTTCCGACTGATCAAATCCTTGTCCCGTCGCCTCACCTTGAGCGAGCGAGCATTTCGCTCGGCAACTCTTCAATCCCGCACGGACTTGGGGGCGCATGCACGGGATTTACACTGTACATGCACGTGTACATGTACATGTCCTTGCATGTGCACTCGACGAGTCCACTGTACAGTAAGTACGGTTGCAGCATGCATCCTCCAACGCTAGCCACCGGCTGTTGGTTGTGTCACGCCGTGTCTGCACCATTGCGATCCCCATCTGAGCTGCGACATTACCTACCTGTACAGTACTCCGTACTCCGTACTCACACATAGTTGCATGCGAAAAGTACACGTACACCTTTGCCTGAGCATATACATACTTGCAGGCATTGCGCTCGCACGAATGAGCACCGGCTGCAAGACAGTTCCAGCATACGATCTTTGCAGGCCTGACATCAGATCCGACCCCTCCGTCAGCGGGCGGCATCTCGTCGTTCCCCCACTGTCTGCTGTGGAGGCCTCGACCGGTACGATTGCCGTCCGCTTTCCTCGCCTTACTTGTGGAGGAAAGGGAGGGAACGAAGGACAAGGGACATGCAAAGAGCGCCCACTGGCTGGTCGAATCAGGCGGTTGACTGGAAAAAAAGTTGGGAAATTGCATGAGAGAAATCGGTAAGCTGTATTACTTACAGGAGTGGCACCAATATTACTTGCGTACTTAGTTGTACTCCGTACTCCGTAGAGTATTACTCCGTACGGAGCACTGTACACTAAAGTACATGTACTTGTGGTTAGGCGTACATGCAAGCATGCAAGTAGGCATAGCAAGTACTCAACTACTTACCGTACAGTGCATGTACATGCACAAGTACAAGAACCCGTGTACTTTTCCAACTGATGTACTGTACAACTACGGAGTAAGTACGGAGTACCTGCAGGCTACATATTAAGTACAGTACGGGTGCAGTACGGGGTATTAAGTACCTCCCCTGCTGTACGTACCCAAGCGCCGTCAACGCGTAGGCTGGTTGGTACCTGACGGCTGTCATATACGGCCCACCATTTTATTCTTAGCTTATAGTTTTCCGTTAACCATCCCCACTTAGCTTCCCGTCAAGTCCACTTTCAGGAACCACAACAAAGCAAGCGATCAGTCAAACAATGAAGCCTTCGCTCGCTCCCTACCCCCATTCGAACGCTCACCCCGAGCACGCCGCACTTGCCGCACATGGCAACCACTTGCCGAGGAAACTCACATGCTCTGTGAAGTGGGTATTGCCGGGCGACGGGATGGCAACACCGCTGATTGGCTCTCGATGTCAATGCAAACGGCGACGTGCTAGCCGCACTGTGACACTGGGCAATCTAAGTACATAAACGACCCTGGGCTGGGCCCAGCATCCAGCCAAACCGCTAGCGCAAGATTACGGTGGATTGAAATCAAGGGAGGAAACCGCTAGCAGCCTGTACACTGTAAGTATCATTCAAATAAAATACTCAAGTACAAGGACGAGTAAGTACAACTACATTGGTATCTTGCATTCGCACCAGTACTTGTACTAGTACGGAGTATATGTACTGTAAGTACCTTGAAATATCCAGGTTGCTGCATCGAAGTGGTGCTACTAGTATGGAGTACATGTACTGTACAGTACGAGCACGCACGAGAGTACATCGTACCTTGCATTTACTCAGCTCCGAAATATCCGAACACTACGGAGTAGTACGGAGTATTCTTGGAGTATTACTGTACTGTACTCCGTACAGTACTTATTACTTGTAGTGCGTGTCTGTTGCTGTGCATAGGTGGGTGTATGGAGTAGTTGTGCGTACTCTTAATATGGGTGTTCGAGTGCATATATTATCGTGCATCCGCATGCACCAGAGACCAGCAGGACCATACTGTGCAACTGCGCGACACGATTTTCGTACAGTTTTTTCAAGTATCATGGTAGTACCTAGGAATGGCTGTGCCTTATTACTGCGATGTCGACGATTCGCTGTCCACTGCATGTGGAAGCTACGTACATGTGCATGTATCTCGTTGAAGGCGTCTGAATGCTACTACTGCACACAGGTACAAGTAGTTGTACGATGTAGCTACTAACCTATTATGCAGAGGAGGTAGAAATAAACCGCAAGTAGGTGTCCGTGGACAAACACGGGTGAATGCTCTCGCTTCAAATGTGGTATGATGCAGGTGTGCTGCACCTTGCCTCCCAAGTAAAATTCGCAGATGAATACATGTAACTCTCATCCCACTGCGCGTGAGTATGAGCATCCTCATTCGCTCCCAAGGGCTAGAGGTGTCTACATCTAGGACTAATTTTGCAGCCTTCTGTAGCTGAACATTACGATGCATGTGAATGATGGTGTACTGTACGTATGTGTATAGTGGGGTGGCAAAAGTGTCGATTCACTTTGTAGTAGTACCGCTTACCAAAACTGAATCCTCATTTTTGTCTGCGACCGTACGTGCTGAAGACACAGTAATTAATACCTATCAGGTTAATACGTGCGGAGTACTCCCGTACTGCACGAGTACCTTCTAGTGCAAGCAAGTATTGCTGTAAGTACTTATTACAGTCCTGCCAGCATGTAATGTAAAGCAGGTGGGGCGTGGGGCGTGTAAAGTGTTCGACGTCCATTCTGTATCGAGCAGATCCGTTGCGAGACGAGACACGATCACGCCAATAGACGCGATTCTGCGTCATCGCCATGACTTCGCGACATGGACAGAGACGTCAAGCGGAAACGCAGCAGACGTGACGCGTCCGGAACCTGCCATGGCCAGAGCAGCGACTTCGAATTGCCCGTTCGCCGGGACTTGCTGAGCCAATGCTATGGCACTGTCCAAACACTGCGAGACTACATCCTCTGCAAGCTCCCCCGATCCTCGAGGCTGCGCCGCAAAAAGATTTCTTCGTTGAGAAACGGCAACGAGTTTGAAACCAATATCGGACGCTTCCTGGATACGTCCTTGGTGTGCATCTGCGACCAACGGCAACAACCCGAGGTGGAGGTGCCCGTGTACGAGCAGTTCCTGTCCTTTTCCCAACGAGGGGATGAGTCCTACGTCACCCTGTCCGATGGAATACCCGCCGCCACCGGTGTGCAGGCTGAGGTTTGTCGCCTCGTCTGACCATGTTCCATCTTGGACCTTGTGCTGAAACGAACCAGATTGTCGACTTTGTCGTCTGGAGATTCTTCAAGCGGGAACAGAGCACTCGGGCGCGACCCAAGCACCTCCTGTGCGATGGATATCGTCGAATGGCTCGGGAGGGAGACTCGGCCTTGACCACAATCCCGGGGGTCTACAGCCTCTATCCCAACTCTCACGTGGCAACCCTCAAGCGAGAGCCCTGGCCACATCTGCTGGCGCTGCTGGGCCAGTCAGGGCAGAAAATCATGCTGGATTTGCTTGTCGATTGTTCAATTTTCATCGCTCTCGAGATAGACCTCGGCAACTACTATCAGCTCAGCGGTACGCCTTCCATCTGCCCTCTGCCCGGTCGTGCACTCGAGCCCAGCATCGTTCTGACCTGCCACAGGCATGCCGCTCGCCGAACTTGACTTGTCCAGGAATCGGTCGTCGCCGGCAGAGATCACAGCCAGGAAACCATCAGACATAACGCTCGTCAGAAGTCGAATATTTTATGCCAAGCCAACGCTCACAGCTCGTGGCCGTGTTCACTTCGGTTACAAACACATTCGTACGCTTGCTCGTCCCCCTACACTCTACCGACGCAATTTGCTGAAGAACAAGCTCTGCAGACGTTCTAAATCGATGTCTGTATTCTCAGCAGTCGTTGCAGAATGGTGAAGTGCCGACACCGAAGGATAAGGATGCAACCAAACGCAACGAAGCCAACACTTGCAAGGTGATGATGTACATGTTCCCGCGCCAGTTTGGACTACACAACGTCTTCAGCTCAACAGTAAACTTCCTGGAAACGGCCCAGAAGTTCCAGGACTATACTTGGCGGGAAGAAGAGATTGCAGGGTTGATCGCAAAGGCAGATGGCACCTCTATCGGGGGGCAGTCCTTAAAATTACCCAAGAGACTCAGGGGGGCAACCAGGACCTTGGTTCAGAGACTTCAGATCCTTCACGGGCGCTGCTCATACGCAGAGCTTCTCCGTCATTATTGCCCAACGTTTCTCGACAGGCGCCGCACTCGTAATTCCAACACGACCAACGCGCAACCAGAGACCTCATCTTGCGCTGCGGCGCTGGGACAGGCAGTGACAAACGGAGTGCCACCAGTCGCATGCCGCCCGAAGAAAGTCAACCGTCTGAATTCTCAGCTACCTTTGCTCCCGTCTGATGTCAACTCTCTTGAAGCGCTGGCTTGTCCTGCGTCGCACGTGTCAGCATTTTGCCAAGCAGTTCTCTCCAAGATAATACCGAATGACTTTTGGGGCGAGGGTGATGCAATGTGCCACAACCGGGCGGTATTCCTGAACAAGGTAGACCACTTCGTTAAATTGCGGCGCTTCGAGTCGATGACGTTGCACGAAATTTCCCAAGGTCTCAAGGTTCGTCCAGCGTCTCACGTCCTCGCTTCCTCATCGAACAGAAGTGGAAAATGTTGACGCCGTGCAGGTCGTAGGTCTGGCCTGGCTTCGACCGCCTGGCCAGCAAGGCCACAGGCTTGGGCAGACCGACAAGGGCAAGCGAGATGAAATCTTTCTCGAATTTTTGTATTATGTTTTTGATTCCCTCTTGATACCCCTGATACGGAGCAACTTTTACGTGACCGAGTCCAATCAAAACCGCTCTCAACTGTTTTACTTCCGCCACGATGTCTGGAGGGCTATCGCGGAGCCGGCCATGGCAGACATCAAGAAGAGTATGTTTGAAGAGGTCAACACCGTGGAAGCGCAGCAAATCCTCAACTCCAGACGGCTTGGCTTCAGCCACATACGACTATTGCCCAAGGGCAGCAAGCTGCGCCCGATTATGAACCTGCGACGGCGTCAGCTGAGCAAGGGCTCCTCAAAGCTTCTCGGTCCCAGCATCAACACCGTTCTGAAACCGGTTCACACCATTCTGAAGTTTGAAAAGGTATCTACATAATGCTGCTTTTGCCGAGCATGTCTAACGCGCGCTAACCATCATCTGAAGGATACCAATCCTCTGAAACTGGGATCAACCATGTTTTCTGTCGATGACATGTATCCTCGGCTCAAGGACTTCAAGAAATCTTTAGGTCCGATGAATGGACGCCTTTACTTTGCCAAGGTGGATGTTCAAGCCGCCTTCGACACCATTCCACAGAAAGCAGTCATCAAAATCATTGAGACCGTTCCTACAGAGAAGACTTACACCATGATTAAGCACGCCGAGGTGCGACCTGGCGAGCGTGCAATGCTCGTACCCAATAAACCGGCAACTAAACCAGTGAAGCGCTGGCATGCAAATGCTTTTGCCGCAAGTCGCGACGGCGCACCACTCCAACAGCGACTACACGGCGATCTTGGCCGCAGAAGGAGAAACACGGTCTTTGTGGACAGTGCCATGCAGGTGCAGCACGACGCAAGCTCGCTCATGAAACTATTGGCAGACCACGTGGAGCGAAATCTGGTCAAGATTGGCAAGAAATACTACAGGCAAAGAACTGGCATACCTCAGGGTTCGATTCTGTCTTCGCTCATGTGCAACTACTTCTATGCCGATCTGGAGAAGCAGCGCCTGGGTTTCCTCAACTCGCCAGACTGCTTGCTCATGAGGCTCATTGACGACTTTTTGCTGATCACTCTTGACAAGGCCAAGGCTATCAAGTTTGTGCAAACGATGCACCAAGGTGTACCCGAGTATGGCGTCAAGGTCAATCAAAAGAAGACGTTGGTCAACTTCGAGATGCAGATGACCGGTGGCCCCGTTTCCAGAGCAAACGGGGCGTGTTTTCCATACTGCGGCGTTTCCATCGATTGCCAGTCACTAGAAATTATGAAGGACAGAGACCGGAGCAACGTTAGTGGTGAGTGTTCTTTCCCTGCACGGCACACAGCACATGTTGGCTCACGTTCGAGTCCCCAGAGAGCTCGTTCACCGTCGAGTTTGGCCGCTCGCCTGGACAAAACTTTCAGCGGAAGGTTCTAAGTACGTTGGGCAGGAAAAAACTTCTGAAAGATATGCGCTGACTCTAGCTATAGACTCGTTCAAGATACAGTCGAACCTTATGCTCTACGACACGTCTCACAATTCCACCAAAACTGTCCTGCGATCCCTACACGGCGCCTTTCGCGAGACGGCATTGAAGATGTGGATCTACATCCGCTGCTTGACTCGGCCTCAACAGCCCAGCACGCGTTTGATAACCCGTACGCTTCCGTAGCATCTACATTGCCATGTTACCTCATGCCCTAATTATTACTACAGGTACCATTTCCAAAGTTGCCGAGGTCGCTTTTTTGATCCTGTCAAGCAAGGCGAGGAAGAAGCAGTATCCGCTATATTCATGCGACATTCGCAAGGGACAGGTAGTTGCGTAAGTGATTGTTGCCTCCGAGACCATCTTTTCTGTGCGTGCTCGCTAAACCCATGGCAGAACGGCATATGGTGCATTCCTAGAAGTCTTGAGTCAAAAGCAATCGAGATATGGCGACGTGATATCGTGGCTTCAAGCGCAAAAAATAAGAGCACCCTCGGGGTGCAATTAACTCGTTGCGCACGCTGTGATCTCCATCAAGAAAAAAATACCTGTATCCATTTGCGTCCACGTCAAAGACAAACATCATGACGGAGAGTGATCGCTCGTCTTGCTACGTTTCATGCGTCTTCGGACATGATGCACATCATTTGAACTTGGCGCTTTATCTGTTGAGGTGAACCGAGGTCTGTCGTTTTACAATGCGATGCCCGTCTCCCACCAATGCGCTCCGGAATGCCACTTAGGAAAGTGATCTCGATCCCACCTCCACCAATGATCCGTCGGGTGGCCGTACCCAAGCCAGCGAAGGGGCGAAATGGGAACCGGTTCCAACAGCCACAACCCGGAAGAGGAAATGTCATCAATGAACAGTGTCGACGTGGCGTACATCCAGACGAAAGTGAAGAGGAAGTTGGCGATGCGGGTCAGCATCCGAGGTGGATTTGGCACGCGTCGTTTCATCACCTTGGCAAGGCCGTCTTGAATGCTGATGCCGGCGACTTGGAGAAGAAAGAATAGCGGCGAGCGCCAAGGTCTTGTTTCGGGAATAGACGACATACTACCGAAGGCGTGAAGCAGGCCGGACTGAAAGAAGGATAAGAACATGGCAACGGCGGCAGCTGTTTGCGAGCCTTCCCGGAGGTATCCTCGTCGCTGCAGATAGAGGGAGGGGGCGAGGAACTGCTGGCGAAAGGTCTGGTGCCACCAGTCTCCCCACCAGCCGGCGAGACCTTTATCAAGAACAAGCGAGAAGGAGCCGAAAGTGGAGGAATAGTGCCAGAGGGCGGCACGCGACGGCCAGAGAGTCTTGAAGAGCCAATATTGAACGACATTGTTGACGGCGAAGACGGCATCGAGAGCAGCCAGGACGCCAGATAAACAGAGCAATTCCCTGTAGGCAATGATGACCCACGGCGACAGACGTTGAAGATGGCGGGGAAGCTCGGAGGCGTTGTCTGGGCCGTGGATGAAGTAAGGATCCATCATCATGGAGACGGATAGGAGATCCAGAATGCAGTACATGATGAGGATTTTGACAACGTGTTTGCGGATAAACTGCCGTTCGGTGAGGCAACGCTCATAGCCGCTGCCCGTCACTCGAGGCATCGAGTTGAGGTCCACCCGGTCTCCCAATCGGGTCTTTGCAGGAATTTTGGGCCGCGGAATGGATGATATCGACCAGTTCCAGCCTGCTCTCTTGTAAGCATCCGCAAAATCAGGATATTGGAACGAAATATCTTGCCTGCTCCTCGAAAGCTACACATCAAATCCAGGACCCAGCCGAGACGGTTCAGGAAAGGGGCGTTCGCAGGAAAGGGCTGCCAGACGAGATGATGTCCGACCTCTGCATCCGTCATAGATTCGAATTCTTGGGTACGAGGGCCAGCGGTAGGCACGCCGATGTTCCGGCTGCGAAGGCCATGGGAGGTTTGAGGGCTAGTCGCACTCGCCAATGTGCTATCCGTTCTTTCGTGCGTCGCCTTCCGGAGGACTCGTATCGCTCGTGCGGCCTCGAACTGCGGACGCTTCCAGACGAGCAAGTTCATGTTCAAAACGACGCCCCAGGAGGCCATCAGCCCGGCAGCATAAGCACATGCCATGTTCGTGCTGGAAGACTGGCGAGCGACATTGATGTTGAAGAGGACGACAAAAGCGACGACGAGCCATCTTGTTTGGTAGAGCCAGGGGCGGTGCGTGTGAGGGATGGTGAGCCACAGCGCGGGGACGATGAAGGCACCAAGCACGCTGTAGGGTATCAACAACGGCTTCGCTTGACCGTCGGCGACAGCCTGTCTGAAGGCGGACCGGTACGCATGCCTTGTAGCGTCGTCGAGGCGTTCCATGGTCGGATCGTCCTTGATGAGGAAGGCAAGGCAAGGTCCAGTTTCGGGCGAGGAGAAGGAAGGAGATGGTTTTTCATTCCAGGCATAGTGGGAGTTGGGTCAGCGGATGAGCTCCATGGTGCCATGCCGAGCACGACTGAAACACGAGCCACCGTTCGAGTGATGCCCTTTGTATCTTTGGGGAGGTTGTGCTCGTGAGATGGGTGACGAACGTGACGGGCGAGTATGGAGGAGCGCGAGCGTTAGGTGTATATGTGGGTATGTACGGTTGCATGTACTTACATAGCAGCACTGTACAAGTACACCTGGAGCACTCCTTGAGGGCCTACTGCACTGTACTGTAGGTACTTGTGCTCGTAATTTCGATGGCAACCCGTCAGCCACTCATCCAATACTGGATCGTGACAGGGGACGGGGGGGCAAAACAGGATACCAAGTACGGAGTACAGTAATACTCTGTAGGTATTAATACAATTGAACAGGCTCGGCAGATGGTGGCCACTTCCATGGGCGGCGCTAAGAGCCCGAAGCAAACCCAAGCAATGATGACAGACTGAGACCGACAGCAGACACGGTATTACTGGTAAATACAGCACAACTACGGAGTACTGTAAGTACCTAGTAAGCACACACCCCCAAAGCGACCCCGGGACCAGGGGCGGTGGGGGCCGGGCGGGTCATGAGACGAGCTCCCAAGATCAAAGTCAAGCTGGTGACTGATCAAGCGCAAAAAATCGCTAGGCCTAGTCGAGTTAAACGAGCATTCCGACGACGACGCCGCCGAAGCAGGATTACCACCAACTTCGCGACGTCGATATACGCAACTCATGTCTCCTCCCAAAGCAACCCGTTGGGAATCAGCGTGATGGGGAGCATAATGATACAAGACAAGATTCCAACAAGCCTGTGCACTAAATACTGTTGCTCACCTCTCTGCTCCAACACTCAACGGCCCCCAATCCTTGTTTGCGTTGTTTGCGTCGGCATAAATCGGATGGATTAGGCGGGTACTACTCCGAAGAGAGGGCAGTCGAAATAGTCGTACCATGACTGCAGCCATAAATTATTGCTCGGAAGGGGAAACTGAATGGGCGTGGCGTGCGAAACGATGCGGAGACGTGGCGATTGTACACTCTGCACTGCACGTATTGGCACAAGAGGGAACGGCGACGCTGGATCTCGCGGTGCATGTCAAGGTAACCAGCTAGTAGTTTGCAGAAGCATGAATGGAGCTCGGCTGGTTGGCTATATGGCGGATACAGTCAGCTGTCGTGAAATAAGAACACGCGGAAGGAAATGCCTCGGTGCTTTCCACAATCGTCGAGACAAATCTCGAGTTGCTCTTTCCGCCTTCTCGCGTGGTACGTGCCATGGCCAAACTCGGCAAGGGCCTTGCAGGTGTGTTTCCCTCGCGTCACTTTGACCAGCGGAGGATGCGCTGCTTCACACAAACAACATGCAGAAAATGGAGGCCCGGGCAAAACGAAGAGAAGCAGGGCCAGAGAAAGGTAAAAAAAACACGCCACCTCTCTGTTCGAACGCCGGGATTTGCACCCAGGCTGTACTCTGTCAGTCGGTGTTCTGTTCCCTTAACGACTGCGTCACTTACTCTCTTCCTTGGGAGGGAAGCGGGTTAACTACTACCCCACGTCCGATTTACGAAAGCGAGCAATAATTCCCCTTATAAAGCAGTGGCCAGCCGGGGCAGGCCCGGTAGCAAACCTTGGACGGACCTGTGAACGGCCGTGAATCACTCTTGGGTCCTCGCTGGCTGGTCGTGGCTGGGGCGACGAACGGACCGTGGCTGGCGGGCGCCTGCAGCTGGTCGAGGGATGGAAGTTGACAGGCAGCCAGCCACGACGTCAACCATGCCGATGCTGGCTCATTTAGCAGAGCAGAGGCAGTCTCCCATCCTCGAACACTCGGGACGAAGGCAGCTCCAACATGGGCATACGACCGCTCTTCATTCATAATGTTCCGTCGGGCAAGAATGTTCGACACAAGCTGGCAGCGGACAAACGGCATGGTCTGGTCCAAGGTGCAGCCAGGTAGCTGGTGTGGGAATGGCTGGTTCGCGCCACTGCAGCATCTCGATCCCTATTAGCCTCACCGGCCTGGCCCGAGTTGACCGTACCCTTGGCCGCAAGTCCCGATGCGGCAATTGAGTCGCTGATCGATGAGGGCCTTTCGCCGCCGCCGCCCAGAGATGCTCCCAGGGTTCAGGGCGGAGGTAATGTGGGTTTTTTCCGTCCCGGAAGACTCGTGAGACCCACGAAGGAAGAACATCAGCACCATCATCTGGCTCTAACCATTGCGTAGAGTACACTCCGGAGCGGTGCTGTGACGAAAACCGACGTCGCTCAGGGGAGCACTGCCCACGACGGCCGCTGCGCGCCTATCAGTTGGTACCCTGGGAAGCGCGGCCTGGAGCGGTGCCAGCCATCGGACTTTGATGTGTACCATTCCGAAAGGAGAAGAAACTCAGCTTGCGTGGGTAGGGCGCAAACATGCTCAGGGCATCGTCGGATGCAAAGGACACCGCGAGAGAGCTGAGGACAACGGAAATAGAGAGCTGCATGGCGCGGCCACGCCCCTTTGCGAGAACTCGTCAGCCGAAGAACGACCCACCGAAATATCGGAACATTGTCATTGGCTGTTGCTGACGCTGTCGTCGGATTCGCCGCTGGCCGGAGCACGACACAGTCAGCAAGCAAGAGGACGGACCCATCTTGGTACCTTTCATCATGTATTAATGTGCAGTACCCAGGACGGGCCTAAGTTGCTGTCAAGCCGTCGCCATCCAGTCGACTTGTGTGACATCATGGCGCTAGCTTCGAGGACCTGTCCAACTTGGCGCCCGCTGCCGTGCTGCACATGTGCGCCTGCTCCTCCAAGTACTTACCTGTACATACCGCCGACCATACCAAGTGTGGCGTATCTGCTTGGCCGGGTCCTCTTGATGCAACTCTCACCCAACCCAACGATCAATTGGTAGCAATAATTCCCGGTTGTTTCCACAAGGTGCTCCGAGAAGTCGAGAGAACGACGCCTGCCTTTGAACTATACTCTTGCTGCTTCTGGACCGAGCCCCGGCGTTGTCGTCGGAGCCGCTCGACCTCGCTCATCAAACCCCAGCTTTGAGTGCGTCATCACCGTCGATGTCGTCGTTGCATTCCTCTCTCTCCCGGCTCGATATCGCTCCTTGGTCCCATAATTTTCCGTCATGACCTCCAAATCCGCCAAGAACCCATCGGCCAGCGATGTGCCAACACACCGGGCCTGTGACGAATGCCGTAAGTCGTCTCATGGACAGGTCCGGAACTTCCGGCCGAGAGCTCACTTCCCACTCACACGCGTCCTGCAGGAGCGCGAAAACTAGCTTGCACGAAGGAGGTCGACGGCTGTGTACGATGTAAGAGGGAAGGTGTATTGTGCCATTACTCGCCGCAAAAGCCGATGGGCCGTCCGAGAAAGCGTCGCCATGTGCCTTCGGCAGTAGGCGCGTCGGGGTTGGTTGGGGGGCCTGCAGCGGACGAACTCGTCTCGCCGCCAAAGGATGGCGGCATCGATGCTCGCGTACAACTCTCGGGCACAAACCTCGACTTCTTCTCCCAAGATACGGACCCCAGCCTGGATTTTCTAGACTTGCTGCCCGCGGGCTTCCACGATGATGGCGGTGACGACCTTTTCGGCCCGCATCCGCTTGGTGCGCCTCCGATATCAACCCTGAACGACCTGTTTCTCGATGACCCAGCGGCTTCGGTGCCCTGCACTGATGCCGGCCTGGAAGGGTTCGACTTTTGTGTGCCACGCTCCCCAAGAACTGCAGTATTCGACGGTACCGGTGACTCATTTGAGCTTTGGACGCCCTCTCGGCGTTCAACACCTCACCGGCAGACTCCCGTGCCATGCCACGGGTGCTTGCCAGGGGCGGCCGAATCCCCTGAGCCTGTGCCAGGGGGCCCGCTTAAGGCGATGCCGAACACCTCCTGTGGCTGCCTTGCATCTCTATATCTGGCGCTCGAATCGCTCTCCCGCCTCCCGTCCGACGCAACATCTGCTACGCGCGTGGCAAGGGATGCCTGCAATGTGGCGCAGAATGTTGTGGACTGCCGAAACTGCTCAAATGCCTTCCTTGACGACCCCACGAAGCCGCCGCCGATTCAATCGTTCCAAAATCTCATGTTTCTGGGGGCACTGCTGCCATCCGCTTGCAATTCCTACGCGTCGATCCTCGAAATGGTCGATGAAGAGTGTGCTGCGGCGAAGAGAGAGAACCGGACCATCTACTTTTCGTTTGAAGGCGTGGCTGGGCATTGGGGGGATGTCGTCGAAACCCAGGGTCATTGCGCGGCCATGAAGCGGCTGGACGGTTGCTGTCTACCTCCTGATATCTGGAGGACGACGATGCGCGCGATATTGAGGTTGGATATCTACGGACAAGACGAGTCGCGGTGCAATGCGCCATCCGCTGTATGCCGACAACGGGGGCTGAGGGATGTGCTGAAGCAAATGGACGAAACGTCGCGGCGGCGTCACGAGGTGATGGACGAGCTCTACGCCAATGGGCAAGCCCCAAAACACTCACACTTCATGATGTCTCCCGCGAATCGGCCGCCTTGTCCTCCCGAGCAGAGGAACTGTGTCAGAATACTGGACACGGCGAGACTAGCATTGGAGAGCCTGGTCATTGCCTAAGAACGGGTAGGCTAGTCAATCTCTTCCCCAGCATGATTATTGCAAACGACGACCTGCACATGGGAACTTGCGCCTTTCTGCGCCCAAACCGCGGA
Source organism: Drechmeria coniospora (assembly GCF_001625195.1). Taxonomy (NCBI): domain Eukaryota; kingdom Fungi; phylum Ascomycota; class Sordariomycetes; order Hypocreales; family Ophiocordycipitaceae; genus Drechmeria; species Drechmeria coniospora. Next base: position 6,598,333 of record NC_054391.1, read on the forward strand.
TAGATGTCGCCGCAAGAGGAATTTCGACAAAACGGGAGTCCTACCACGGAACAGGAGGAAGTGGCGCCTCGGGATAGACGGGGCCTCAAGAACACGCCTACATAATCATGAATATACCATCCTTGATGGCACTTTGAACAGTTCTCCATACGATCTGGGCATGAGGCATACATATGAATGGACACTGGATCAGTTGGACACCTGCCCCTATTTTTTGGTCGCGCCATAGATCTAACAAAGTCACCGAGGCCATAACCCGTTCCCATGCAGTGACCAAAACGCCGTGCTTGTGCATTGAAAGCCAGATAGCGCGCTCTGCGACATGCTGCTTTGCGGCCCCGTTCAGTCTTCGTCCTGCATCATGGCCAGGACATCAAGCTCCCGTTTGACGAGGCGATCGAATTCGTCGCGCTCGATGCCCGACGCGCGCGACAACAGGTACAGGCTCCTGATGGAGCGGGCCACGTGCTGCTTCACGCCGAACTCGTTCTGCTCCTGCTTTCCGGCCGTCTCCTCGAGCTTGGCGACGGTATGGGGGCCATTGGAGCTCGCGCTCGACTCGGGTCGCGGGTGGGCCATCTCGACGGCCAGCGCGTCGTGAGGCGGCGACGAACCAAGCAGGCCCAGAAGGCCGGACCGGTGGTGCTCACTGGGCTGCGGCTGGGCGAGGACGGCACTGTCGTGGCCTTGTGGCTGGCCTCGACCGAGACCCAGGGACGGCATCAGGTGCGCTTGCTGGGCCTCCTCGTCCGGGTCGTGGTTGTCCATGGCGGGCTGGACCTGGTCATACTGCGCAAAGTACTCGTCCTCTGTCGAGCCGGAGTGGTACTGCCTCGCCGCCTGCGAGGCGTGGCCTGCCGTTCCGGGGCCCGGGGAGCGCGACACTTTGGGGGTGCGAGCGGGGGTGGCATCATAGCGGCCCCAGTAATCGTCGTCGTCGTCATCGTCGTCGTCGTCGTCGCCGTCGCCGTTTCTTACGTCCTTGTTGACGCCGTTGACTTGGATCGTGGACGGATGGCTCTGACCAAGCTCGAACCGCTGTTCCGCGGCGGCGATGCTCGACATGCCACCAAAGTCGGAGAAGGGTTCGGCCTTGTCGGCGACGGAGACCTCCCCGACCCTCCAGCCGTCACCGCCACCCTCTTGGTCGTTGACACAGTAGATGAGACGGAAGGTCAGGCCCAGCTCCCGCAGGACAACGAGGGCTTGGAGCGTTTCCTCGTCGAGACGCCTGTAGCGCGTTTCAGACTCGTGCTCCCAGTCGACCTCGACCTCGCCCGAAACGGGATGCGGCTCGAGGGCGGGCCCACGCACGACGTCGGCCAGATCGACCGTCTTGGCCGGCTCGTAGCACAGAAGGCGCAGCCAAGGCTCGGCGGAGGAGCTGGAGAGCAGCTGGACTCGCTGGCGCAAGATGGGAGACAGGAGGGGCAACACTTGACTTGCCGGCTGCGTCGATGCGGCGGCGGCGGGGAGAGCCGGCAGGAGGGGGGCCAGGAGAGCGGCGGGATCGGGAAGGGGTATGGTGGCCATGGCGAGCTGTGAGGTGGTGAGGGCCGATGTCCAGCAGTCCGACGACGCCGTGGGGGGCCGCCAGACGGAGGCGGGGTGGTGAGTTTGGCGGTAAGAAGACTATGGTTGCGATGCAGTCTCACATGCTCGTTACCGATCGGTCTTGGACGAGCACATTCAGCTTCTTCGTTCACTTCGTCGTCGTCTGCTTTTCCTTCCCCGTCGCCACTTGGACCAGCAACAAGAGCTACGTACGATTGGTGCCGTCGCCCGTCGTTCGGGGGATGCTACACGAGAAGGATAAGCGAACTGGAAGGGGGACAGCAAGACGATGAAAAAAAAATGGAAGCGAAGAGAGGACAAGGACGGCGAGGCGAGAATACGTCAAGTGACAGGCCGATTTTGGACGTCTCGTTCCCGTGAAATGGACATGGCAGTTCCGATATGGGTTACGGCCGCGGCAAGGGGCAGCCAATGGCGGCACCAGCAGCTTCTCCATGCTTCGGGGCAAAGGAAGCACGAGCAAACGAGCCGAACAGGGTGTGCTCCTGTTTCCTTCCTACCAGCCGAACCAGCACAGCAGTGCGGAGTAGGGGCTCGTACGGCGCAGTTAGTGCCGATAAGACGAGTGCAAGTCGTATGGTATGGCTTGCTTCGGCTATAGGTGTACTGTAGGCAAGTACTGTACCTACTAGGCTAGTTCGCAAACGCAACAAGGCTACCAGTAGTTTGCCTATTCGTCGTTGTCGCAGTCCGTTCAGGGGCTGTTGGTGGTGCAGGTGGGGTTTGCATGTGCCTGGGTTCGGCCATGGGCGTGCAAGTACAGTACGTAAGCGCTACCTATAGTACTGTAGGTGTAGGTAATAAGTGTGCAAGAAAGTACTAGCCTAGTACTTATAGGTTCGCCTTAGTGGATGCTTTCTTAGGTGTACGGAGTACAACTATTACCTTGTACTTACACATGTGCTTATACTGTAATTACTTAAGTACTTATACTTTCTTACACAAGCAACCTACTGTACTTGTACTAGAGAAAGTACTTACATGCTTAAAGGTACAGGACATCGCGACGTGCCCGCCAGATACATCAAGCACGTCGCCGTAAGCAGGCTCCAGGACGCTGGGCGACGAAACTCTGGCCATTTCTCTGATCGATGGGAAATCTGTTGATGGAAAAGGAAATCCTAGTGAGTTTTGGACGTGGAAACAGGCAGTTACTCGTACCTGGTATTTTCCGTACATCGCACAGTGCTCCGTAGAACCGCATCCTCCAGATAATTATACCTGCTGCCTACCACAGTGCCGATTTTCAGACCACGCCCTTGCTGGCCGCTCAATACCAGCCGCTTCTGGGGCCTTCTACACTCACACCCTTGCTCGTTCGGGACCGCAACAACGTCGTTCCAGAAACCAACATTGAATCTCTCGCTGCTTCGCAAAGCACGTCTCTGATATCGGCCCAGCGGCACGGACAAACATCTCGCCCTTGATGGTCCTTTTCTCTTCTTGGAATTCTCGCAACCTTGCATCAGTATTCGTTGATACATAACCGTTTTCGTCTCCCGGTACGGCTCTGCTGTGCCAACGTTGCGTGCCGTGCGCAGCCCGCGAGCCGACCAGGCGGCCTGCATGTCCTCCAGCGCAGGTCACCTCAAGGATGAGGTGCGCAAGGTTGCCCCGATTGCAGACCGAGGTCGATGACCGGAGCCGCTGCTGACTCTGGCATCCTAGGGTTCGAAGCTCCAAGTCATATCGGCTGGCGCCATCGCCGGCCTCTTTTCCAGGTACGCCATTTTGAGGCCCCCTCCCCCGGGGCGAACCCCATCTCACAAAGGTAGATTCGTTGTCGCGCCCCTCGACGTCGTCAAGATTCGCCTCCAGCTCCAGCCACACTCCCTCTCCGACCCCCTTCTCCCACTGCGCGAGGCGCCCGCATACCGAGGGACCGTTGGCACTCTCAAGCACATCCTTCGCCACGAGGGCCTCACGGGCCTCTGGAAGGGCAATGTCCCCGCCGAGCTCCTGTACGTCTGCTACGCCGCCGTGCAGTTCACGACGTACCGCACCACGACCCTCCTACTCCGGACCTCGCTGCCGACGAAGCTGCCCGACGCTGCCGAGAGCTTCGTCGCCGGCGCCACCTCGGGCGCCGTCGCGACGAGCCTGACCTACCCCCTCGACCTGCTGAGAACGCGATTCGCAGCCCAAGGGAGGCGTCGCGTCTACGACTCGCTGCGGAGCGCCGTGCGGAACATTGGCCGGGATGAGGGCTGGAGAGGCTACTTTCGTGGTCTCGTCCCCACCCTGGGCCAGATCATCCCCTTCATGGGCATCTTCTTCGCCACCTACGAGGGCCTCAGGGTCCAACTGGCCGGCCTGCACATGCCCTGGGGTAGCGGCGACGCCACGGCCGGCATCTGCGCGAGCATCATCGCCAAGACGTCCGTCTTCCCCCTCGACCTGGTGCGCAAGCGAATTCAGGTCCAAGGTCCGACGAGGAACAAGTACGTCTACAACAACATGCCCGAGTACACGACGGCCATCCGCGGCATCCGCATGATAGCCAGGACGGAGGGCATCCGAGGCCTCTACAAGGGGCTGTCCGTCAGTCTGATCAAGGCGGCGCCGGCGAGTGCCGTCACCTTGTGGACGTACGAGCGCAGCCTGAAATACATCATGAGCCTGGACGCGAACCGAGAGTCACCCTTGTAATTCGACCCAAACGGGCACGCTAGGTAACCTAGTTTTCGTTCCAAGCGCACGGCGACGACGCGGAACCCCGACATGGCCACCCTTTGCCCGTCCCATCTAGCCCTTGTTGACCACGTCGGCCCGCCCGATGCACTCCTCCATGACCTGCCAGAACTTGGTCACGTCCATGCCTCTCGGTATCCGCACGCCCTCGGACCCGACGGGCAGCGGCTTGGCCAGTGTCCTACCCGTCTGCTTACCGCCGCTCTTCGCCTCGTCAAAGGATCCTTCGGTGACGACGGTGACCTCGAAGCGTTCGTCGTGCCGGGGCGACAAGCTCTTGGACGCGTCCCACTCGAAAAAGGGAATCTCGTCACCGGTGCCGATGAGCACGGCGGCGACGGCGATGGGGTCGTGCAGCGGGGGGCCGGCCGTGATGCCAAACACGTCACTGGTCGGCGTCCGCCGTCAGCGACCGGGGGCCGAACTTGCAAGGCAACAACCCGGAAGAGGGTGCGGCAGGGAGGGGACTTACACGTAGGTCTTGGCGAAAAAGTAGAGCAGCTCGACCAGCATCGTCCGCAGCGTCGACTTGCCCACGCCCGACTTCTCGCCACCCTGGCCGTAGAGCAGCAGGTCTCTCACCTCGTCCGTGGCTAGCACCTGGTGGCTCAGGTCGAGCGGTACCACCGTCGTCTTGCGGGCAATCTCCGGGTTGTGAAAGATGTCGGCGGCGGCCTCGGGGTCGACGAGAATGTTGAACTCGGCATACGGCGTCACGTTCCCGATGCGCTCGACGTCGTCGACCTTGCCCATGGGCGCGTCGGAGAAGCCGCCGCCGAAGGAACCGCCCATGAGGCTCAGGCCCTTGATGTGCGCGATGAGCTCGGGGTACTTGCGGAAGAGGGCGCCGACGTTGGTGAGAGCACCCGTGGCGACGACCCAGGCCGTCCCGGCCGGCTGGCTCTTGAGCGCCGTCGCCATGGCCTCGATGGCCGGCGTGGGCTGTGGTTTGCACTTGGGCGCCGGCAGCAGGTCGGTGCCGTCGAGACCGCTCTCGCCGTGAATGTCCGTCGGCGCGTGGATGGCCGGCCGTTCGAGCGCCTTGCCGAGGCCCGTGTACAGGGGGATGTCGTTGTGCTTGCCCAGCGCCGTGAGGACCGAGGCGGCGTTGTGCGTCGTGTGCCTGTCCTGTCAGTTGCCTCCTGCGACGTGTGGGAGGGAAGCCGAGAGCAGGGTTGGCATCGTAGGCCGTGGACGTACTCGAGAGAGGCGTTTCCGAACACCGTCGAAACGCCCAGCAGCTTGATCCGGGGATGGTATGCGGCTAGCAGCATCGCGAACACGTCCTGCGCGGCGTCAGCCAGCGAACTCGCAGCCGCAGGGGCCAACGTGAGGGCCTCGGAAGGGACGCGGCCATGTTGCACGCGGCAGCCGAACATACATCGTGTCCTGGGTCGCAGTCCAGCCAGACGGGGACCTTGGAAACGGTCATGGTTGGATACGGCACGCGTAGGGGGTGTGGGCGTCGTCGCAGAGGTTGGCTCTGTCAAGCAGCGTTCACTTGGCGCCAGAAGAAAATCGAATCTACGATTGAAAAGGCCGTTTGCTTGCTTCAGGTCAAGAAGCAGATTGAGGGACGAGGCAATGGATGGATGGATGAATGGATGGAGAGGCGAGCGAATGGATGCCAGTTTCAAAATGTCCGGGGAGGCACGAAGTCGTTCGTGGCAGTTAGGCTGTTGTACTCCGTATTCCGTAACTTTACGCAGCAAACAACCCCCCCCTTCCATCAACCCCATCACCCCCCCCCATCACCCCCACCACGTCTGCTGTGCAACTCCACATCTACACCTATCCAAGCTCCACACCGAGCCCCGGACTTCGCGCAGTGAGACGTTCGGAACGAGGCTCACCCACCGAGCGGCCCCGACTTTGCCCTCCTTGCTCTTGGACTGACCTGTACTGCACTCCGGATAAGTGCTCCGTACATGCAGGAGCAATAGTGAGTGGCCAGGTGCAGTATCATCTGACATCACATGACCATCTCACGCATCACCGTATTTGCGTCGTCGCGGAGTTCCGCGACAACTGGCCATTCTTATTGTTGACCTGAACCTCCGGCCTTCTTGCGTTGCTCCATGACCCGCAAAACGTCAGCCGCGTTGTTCCCGTCGCCCTTGCGCTTCTTCGGTCCCCTCTTGCGCTTTGCCTGTCCGCCCCGGCGTCCGTCTCCATCTTCGTCGCCGCCGCCGCCCCAAGCCGAGAGCTTGACCCTGTCGTCGTCCAAATCCTCGTCATCCTCGAACCTGCTCGTTCCGAAGCCGAGGTCGAGGTCGTCGTCGTCTCTGGCGCTCATCTCCAACAGCTTCTTGCGCCGTTCCTCCATCGCCGCCGCCTGCTCCTTCGACTTGGCCACCTCCTCGCTTTCCACTGGACGCAGCGCCGCTGCCTTCTTGATGGCTGCCATCATCTCCGGATCCGACATGGACGGGCCCGTTGCCGTCTGTGCAGACAAGAGACCGGTTTTGGAGTCCTTGAAGTAGTTGTGGGTCGCCGCTGGCTTGGATGACTGAGGCATGGATTCCATCTCTGTCGACGATGCCGAGTTTTCCATTTCCTTTGTCGCTGTCTCCGCTTCCGTCTTCGTCGTGTCATCAACATCATCGGAATCCGAGTCCGCTTCCTCTATTCCTGCCAACGGATCGTAGTCGTCGCCGACATCGTCGAAAATGTCGACGTCGTCGTCCTCCTCGACGCCCTCTTGTCGTCGGTACTGCTCGGGAACCTCCATGCCGAGCGGCTTGGCTGTTGGGTCTGGCATCATCATGTCCTGCTGTGACCGCCGCGACTCCTCCTTCTCTTGCGGTTGTAGCCTGCGCACCTTTCGTTTCTCGTTGCCATCCTCGTCGACGATGATCATGACCTCTCGACCCTTGCCGTCGCGCTCTATCCGCGTGCCGGCCTGCTGCTTGACGCCAATCTTTTTGAACTTGCTTCCGAGAGATGACGTTTGTTGCGCCTTGGCCGCTTCCCTGGCGGCCTTGAGCTCTGCCAGGATTTGGTTTCTCGTCCGCTTCTTCCCTGGCTCAAGTGAAACCGTCGACATTTGCCCCCTTTTCTCCACCTTTTCCTTTGCTATCGTCTGCACCTCTTGTTGCTCGAGTTGAGAAAACTCATCGTCAAGGTCATCATCGTTCGGTTCATCATCCCCTCGTGAAGCCTGCTTCTCCTTCGTCTTTTTGTTTCCGTACACGTCCTCGCCACGTCGCACCCTGTCAAGAAGTTTAAAGTCGAGACCTTTGACCAAGTGTGTGCTGTCGAGGGTGCCACCGGCGATTTCAAACCTGCGCTTGTCGTACGTCTCTCGGTCCATCTCTTCCTTCCGTAGAGCCTCCTCCAGTGCCTTCAGCTGCTCTTCCCTATCGTCTGTCCCGTATTCTCGCTCCTTTACTCGGTCTACGTAGCCTGTGGCCAGCTTCACACCCTTCGGTGCCGATGTCTTTTTGTCGCTACCTTGCGGGCGTGTCGCTGCATTCCGTTGGACGAGCTGTCGCGCAAAATCTGCCTGCGCACCTGCCACGGCGCGCCTTCACATTCTGGTCAGCCAAGGTCATGGAGGAAAGGGGGCGACGGATATAAATCCTACGGCATCATGGAAGCAAAGGCACGCTGTCGAGAGCCCAGCGATGCTCCGCTGCTCGGAGGCGCGGCCGACGGAGGCGAAGATTCATCCTTCGAGCCGGACTGCTCCGCGGAGTTTGCAAGTAGCAACTTGCGAAACTGGTCGTTGTTCATCGCGGCGGACGAATTTCAGTATCCGTCGTCATGGTTCGTGAAGAGAAGGAATGAGATTGCCAAGGCTCGAAATCAAGAAATAAACATCCCCAAGGCTCGGCCAGCCTTGTCTCCAAGCCTTCTCCATCTAGTGTGGCTGAAGTTTACTGTACAGCAGAGTCACGAGATGACGTGTGAATGGCGCGCGCCATCTTGCTCCACTTTACGCGTAGCTTCAACTTCAACGTCAACTCCTCAATTCCTTGCCACTTTCACGAACCAGCTGCCGCCTCGTTCCCTTTCAAGGAACATTTGCCTTGTTTTACTGGATTACTTCCCATTCAAGGTCTCCTTGGCAGACTTTTGATAATGTGCAGCGATCCTTAAAATGCCATGAAATGATCATGGTCGGCCTTGACCACTTGAAGGCTCGAAACCGCAGCTTCGTACCTCTACGTCACCCATCCCCGTCACGATGGGGAGTACGTTGGATAAAAACTCCTCCTCGGTGAGGAAGCGGATTAAAAACCATACTTTTGAAGACGAGGATGGTGAGGAGTATGAGGGGAGCGAGTTTCACGGCTTCGGCGACTACTTTCGTCGCAAGAAGATCAAGCTCCAGAACCTTGATGCCGAGTTGCGTGCTTCTTCCGACAAAGCGCAAATATTCAAGGGCATTGTCGCTCACATCACTGGATACACGCAGCCGCCACTTCACATGTGAGAGCGAGCCCAACTCTGTCCTTCTGCTCCTCTTTCTCCGCTGACGCCGATAGACTCCATCGCGAGATCGTTCAACACGGAGGCGGCTTCCTCCAGTATCTGGACGGGAAGACCATGGCGACTCACATCATCGCCTCGACGCTGCCACCCAAAAAGTCTGTCGAGTTTCATCGGTACAGGATCGTGAAGCCAGCGTGGATCATGGATTCAGTCCAGGCCGGCAAGCTGCTTCCCTGGGCGGAATATCGCGTGCTTGACGAGGGTCCCCGGCAGAAAGTTCTCAAGTTTGATGGCCGCCAGGGGCTTACGCAAACCAGTCCGGAATTGAAGCAGGGGTATCGTGAGCAAACCGACAACAGCTTTTATACGAGCCAGATCAAGTCTGCCGCGTCCGCGTCATTGCCAGGTCAGGACCTCAGCCAGGTGGCAGTGAAGCTGCCGAGCTCGGAGCCGTTGAAAACTCCGGATGGCACAACTGGTTTCCATGGTGCCCCAGTTGAAGGTACCGAAACGGCAGCCGAAACGACGTCAAGCAATGGTGAAAGCGCCCACGTAGCGGCGGAAGCGTCGACGACGAGCAAAGTGCCCACCTCGGACAAATCGCCGACAGGACCGGCCAAGGCCCTGAAAATCATGACGTCAGAGGAGCACAACGCATGGCTGCTATCGGACCCAAGATTGCGAAAATCATCAACCGCAAACCCCGATTTCCTTAAGCAGTTTTACTCCGAAAGCCGACTGCATCACCTGTCGACTTGGAAGGCCAGTCTCAAGTCTTCAATGCAGCGGCTGGCAGCCTCAAAGGGCCTTCTTCAGCAAAAGTCCAAGAAGCGGCCAGGGGCCAGGAGCTACGTCATGCATGTTGATTTCGATAGCTTTTTCTGCGCCGTCTCCCTCAAGAAGAATCCTCAGTACGTGGATATGCCTACGGTTGTGGCCCACAGCAGCGGTCCAGGCTCGGAAATTGCCAGCAGCAACTACCCCGCTCGAGAGTTTGGCGTCAAGAACGGCATGTGGATGAAGAGCGCTCTTGAACTGTGCCCTGAGCTCAAAGTCTTGCCTTATGACTTCCCGGCATATGAAGAGGCCAGCCGACTATTCTACGAATCCATCATGGATGCTGGGGGTGTCGTACAAAGCGTCAGCATCGACGAAGCCTTGCTTGATGTGACGGCTGTCGTGCTGGCCGCATCGGGCTCGCAAGGCTTAGACGTTGACGAGGACAGCATACGGGGAGAGCACGAAAAAGTGGACGAGATGGCGCGCAAGTTGCGGGAGACGATCAAAGCCAAAACGGGATGCGACGTCTCCATCGGAATTGGAGCCAACATTCTGCAAGCCAAGGTCGCCCTACGACGTGCCAAACCGGCCGGACAATTTCACCTCAAAGCTGAGCAGGTGATGGAGGTCATCGGACTGTTGAAGGTCGAGAGCTTGCCTGGGGTCTCGTACAACTTGCGTGGCAAGCTCGAGGAAATAGGCATCGTATTTGTCAAGGACATCTCGGGCGTCTCGAGAGAGCACCTCGCGTCCGTGCTTGGACCGAAGACGAGCGAAAAGCTCGCCAACTACGCTCGGGGCATTGATCCCACCGAGGTTGGCGAACAGCCCCCTCGAAAATCGGTATCGGCAGAGGTTAGCTGGGGCATTCGCTTCATCAGCCAGCCAGAGGCGGAAGAGTTCGTCTACAATCTGTGCAAGGAGCTGGAAAAGCGGCTGGTGAACGAGCAGGTCAAGGGGAGGCAGCTGACGGTGAAAATCATGAGGCGGTCACTCGACGCGCCCCTTGATCCGGCGAAGCACCTCGGCCATGGAAAATGCGATTCCTTCAGCAAGAGCGCCACATTCGACATTGCCACACACAACTTTGAGGTGATAGGCAAGGAGGCCGTCGCGATCCTGCGCTCTTTCAAATTCAGTCCCGGTGACTTGCGAGGACTCGGGGTACAGATGACAAAGCTCGAACCTGTCAAGTCGCTAGGGAATGGCCCAGAAAGCAGCCAAAAAACGCTGTCCTTTGCAGCCTTTGCAGGACCGTCCCCGGCAAAGAGACCGTCCCGAGCCGATCCGATTGATGACATGGACAGCCCGAGGAAGGCAAGAGACCCTGATTCGCGCGGCATCGACAAGGATCCCATCGCAGAAGATCCCCTGACGCCGCGGAAAGGCAAATGCCATCCGGCCATGGCCTTGTCGAAAGCAGGCGAGATCGACTCAAAGGCAAACACGCCCTTGAACGTGTCGGGGACGCAGTTTATAATCCCTAGCAACCCAGATGCGTCAGTTATAGCCGAGCTACCGCATGACATCCGGAGTCGCCTGGTAGGCCAGCGGCCAAAGTCGGAGCCGTTCAAGGCGAGAAAGCATGGCGAGGTCGGCACGGATCAAGAATTGCTGCCGTCCCAAGTTGATGCCGAGGTGTTCAACGCACTGCCGGACGAGATGAAGGCCGAGGTCTTGGCGACGTATGGACGAAGGCCGCGTTCGTCAGCATCGCCCGCAAAGGACCGGCAGGGAGCAGCAAGGAAGCAGACGACGCCGACGAAGCGAGGTCGGGTGCAGGGGCTGTTTAGCAAAGGCCAGCGACAAAGGGATGCGCAGGCAGGCGTGGTCCAAACCAACTTCATATCGGTCAAAGCCGTTGACGGGGAGATTGAGGAGTTGGACGCCGACTTTTTGGCCGAGCTACCGGAAGACGTGCGGAGGGAGGTGATGGACGACCACCGACGACGGCAACTCGCTCGCCGTTCCGGCTTGGACGCACCGGTTCGGAAACATCAGGCGACCGACACGGATGCTTACCTACCCGGCGGTCAGCGACGGATCCAGTTCCCTGCACCACCTCGGAAGGTGCCCTTTGCCGGCTCCGGCCTCACGGCGACGCGTGAGATTAAAGACATGGTGAGCGCCTGGCACGGCGAGGCCCAAGACGAGGGGCCTCACGACGGAGACGTGGACGTTTTCGGGGACTATCTGGCTCAGGTGGTGCTCGAGGAGCGGGATCTCGAGAAGGCGGCCTGCCTGGTGAGGTGGTTGGATGCGCTCGTGGAGCGCGACGGCACAGAAGGTCGGGGTCGAGCGTCGTGGAGAAGAGCGACGGCTCGGGTGCGAGGCACGGTGCAAGAGGCGGTGAAGCAGCGAGGACTGGCGCCTCTGGATATGTGACAGACGAGGCGCGAGGCTCGCCAAGGAGGCCCTTGACGGTCGCATGATGCCAACTGGGATGAGACGTCGGGATTGGATATGAAAGGAGACTTGCTTGGTATGCACGATTTGACGATGCAACGTTGACGGCAATGCTATGCCCGCCGGGTTGCTATGGATGCGCCAGCTTCACACTGTTCTCACCCTGCCCCTGGGTTGAATACCTAAGTAGTAAACTGCTGCAGAAAAAAAGAAATGCAGGAGCCACGGCAGCGGTTTTGGTGTGTTCGAGGATGAAGGATGAAGGAGGCGCGAATCCTTTGTACGGACTACTTACTATTGTGCAAGTGAAAGGTCGTACCGTCAGTGTACGTCAAGACTGTAGGTATGCAAAGGTTAGTACGGAGTACAGAGTGCGCGATAATACTCTATCTACCTACCTAGTAGACAAGCACCTGCATTTCATGTATTGTTTATTATAAACTCGTAGTTGTACGGAGTACTTACTGTAATAATTCCAGCACTCCGTACAGCAGTATTCCGTACAACTACAAGTAATTATTACTGTACAGTATGTGGCAAAAAGTATTTGCCCACCCTTAGGTACCACATTCCAAGTCCAATCAAGCCTAATCATTTTTGTTAGTATTATAACAATCAACCAACTATATGCGCATCAAACGCAGCAATAACAATGCCTCAAAGCAGCCGTATGATGCCTCGAGGCAAGGAATTATCGCAGCAAATGCGATTACGGATTTGCAAGCTATTACCTCTCGACGGACGAGTCGATAGATTCGTCATCTTCGAGATTTAGAAGCTGATTGATACAATGCCCCATTGCGTTGAGGCTATTATTATTGCAGTAGCGGGGTGGTAGACGAAATATTTATTGTTATAATACTAACAAGATAGATTAGGTTTGACTGGACTAAGGATGCGCTACTTAAGAACGGGCAAATACTTTTTGCCCCCCACTGTACAGTAATAGTGGTAGGACTGGTAGGTGTACTCCGTGCCAAGCATTCCGTACTGTGCTTACAGTACAACAACTACCTACAAGTAACTGTATACTGGTAGGTGCACTCCGTGCAAGTATTCCTCGAGCTACCTGGCAATGAAGGTAAGTACTTATACAAGTACTTGCGTAGTATAATCCAGTCCATGCAAGTACTAGTACTTTTGGGCTCGGGGCTGCCACCGATACTGGTTCCAAGTTGTTATCGTGACAGCTGGTGCAAGGTACTGTACTTCATCATGTACTTGTACAACTACAGTACTTACTGCAAGTACAAGTCCCAGCACACATGTGCAGTACTTGTATCCCTGGTACATGTACCGGTAATGTACATGTACAACGACACCATATTTGCCTGCGGAAAAGTCTCAGTTTAAACTTTTGCCCGCATTCAGAGCTTGCCAACTCCACCACCCCGCATAAGTATACTTACGCCAACAGCCGGCAGCTCGAACACGAAGACGACGATAGGTTTGCAGGATTCCTTTCGTTCTGTCCAACGCCTCGATTCCAATTCTCCGGCCGCCTTCATCATCTCTACCACGTCCACTGCCGCGCGCAATCGATCGATCGACGCTCCATCCAGCTCGTCTGCGTCCTCCTCTCCGTCGTCACGATGGGCTTCGTCGACTACTCCAAGTCCACCAAGTCCAAGGACTATCGCGGCTCCACCTCTTTCGCGACGTACATGATCATCGGCCGTACGACCCCCTCGCACCCGGTGCTCCCTTCTGCCCGCACGATGAATGAACGCTAACGGGAGGGTGCGGCCAGCGACATGCTTCTTCCTCGGCATCCTCTTCGCCTCCTTCCCCTACGACTTCCCCCTCCTCTGGTCCAAGGAGCCGGTCGGCGACGCCTACTACCAGCAGCTTGAGACGCACCTCAAGTTCATGCACCAGTCGCCGCCGCTCATCGGGCGCATCCTCAACATCATGGTCTCCGTCGGCTTCACCGGCCTCTTCGTCAAGCTCTTCCGACCGAGCGAGGCCAACTTCCTCTTCGACGGCGCCTCGCTGATCCTCTACACCATCGGCGTCGCCGTCTACATCACCAACACGGTCAAGGGCCTGCGCACCATCAGCTCCGGGCTCTGGGAGACGGAGGATTTCAAGAAGACGCAGGAGGCGACCGTCGAGGGCGAGTTCGTCCTCGGACGCGAGGACAGCCTCAAGGTGCTGGCGGCGAGCAACACCATCCTCGCCCTCGTCCTCATCGGCGTCCTCGTCCTCCAGGCGGGTCAGTGGTACGCCGAGAAGCGGGACTCGGACGAGGAGACGGCCACGGTCGACAAGAAGGAGCCGTCTCCCAGCGGCAAGGCGGCCGCCAACAAGAAGAAGCAGTGAAGACGGCGGCAGCGCCGAGAGGGAGACGTTTGACGCTTCGCCGTTCTGCGGTCCTCGGGCCAGCGGTTGGATAGGGCGAATACGAGTACTCTGTTGGCCTTATTTTCTTCCTGGTTGACCTTGTTTTCTTCCTGATTGATACTTGTTCGCGAGACGCACTTGCACACTACGCCAGAGTTTCCGTCCGCCGCGCCACTTCCTGCCTCGCGTACGTGCGTGTAGGCGACACGGATGGCGGGGAGATGAATGCGATTCGATGTTTGGAAAGGGACATGACGGCAAGTTGCAGCTTGCTCCCTACCCGGATGGTCCCTCACTTTGGAGACGCAGCCATCTCGCCACCTATCAGCTTCCGTAATGCCATGCAAGTGCCAACTCCTTTCTTCCCGGCCTGCAAACCCTCCGCGAGCGGCATTCAAGTGTACTCACTCCGCTCCGTAGCTCAACGATTCATGAAGTCATACAAACGCGACAAGCTTTTGACCGCCGTCGTCGTCCTTTGAGCTGGGCGGATCGTCGCCTCGTTCAGCACTCTAGCCTCGTGGTCGGTGGATGCAAGTATGCATGTAGCGAGGCCGTCGCGAGCAGTATGAGAAAATGCGAGGAACGAAGCAGGCAGGCAGCGGTACTGCACTGTTAAATGCATACTGGGTACGATGAGGAACATCACATCTAGACCGAGCGTCATCCGTGACACCAATCCAGCGGCAAGTACCGGTACACGCAAGAACGGGCACTTGACTGTCAATCACAAGTACGAGGACGTGCTTGTGCTCATAGGTTCCCCAGTACCAAGTTGAGAGATTAGGCGCCGATGGTTCGTCCGCCACGCAAACCATTCCACGTATGAGTACGCTTCCATATCATCGAGGGCACGACGGTGCAGCGCCCGAAGCTACAGGGCGCGTCGATGCCTTTGATCACGTTCCAGCTCCCGCAGGGTGTCCTGCGTCGACGCGTGGATCAACGAGGGGCGTGAACTGATTCCGAAGACTGCGACGGTGAAGATGCTGACAACCGACGAGACGACGCTGAAGTTGTGGAGCAGCATGCTGATCTTGATGAACCGTGTGCGTGCGGGAAGGAGTACTTTTGAGTAATATCAAACGAACTTCTACAGTACACGTAAGCTTACTGTTCACTTGGACACGTGCTTGACCCCAAAGGGGGTTTCCAACCAACGATTTCGATATGTGCATTTTCACGAGTTTCAGGGACGCAGGATAACTATTGCTCGTGCCTATTGCGTATACATTCGTACCGATTTGCTGGCTTATATCCTTGTTTCAGACATTTTCTTCCCATTGCATCTTTGCGTCAGCCTTTGGATATGGGGGGACGCTCGTCTACAACCAAGTACAGTACAAGCAAGTACCGTAGTTGTACTCCGTACTTGTAAGTAGTACGCATGAAAAGCATCGGCTTATTAAATGGGCCTCAACTCGTATTGATGATACGATTGCTCCGTACCGCCAATTCATTCACGTACAGTCCGGAGTTAGTAAGTACGAGTTCGATGGCGAGGCATGTCCCTACATATTGCGAACAGGGGCCGGCCTGTCTCGGGGTTCCATCGATGCCGACCTCTGCAGACGAACAGGCGATTGGCTGGCGCCGGCAAGGGAGGAAGATCAAAATTGGTTGCGGGAATTCTTATCAGATCCAGCTAGTAGGGACGAGGAGTGGCTGGTCCCCTGTACGATCCGCAAGCGACTCGCGGATGGCTGTAATACTGCAGTTGAGAGAAAAACCCCTCTCACTCCTACCACCTACTTCCTACTACACCTGCCTCGTCCCTCTGCTTGCACGGAGACGAGGACCGCCAGCCCCTTGACGTTCGTTTCCCGCTCTAGCTGGGTTCCCGTGCCGCACATGGTGCATTTCAGGGACACGTGCGACTCCCCCACAGGTGAGCAAGGATGACAATGGCAAACAAGAAGGCTCTCACCCTGTTCCGTGTCTTTCATTTGCCATCGTATATCCCGCACCTCTGCCTTCCCCTGGTTCGTACCCGCTCGCCATATGATCTACAGGCAGGTGTCCTCTTGTGGCCGTACCGTACCCGGTAATACGGCCTGGAACGAAGTGGTTGGCACAGCTCGACGGTGGCGGACGGCGGCAGGAAAATGCCTCTTTGCTCGCCGAGATTTGAGATGGTGAATCCAAAAGTTCTACTCCGAACTACGTACTTGTAGATATTCCCGATACAACTTGGGGTGGAATACCAAATACCAACTGGCGACAACCTGCCACTATTATTTGAAATCACCCGTGCACACTAACTACTAGTACGTAGCACCTACCTAGCTTGTCCTGTGCCTGGCTGCTAGATGTGTCAAGTACTAAAGTGTAAGGGTAGGGTGTACATGGCTGCACAGTGCAGACACATGTGCATTCAGCTCGGTAGCAGTGATCAGCATAGTATGTGTAAGTACTCAGGACATCGCAGGGTTGCAAATACTTACTTACTTTACAGTACTTGTAGGTGCAATTACCATAATATCATGCATGTACAGTACAAGTATGACTACTCCGTACTGTACTGTAGTTCTTCCTCCGAGTCAATCTTCCAACGGGCGTGGCTGTGGGCGGGGCTGTTGATAGCGCGATAAGAATTTTCACCAGGGCGCATGTATCACAGGCTGCACGGAGTACACACCGTGCATGTACTGTACAGTACACCTGCTTGTAGGGAGTACCCTTACGGAAACGCAGTGCTGGGTTCGCAGCACTTGTACAAGTACAACTGACACCCATCTGTACTGAATCTGTGAACGTTTCGGCACTGTACGTTAATGTACCAGGAACTCGTTAATTAATTTCTTCTTCAACGCCATCCCGCCCGCCATGACTGACCGCCACCAAACTCATCATCCCCATTGTCCCCATCGTCGTCCGAGCCTCTCCGACATGTACTTGGGTGCCGCATTTGTCCCTGTCGTTTGAATCCACCCTCACCGACTGTCGCTACTGCGGATGACAAAATGTCCTGACGCCGCCGCTCTCGCCTTCGCCCTCGCCCCCTCTCCCCCCCTTTCTCGTGATCCCTCTGTGACTCGACTCGTCCGACCGACTCGCCATAGTCAACGAAACCCGTCGCTGGAGTGGGTTTGGTGCTGCAACATGCCCACCGCTGTCCTACCGCACTATATTCGCCGACCTTGAAATCTGTGCCGTCCCGGCTGGGCTTGCGTCCAGCAAGAACCGTGTCACCCCAGCGGCACAAGCTGAGCCCTTTGCCCGCTGTCGACCGGGCCCGACCGAGACCAACCACTCGGCCCTCTCCACCGCCCTCCTCTCCCGCAACGCCATCGCTCGTTGGGGCGAAAGGGTGAAGCCGACGACGACGACGACGACGACGACGACAGTCTCTCTGTTGTTCGTCTTGGCCACCCCGCACCCGGGCTGGATGACTACCTTTTCCGAGATGGAACCGAGCCCCGTCTCGGTCGAGGCTACCACCTCGGCGCTCACGCTTCGGGGCAAGTCGGCTCTGTTGGAAGCCGTCGAGGATGTATTTTACGGCTCGGTATGTATCGCCGCATCTCGCGCCCCGGGAGGGAGGGCACCGAAAGCTGATGGGCCGCCCTAGGTCGCCGGCGTCGTCGGCAAGTACATCGAGTATCCGTTCGACACCGTCAAGGTTAGGCTCCAGAGCCAGCCCGACCACCTCCCCCTGCGATACAAGGGCCCGCTCGATTGTTTCCGACAATCGATACAGACGGAGGGCTTCTACAGCCTCTACCGTGGCATCACGGCGCCCCTCGTCGGCGCCGCCCTCGAAACGAGCAGCCTGTTCGTCTTCGAGAGCCTCGGCCGCGAGGTCGCCTTCCGAACCGGGCTCGCGTCGCGGGAGAGGTCGCTGTCCGTGCCGGCGCTCTGGGCGACGGGCGCCTTCTCGGGCGCCTGCACCTCCTTCGTCCTGACGCCCATCGAGCTCGTCAAGTGCAAGATCCAGGCGCCCATGCTCGCCGAGTCGGCCGCCGCGCCGCCGGTGCGACCGCTCGCCGTGATCCGAGACGTGTACCGCCACGAGGGTCTCCGAGGCTTCTGGCACGGTCAGCTCGGGACCCTGATCCGGGAGACGGGCGGGTGCTCGGCCTGGTTCGGCGCCAAGGAGACGGCCACGGCCATGTTCTACAACCTGAAGACGTCGGCGGCGGCGACCGAGGCCGAGAGGAAGAGCATCCTGTCGAAGCCTTTGCCCTTGTGGCAGCAGGCCCTTGCCGGCGCCTCGGCCGGCGTCTCGTACAACTTTTTGTTCTTCCCCGCCGACACGGTCAAGTCGCGCATGCAGACGGTGCCGGTCGGTCGTCTGGCGGCGAAACGCACATTCTGGAACGAGGGAGTGGCCCTGTGGCGGCAGCATGGCCTGCGAGGCTTTTACCGTGGCTGCGGCGTCACCTGCCTCCGCTCGGCGCCGAGCTCGGCATTCATATTCATGGTCTACGACGGACTGAAGCGCCGCTTCCCACTCCAGTAGCATTGTGCACGTGCACTGCCGCGGACAAAAAAAGCGATGGCAATGTTGCCATGGCTATGATCGGAACGAGGGATACTGCATTCATGAGCATTGGCTACGGCGTTTGGAGTCGTCCAAGAGACACTCTCTCGCTTTCTTTGATTTCTCCTCGAATCAATATTATTCAAATCGAAAAGAAGGCGGACCGGGCGATGCGTTGCGATGGGGTGATTTGATTCGGTGCCTTCAATCCCGCGTACAGCGGATCTCCTCGCTACCTTTCGCGACCAAGGGGAATCAACCATTCGCACAAGCGTTCTTCCTCGGAGCTTTCATCGGCACCATCGCGCTATTTCTTCTTGTCGTTGTCGTTCCTCACCGTCTCCTTGTCCGAGAGATCCCAGCTATTGAGATGGCCCGCCCCGGCGCAGAGGTAGGTGGCGAAGCTCAGCCAGGCGAGGTAGGGGATCTGGCAGAGCCCGGCCACCTTATCGACGGACCCCCAGACGCGGGTGAGATAGACGTTGACGCCCAGGAGGGCGAGGATATCGATGGTGGCCTCGACGGGCCGCTCGGCGACGAAGAAGAGGGGCATCCAGGCAAAGTTCAGGCCGAGCTGGATTGTGTAGAGCGTCATGCCGAGCCGCGTAGCCCGAGTGACCTCTGGGGAGGCGAGGGGCGATAGGCCGGTGCTCGTGGCGCGGTAGGCGGCGTAGCCCATGATGCTGGGAGGGTCTCGGTGTCAGCTCGGCCCGCAGGCGGTGCGGCAACGCACAGAGTTGTGGGCAGTCGGCGTGCCGAATGGTTGGAATGCGTGAACGTACCCGTAGAGCAGGGTCCAGACTGGACCAAAAACCCAGGGCGGCGGACGCAGCGGGGGCTGCTTGAGCGACAAGTATTTATCCTTTGTTTGTGTCGCTATATCCGCGCAACATCATGTCAGCATGTCTTGTCCGACCGTCTCCGGGGCGCAAGGGACGATGGGCTCACGACGGGTGCCATAGCCGACGGCGGTGCCAAGGGCGATGGGCAGGAGGATGGAGGCTGCTGGATGCTGCAGCACCCGCGCGTCGATGGCAAAGTTGGGTAGGATGGTGGTCATGTTTGGATGGAGGAAGCGCTGCTCTGGTCGTCGGCGATTGCGCTCCGCGATGGGAAGGGAAACGAGCCTGACGCTTGCTAGTTACGACGCTGGGCTGGACGAAGGCTGCTTGATGTTGGCGATGGGACGATGGCGGGAGGGAAAGATGGTGATGGTGGGCAGCAGCGGGAAACGCTATGTCGTCATGGATCGTATTGGGCGGCTGACATGTTGGAGCGTGGCTGGGCACAGCTCGGTTTTCTTAAGCGGTTAAGTACGGAGTACATGTACGAAAGTAGAGCAGATACGTGCATGTGTACATGCACTTTGTGTGTGTTTGTGCAGCGTATGCAAGTATGTGCAGCGTATGCAAGTACATGTACATGCAGTGCTTCGAGCAAGCACTCACAACCAACACCCATCAACGTTGCTTCGAAGAATACGCAGGTCATCGCGTCTACAGACGACGTCTCGTCCGACCACGAAAGCATGCTATTCGCCGGGCCGATGTTGGTGGGCGGGAATCAACTTATGATGGTTTGAAGCTGCCGGTTGCCTACCCGTCGGGCCGTTTGTGCCAGCCAATGCATGCATACTTAAGTACGGAGGTACACAAAGAGACCGAGTAATTACTTACAAGTACAAGTACTGTTAGTTGGGATTTGTACTCTGTATGAATACTACAGAGTAATAGTACTAGAAGTTCCCATATTCCGTTTGCTGCTTAAGTACAACTACGTAGTAATTATTACTTGCAGTAGCACCGCACTTGGGTGATGGTGGGGACGTCACGTGTCTTCGGCACGGCTCCGCGGTTTAATTGATTCGCGCGCCGGCGCGTCTCAACGCGTCCGCTAAGAGCTCTACGCGCGCGACGCCGCGGCAGGAGCAGGGGAGCCGCGACATGGTACAACTTCTTCACGATCCGCAGCTCACCTATCACCACCTGTTGCTCTTTCTCGTCCTTCCCTCGCTCCCTCCCCCAAACATTCGCCCATCTCCATCCGTTTGGACCGGCAGCTGGCATCATTGGAAGATTGGAGCATAGGGACGTCGGAAAGAGCACACCCGTCTGCTGTGTGCGTATTCGGGAAGGCGCCTTTTTCATCTCCCGCAACGCAACCCATCATGTCTCCGGCGGCGCTGGGCAAGCGCACTCGAAGTGCTGCGGAAGCTGGTAAGTGTCGCCCTCATACGTCCTGCTCGTTAGTTTTCCATGGCGTTCCGTTCCGGCTGACGCGGATGCAGCTCTCGTCGAGACGCCGAGCAAGAGAAGCCGACATCACGACGCGTACGCCGTCGGCGGTGGCGACGAAGAAAACGACGATCCCGACGCCGAGCTTGACTCGCAGGAGGACAAGGTCGTTCAGGAGCTCCCGCGGAAGAGGCAGCGCGCGGCTTCGACGACCAAAGAGAACCCGGTGACGCCTTCGACGCCCCGGCACCGCGATGCTTTCTCCCGATACCCCGACACCCCGCGGCATACGGTCATGTCGGCCGGCAAGCTCTTCCGGCGCATGACCCCACAATCCCCTCTCACGCCGTCGACAATTCAAACCGTCTACCAGTCGGCGCGTCAGCTCTTTGCGCGCGGCGCGGAACCCGGTCAGCTTATCGGAAGGGAGTCGGAGCGAAGCCAGCTTGCCGCCTTTCTCGACCGCTGCTCCTCCGACTCTCCCCACGGCTGCCTCTACGTTAGCGGCGCGCCCGGCACGGGCAAGAGCGCAATGATCACGGAGATGACCAAGCAGGGCCCCGAGCGCGCAGGCGTCCGGAGCGCCTTCATCAACTGCATGAGCATCAAGTCATCCAAGGACCTCTACACCACCCTCCTGGCCGAGCTCGGCTTCGACGGCAACGTGAGCGAGGCCGACGCCGTGTCGGCCCTGCAGCAAGCCTTCTGCCCAAAGTCGAAGCAGCCGTCGGCCGTCTACCAGGTGACGCTCGACGAGATTGACCACATTCTGACTATGGGCCTCGAGAGCCTCTACCGCATCTTCGAGTGGTCCCTACACGCCAGCTCGCGGCTCGTGCTCATCGGCATCGCCAACGCGCTCGACCTCACCGAACGGTTCCTGCCCCGGCTCAAGTCCAAGAATCTAAAGGCGGACCTCCTGCCCTTCCTGCCCTATACGGCGGCCCAGGTCAAGAACATCATCATGACGCGGCTCAAGTCCCTGATGCCGGCCGACAAGCAGAGCTACGTTCCCTTCCTCCACCCGGCCGCCATTGAGCTCTGCTCCCGCAAGGTGTCGAGCCAGACGGGCGACCTACGCAAAGCCTTTGAGATTTGCCGGCGGGCCTTGGACCTGATCGAGGCCGAGACGCGATGCAAGCACGAGGAGGAGGCGCGGGAGAAGCTGCTGCAGATGACGCCTTCGAAGAAGCCGCTCGGGGAAAAGGTCAACGGAGCGGCGGCGACGTCGGGGCCGCGAAGCGTCATGGAGACGATGACGGCGTCGCTCAAGGCCCTCACGGCCGAGACGGCACCGAGAGCTTCCATCGGTCACCTCAACAAGGTGACGGCGGCGGCCTTCAGCAACGGCACCAACCAGCGGCTCAAGACGTTGAACCTGCAGCAGAAGGCGGCCCTGTCGGCCCTCGTAGCGTACGAGAACCGGGCGCGAAGCGTGGCCAGGTCGGCGGGCGGGTCGACGGCATCCAAGTCGCAATCGCTCGCGCCAACCATCAAGATGCTCTTCGACGCCTATTGCCAGCTGTGCACGCGAGATTCGCTCCTGCACCCGCTCTCGAGCTCCGAGTTCCGGGAGGTCGTCGGCAGCTTGGAGACGCTCGGGCTCGTCAACACGGTCTTTGGGAAATCCGGCAGCTTCGGCCTGGCCCAGACGCCGAGCAAGCGGGGTCGCAAGGGCACGGCCGGCAGCGGCGACGACCGACGAATCGCCAGCTCGGTGAGCGACAAGGACATGGAGTCGGTCGTCGATGGCGTCGGCGCGGGCATCCTGAAGAGCATTCTCGCCGGCGAGGCCTTGGACTGAACGGAGAGCACAGGGTGCCATGGAGTTGGTCGAAGGAGCGGTCTGGTTCGCATGAGCATGGTCAGGAGTTTTCTCGAGGCATAGCATTGGCGTTTGGTTCTATTGTTCGTTTGGAGACGGGAGACGCATCACACGGCGCCGGGTGTTGGTTAGGGAGACGTGTACAGGGATCCGACGGAGGACAGGACCGTCGCCGTCTGGTGTGAAGCACCCGTACCTGTGCCGTGCTGTGCTGTACTAGACGTGTACGCAGTGGCGTGGCATGGACGTCAAACGGCGCAACGGCAACGAGGTGAATACGGCGAATGGAATAGGAGTGAACGATGCCGAGTCTGCCCATGGTCAAGTGCAGGTTGTCGAGGCAGCAGGCATGTAGGTTGGCACCAGTAGCTAAGCCACTCAAGCATCACGATGCATATCTGCGCGGAACTGACCACCACCCGGTGGCAGGTATTATTTACGTTGCCCATACGGGTCGGACCCAGCACTGCACATGTAGGCCCGCCTCCACTCCGTACTGACAACGAAATCACTAGCCATGGATGATTGCCAACCTCCACCTGCGAACCGGCAACGCCAAGTCTAGCTGAGTGGAGGTCGGGTAATTCTGGTGGATGGCTAGACGTATCGGCGATACGTCATCTTACGTGTCGGTCGATGGATATATCCGAGCAGGATGCAAAAGGCGATGCACGCCCCGGCGCACGGTCGGACGAAGCGGATGTCAACAACGAGGACGACATGGGATGCTTGTTTCAGGCTTCCAACGCGGCTCGGGGGAGGGTGGGCCTCGCTTCGTCGGTCGGATCGACGCTCCCACGGCAACACGGGTAGCGGTAGCGTCCAGGGGTAGGAGAGGCGGGAGGATGAAGGATGAAGGAGGACGGAAAGTCGACGATGCGGCCTGTTTCATACGGTGCGGAACGAATCGAGTGACGTGGGCGTGCTGCGGACGGTGGCGTTGCATTGCGCGGCCTGACTCGCCCTGCGCCGAGGAATGCGGCTTGACTGCTTGCCGATGCGGCCAGGCACCTACAGTACCAACACTGGACATTGGCACGGAGTACAGCGAGAGGTAGGTGTACCTAACCGCTGGAACTTTGGTGCCTTGGTACCTCGAACCGAGTATTGCTGTGCGGTGTCGGTAGGTTCGTCAGCAAACCCCTGTACCTTTCGTCGTTCGTGCTTGTTCGTGCTAAAAAAAAAAAAAAAAGCTACCGCTCCATACGCTGCAAGTAAGTACAAGTACTTACCTTAGGTACTAGGTAGTATGGAGAACCAGGTACCGGCATGACTACTAGGTCCTAGCAGGTAGTACTCCGTACCTACAACTAACTATTACTAACTCGCCGAGCCCAGCGCGCTTGACAGAGTACCTGCTGCCAGGAAGGGCAGTCAGTACCCAGTAGGGTTGATCTCGACGAAGCATTTTCCTGTCTGAAGCGAAAAGGATCTTCCCCGAGCGTGCCAGGCATCCCATCAAGCACCCTATCAGGCGTCCCATCAAGAATCCCATCAAGCATCATGGATGCGATCATGCACGGCGCTGACGGCCTTGGTTGGTGGATGGGAGGTACATTGGACGTGCTCGACCTGCCATGTACCGCCGCTACCCTTCGCGCTGGAGCGGCGGCGGGTGTACAAAGACAGGCACGGCATTTCAGTCGAAGCAACAGACACGGCCAAGCTTTCTCTTGGCAACGGGCCCTTTCCTGAATCTTGCGCTGGCAGACGACGACGAGCATGTCATTGCCTGCCAGCAGCCGATGCGAGGCTTCCCTGCCCAGTCTTGGATTTTTTGGAGCATGAGGTGCTCGGCACCGCCGCGAGCCCCCCCGACGAGGTACAATCGGACGAAAACCTGGTACTCTGGGAAGCTTATCATGGCAGCTATAACCTGCGAACACCGTGCCCTATTCCACCGACGGGGTACGGAGTACCTACCGCCGAACCCCCTACCACGCACGCACGCAATCACTTCATACCTACGGAGCACTAGGTACTATATTACCTTAGCACCAACGCGCAGCAGGTATGGGGGAATGGGTGGTGGTGGTCCCCAGCACAGTACACCTACAACTATAGGTAGGTGCCTACGGAGTACAGTACACCTACATGTACGTGCTCCCTGCTGCCCTGCCGTTCGCTGCCTCTCCCAGGCTCCGCCACCCGCCGCTCTTCCCGCCGCCTGCAAGGGTGGTTGTGCGTAGCGAGGCCGGAGTACGAGCACTCCGGACTCCGTACTTACCACCTACATGTACGTAGCCACCACCTGCATACCGACAGGTACATGCCTATATTACCTATGGATGCTCCGTAATTACGTCTAGGTTCGTTGCGAATGGATGACCCATTTCTCAACCACAGAAACGACTCACCACCATCTACTACTCATCTGCCTTGCTTGCTTGCTTGCTTGCTGGCTTGCCTTGCTACCCACCCCCCACCACCGCCGTCGCCGCCGCCACCACCACTACGACCACCACCACCACCACCAGCTCCACCACAACCACCACCACCACCACAACCACAAACACAACCATCACCTCCCGCCGTCTTCCCAAAAGTCAAGCCGATCAGGACTCGTACATCAGCAGCCTCTGCTTCCCATTCCCCGGGACCGCCTCCATCCGCAAGAGCCCGTCGTCCACCCGGCATCTACGCGACGTCGTCTCCACCAACGTACGACCGTTGCTGCGGCTGCTGCACCTGCGGCTGCACCTGCGGCTGCACCAGCACCTGCTCCTCCTCGTCCTCCACCTCCTCCGCCGCTTCCAGCTGATCTCTACAGCCGTTTGCTTCCTTCATTCCCCGTCGCCCGCGGGGCCTCTGCCTCGCGTGTCCCCCCCCCCCCCAAATCCCCCAATCTGTCGACGCGGGAGCAGCTACTGAGGCATCGCGAGCGACGCTGCTGGATTTTCGACAAAGCGGAAGCACTTGACGCGGGGGCTGCCTGCCAGCCGCCGCCGTGTCCCATCGCCGGGGACGAGCGGCCATGACGGCGCCAGAACGGCAGCAGAGGTCTGCCGCCATGCCGTCGTCGTCCTTGTCGCCGTCGTCGTCGTCGCCCTCGCCCCTTCCCGCCGCTCCCGGCTCGTCCTCGACCGTCTTGGGCACCCTCCGTGCTTCGTCCTCGTCGGCTCCGAAATCGCCGCCTCCTCCTGCTCGGCCGAGCCTCCTGTCGCGCCTCAACCTGCCGCTACCGAGCGCGTTCAGGAACCGCCACCGCAACGTCGTCGACTTCCACATCCGCTGCGACGAACCCTACCGAAAGTACGCCGCCGGTGACGCCGTCCGCGGCGCCGTCGTCCTCGCCGCCGTGAAGCCGGTCCGCATCACCCACCTCGTCGTCTCCCTGCACGGCTACGTCCGCGTCCTCAAGGACCCGACCTCGCTGGCCAAGGCCCAGCTCGCCGCCGCCCTGCCGTCCCACGGATGCTCGAACCACCCGCAGTACCACGGCAACGGCCTCGCCAGCCTGTTCCAGGACGAGCAGATTCTCAGCGGCGAGGGGCGCCTCGAGCCCGGGAGGTACGAGTTTGGCTTCGAGCTGCTCTTCCCCAACAAGGAGCTTCCGAGCAGCATTGATGTACGTGCATCTGTCTTGTCTGGCTGCCTGTGCTTCGCGGTCCCCACTCCGTCATCTCCGTCATCACCTCTAACACGTCCGTCTCCTCCTCCTCCTCCTCCTCCTCCAATTCCCCTCTTACTCCGCCTCGCCCGTCGCCGGTAGCTAACAAACACGTACCCCAGTTTGAGCGGGGGACGATATCGTACATGATTACCGCCACCATCACGAGGCCGACGACGATATCGCCGACGTCGACCTGCGACCGCCGCGTCATGCTCGCCCAGACAATCGACATCGGCATGCTCCCGCCGCCGCGACCGCGAACCATCTTCTTGGAACCGATATCGAAACGCACGCGGAGGAAAAGGTCCGTCGCGCAGGACAGGGCGCCGGCCGCATGTCCCGACGTCGCCGATCTCGCCTCCGAGGCCGGTTCCGTTGACCGAGCCACCGTCGCCGACGAGCCCGCCTCGGCCGAGCATCGTTCTCACATCCCCACCGATGCCCGGAGCGAGGTCAGCGGCGAGAGCGGCCGCAGCGCCAGCACGGCCATCAGCAGGGCCGACTTTGCCCAGCTTTCCCAGGCCATCTCGGCCATGTCTCCGGCCGAGAAGCAGCAGGTCGTCGACGACAAGACCATCACGGCATCCGTCAGCCTCATCAAAGCCGGCTTCCTCCCCGGCGACACCGTCTCCGTCAAGATCACGGTCCAGCACATCAAGAGGGTCAAGAGCATGACGGGCGTCATCGTCACCCTCTTCAGGCAAGGAAGGATCGACACCTCGCCCGAACCCTACACCTTCGAATTCCTGACCAAGGAGGAGGAGGCTCGGGTGGCGGACAAGGAGGAGGCCTATCCGAGGTCGCGCACCGGGCTCGGCGGCCTCTCCCTGACCTCGTCGAGCTCGACGAGCGTCTTCCGCAAGGACCTGGATCAGAACGCGGCACCGCTCATCATAGACCCTGTCACGCTGCAGGCCTCGGTCACGGTGTCCGTCAGGATCCCCGACGACGCCTTCCCGACCATCAAGGGGGTGCCCGGCGAGATGATCAACTTCAAGTACCAAGTCGAGGTCGTCGTCGACCTCGGCGGACGCTTGGCGAACCAGCTCCAGGGGGGGCAGTCGAACTCGCGCTTCGGGCCCTACGGCAGCGGCGGCTCCGACCAGAGCGCCCACTCGTACGGCCCGCGCCGGACGGCCAACATCGCCGACACGGAACCTCTGAGGAGGGAAAAGGGCGTCATCTCGGTCACCATGGAGACGGTCGTCGGCAGCACCGACAGCTCGCGGAACCGCAAGCCGACGCCGGCCGCGGCACCGTTGTCGTCGCCCGAGTCGGGCACCGTGCGCGTTGCCGAGAGCGACGACGACGAAGTCATCCGACCCGAGATCCCCCGCCCCGACGAGGCCTCCCCGGGCTACTTTCAGCAAGGTGCGACGGCCTCGGGTCAAGCCAACGGCCATCCGTTCGCCCCGCCACCTGGCCAGCAGCCCCTCCCCGGCCACGTCCAGGCGGCGGGCGCCCAGCTCGCCGGCGCAGGGTCAAACGCCGTCGGCGGCGGTGACGACGACGCCGCTCCCTCGTACGTTCCGCCACCCTCGGTCCCGGACCAGCGTTCGATGACGGAAAAGGACCGGGTGCGACAGGCGGAGCTGCGACTGCTCCCCAGCCAACCCCCTGCCGCGAGCGCCCCATCCGCCGCGCACGACGGCGGAGACGACGGCCGAAGGCGCTCGCTTCTGGAGCCCGGCGCGCCGGCCGACGAAGCACCTGCACCGTCGGCGCCGACGTTGGAGGACCTGGCTGCTGGACAGCCGGTCGAGGACAAGCAAGAGTTGGAGCGGCAGCGGTTGATGAACGAAGCGAGCGCGCCGCCCGAGTTTCCCGACGACGTGGAGCGAAGGGGGGAGCCTTCGTCGTCGACAAGCGCGGCCCACGACGAGCCGTCTGCGCCCGTCCTGGGCGAGCGTGACGTTGACGGCCACGACTACGGCGACGTGGGCAACGGCTCCTCCAGGGGCGGCACCGGCCCCATCGTCGAGCAGCTACCGGCATACGAACGATGACAGCCCCCCTGCCCGCCGGCGGCGCTGCTCCGGGATGGATGCCTGCATCGCGAGGCGTTTTGCTTTTTCTCCTGTTTTCACAACCGCCACGTCACGGAGGCGGGTCATGCTTTCCCATCTCTCGTGGCGGATGGATGATGCATGGGCTGGCGGTTTGACGATGGCTACGGCTACGAGTGAGTAATCATATAGACGGACCGACGGGCGGGCCAACGGACAGGCGAGGCGCACGAGCACAATCGAAGGATCCGGCACAGGTTGTGGGATGGTTGTGAAAAATGTGGGAGAGGTTGTCGTAGGTGGCGATGGCACTATGGACCAAATACACAATCGTCGCTCGCATGACGCGTCCCGTCCTTCCACGCCGCTACGGCTGTCCGTTGTGCGTCCAGTCATGTCCGTCGGTGTAGCGGTGCGGCGTGTTCGACGGCGTGTCGGGAGGCCAAGGCATCAGTGGTGCAGCATCACAGGTGCGCCCTCCTCCTCCCAGCCGTGCAGGCTCTCCCTGAGGTTGACCCAGTAGCGCAGGCGGACGGCCTCGCTCTTGGCGGCGTCCACGTCGTCGTCGCGAAAGGCGCGCTCGAGCAAAAGCTCGCTGCGGGAGATGCGAGCTTCGTTGGCGTCTCGGAGAGGTACGAGGTCGTCGGCGCTGACGGCCGCCTCGATGGCCTCGTGCGTGTCGAGGACGAGGGCGAGGAGGTCGGGTTCGTCCACCTTGAGGGCCTCGTCGGCGGCGACGTCGACGCCGCGGAGGGTGAGGAGGTACTGCGCGCGCAGCAGGGGGTTGGCGAGAGTGCGGTAGGCGTGGTTGATGGCAGACGAGGTCGCTTCGGCCGCATGCTTCCGCTCGGCCGGGTGCTTGTCTGGGTGGTGGGCAGCTTGGAGCCGGAGAAACTCGCGACGCAGCGCCGAGGTGTCGACGGGGAAGTGGCCTCGTGGCGGGGGCCCGTCGGGGAGGGTCTGGGGGAAGAGGTCGTAGAGCGTGCTTTGCGTCTCCGCTTGCCGCCGCGGTTGTCGTTGCGGCGGTGACGACGAGCCGGGGCTGCCGTCGTGGTGAGCGGCCGAGGCCGCCGCTGAGCTGTAAAGGCGGGCACTCTGGGAGACGAGACGGGCCTGGGGAGGCGGCGAGGCCCAGCGGTGTCGAGATGCGGCAGCGAGGGCATCGGGCCGGAGAGGAGGGTTCCGTCGTGGCCACTGTCGGGGATGGAGGTGCGGCTGCGCTGGTGTCGTCGCTGTCGTCGTCGTCGTCGCCGCGACTGGTGACGACGAGGCTTTTTGGGCCCGGAGGCACCAGCCGCACAACCGGCCTGTTGGTCGCAACATGGTCGTGCGCTCGAAGGGCTGGGTAGCCTTGTCAACAGCGCCTATAGGAATGGCAATCCTAGCCGGTCGATGCCGGTCGACGCTCAGTGATGGTAGCCGGAGGAGGGTGAAAGGTGCGGATGAGAGGGCATCACGGTCGCGGTGGCGGTCAAGGCATGTCGAAAAGGCCGATGCGATGCGGTTGAGCTAACTTGTACTAGTACCACTCCGTGCTGAGGATTCTCGCTGTTATTAAAGTAATACGTACAGGTACTTGCGAGCACACCTTCCGTACGATGGCTTCCAAGTACCAGATACCGCACGGAGTTGGCATTTCTGGTGAATTAATGACTTGCAAGTACAAGTACGGATACCAAACTCTCCGAACGCCGCACGCCGAACCGAGCGGTCACTGGCTTTTGCATTTCGCCACCTGTAAGTTTACTCCGATGGCCCGACATCGGCCGAGCTTGGGGGCTTGTTGTCACCAATGTCGCTTTCGACTTTCCACCCAACATCCCATCCAACGTCCAATCCAACGTCCCATCCAACGTCCCATCCAACGTCCCAGATGCCGTTGCCATTGCCGACGTCAACAAGTCACGGAAAGCTCACGATCCCCTCGGCAGCGTCAAGGGGCAAGGTCGATCCGAAACAACCTCACATGTCCAAGTTGTCCGCCCTGCACGTCTTGACGGACTACCGCTCGTCCACATCTCCGTTCTCAGCTTCCATCGTGCTCACATTCCCCTCTTTCTGAACCATGGACTGTGATCCTTGACCCCTAATTACTTTGTCGGTGCGGAGTGGAAATGACATCATGGCGAAATCACAACTCATGTCGACGAGTGTAGCCTCCGGCTGCTTGGTACGACGAATGTGCAGCCGATGCCGACTCCGCAGCGGCACCCTGCGGGTTTTCCCGTCCTTTCTCCTTGGTCTCCTGCACGTCCACAATCGTCAGCCCTTTCCACTTCATGGTCCTTAGGCCTAGGTTGTCCCTGGTGCCGCCGTCGCACGTGCTCGCGTGATACTATCCGCTCGCATCCTCTTTCCGCGGCAACCATGGCAAAAGTGTTTGATGCCGCCGAGGGTAGGTGATGATGAATGGCAAGACAGTCGTCGGCATCCGAGTCATGGTCCGCGGCAGTGTGCTGATATATCGCTCATCCGCTCACCGTGGACAGTGGCCGCCCACAACACGCGTAGCAGTTGCTGGGTCATACTGTACGGCGACGTCTATGACGTGACCGACATCTTGGCCTCCCACCCTGGAGGTTCCAACGTCATCCTCAAGCTCGCCGGCCAAGACGCCACCCGCGACTACGATCCGGTCCACCCAGCGGGAACGCTCGAGGAGAACTTGAAGCCCGGGGCCAAATTGGGTCGGGTCAAGGCCGACAGCGTACCGAGGACAGGAGCTTCGGCGGTCGAGGACGACGCAGGCAACCTGGGTCGCGGGCCCTCGTTGGCGTCGCTTCTCAACCTGGATGAGATCGAGCGAGAGGCCAGCAGGCGCATCTCCAAGAGGGCCTACGCCTACTACTACTCGGCCAGCGACGACCTCTGCTCAAAGTCGCTGAACAAGGCCGTCTATCGGGATATCCTCCTGCGACCCCGCGTCTTCGTCGACAGCACCGCCTGCGACATGTCAACCTCGGTGCTCGGAAGCAAGGTCGACGTGCCCTTCTTCATCGCCCCGGCCGCCATGGCCCGGCTGGCGCATCCCGACGGCGAGCACGGCCTCGCAAGGGCGGCCGCGCGCTTCGGCGCCATGCAAATCATCTCCAACAACGCGTCCATGAGGCCGGAGCGCATCGTCGAGGGCGCGCCGCGGCATCAAGTCTTTGGTTGGCAGATGTACGTGCAGACGGATCGGCAGAAGAGCATCGACATGCTCCAGCGCATCAACGCCATGCGGGACCGGTTCAAGTTCATCTGCCTCACCCTCGATGCGCCCGTGCCTGGCAAGCGAGAGCACGACGAGAAATCAAGCTTTGCCGACGGAGCCGGGACGAGAGCCACCGACGGCGGCGCCGTTGGCCGGCAGCTCTTCCTCGGTACGGCCCGCGACCTCACCTGGGCGACGACCTTGCCCTGGCTCGCGCGGCACACGGACCTGCCGGTGGTGCTCAAGGGCCTGCAAACGCACGAGGACGCGTACCTGGCGGCGATGCACGCGCCCCAAGTGAAGGCCATCATCCTCTCCAACCACGGCGGACGAGCGATGGACACGGCACCGCCCCCGCTGCACACCCTGCTCGAGATTCGCAAATACTGCCCCGAAGTCTTTGACAAAGTCGAGGTCTGGCTGGACGGCGGCATCAGGAGGGGAACGGACGTGGTCAAGGCGTTGTGCCTCGGGGCGACCGCCGTCGGTCTCGGGAGAGCGCCGCTCTTCGGCCTCGGGGCGGGTGGCCAAGCTGGCGCGGAGCGGGTGTTGGAGAGTACGTGCAAGTTTGGCTCGCAATTTTCCCGACAGGCTACGCTACGGCGCACCATGGTATGCACTCGTGAAGCTGACGCATCGCCTCGCCGAGCAGTTCTCGAAGCCGAAGTCGCCACATGCATGCGCCTGCTGGGCGCGAAGAGCATCTCGGAACTGGGACCTAGATTCGTACGTCGTCGGGCATCTCAACGAGGCCAGCCCTTGACCCCCAACCCCCAGCTCTCGACTTGAAACTCCGAAAGCCCTCGGCCATGCTCACTGCTGACGGCTCCTGCCCCGCGATGCTAGATCAACAGTCGACGTGTGGAGAGAGAGATTTACGACGGAGATCCGGCCTTGGACGAGGGAGGACGCTGGATTTCGAAAGCGAGACTGTAGGGATGCAAGCTGACGGGAAAGGGGCGGCGAACAGTCGGATGCCGTCGTTTCTTGCGGAGAAGATGCTCCGCATGATGTCAAGAATGGATTCGCTTGTGAGCGGAGGACGTGTCAAATCCATCGACGATCGCTCCGTTCAGC
Source organism: Drechmeria coniospora (assembly GCF_001625195.1). Taxonomy (NCBI): domain Eukaryota; kingdom Fungi; phylum Ascomycota; class Sordariomycetes; order Hypocreales; family Ophiocordycipitaceae; genus Drechmeria; species Drechmeria coniospora. The sequence continues at coordinate 6,630,996 of NC_054391.1, forward strand.
GGCTCGGTTGTAGATATCTGCACCAGGGGCAATTCCAAACGCCATTCTTTGACGCCATGCCATGCTGCGCAGCCTCGCGTGACGTAGGATTGGGTGACAAGGTTAGGATTAGGTCACGAAGTGACGATAAATCAGAGTACATGTGAGTACAGCAGGTACATGTACATGTACTTGTACTTGTACAGCTAAGTACTTGTTACTTAGATCAGGTATAATTACTGTACGGAGTACGGAATAGTTGTACACCAACAAATACTTAAGTACTTGTAATACTTGATGCATGCAAGCGCAGTAGGTCATGTGATGATGATAAGTAAGCGAAGCCACCAATGGCCAGCAAGCGATTTGTTTGCCATGGCGGGCGAGATGTGCAATGACACAAGACAGTGCTTGTACTCCGTGCATTGGGACAAAGTACAAGTATTAGTACTTGTAATATACTTATAGTTGCCCGCAGTAATACTGTACATGCATGCCTGTACTCTAAGTACAAGTCGTGAGTGTACAACTGCAGTACACCCAAGTACGTGAAGGCACTAAGTAAGTATGTGGACCGTGTGCGTAAGTAAGTATATCGCCGCTGAGGGCATTGCAAGCGTATGGACAAGAGCGCACATCGCCTCACAGCTCGGGATTTGCTTCGACGGCCGCCCATGGGAAGGGTTCTTCGGCGCACGATACTTTGCTCCTGGAGCCGCCTCCGAGGCTGAAAGGATTGCCGTCAACTAAGAGAGCGGCAACCGAGGCTGGCTGCTCGGGGCAATGTTTCCCGTACCGCCTGCCCGTACCATCATGGCTCTGCCTGCCAGCGCCAACAGATCTGTGGCCGAGGGTTGCCCCGAACCAGTTCGGCACGTCCTCGTTCCGAGAATCCGTGATCCCCTGGCCCGGCCGTAGATTCGGGGCGGAGATTACTTTCAGCCCTATCGGACAACGGGGACACGTACAATGTTCACGTACGATGTTGACTTACAAATACACGGCCAGGAACAAAGCACGATGGCGTACAGCACTAAGTACTTGTGGACCGGCTGTATGTAGGTAGGTGTAGACGGCGTGGCTGCACGGTTGCGGCTCCGTTGGCGTTGGGTTACAGCCAGGCCAAGCTTCGCCACATAGATACTTGCCAGTAAGTAGTTGATGAGCGGAACATGGACGGAATTTGGGACGACAGAAGCGAAGGCGGGCCGGTCGGACGAGGTCGGCCGCTGGTGGCGAATCGAACGAAGCGTCGCCGTCGGCTGCCGTCGCGTGGGAAACAAGGTCCGAGGTTGTGATGTGGTGTGGTGCGACGCCGTGTGGTTGGTTGGTTCGTTGGGGTTGGGGGGAAACTTGTTTTTCTCTATCCGCGAACTAGGGTGTCGAGAGTATAGAGGAAGTGGCGCCTTTGGGGTGCTTGGCGCCGGTAGCGCGATCCTATCCGAGACGAGCGGTTCGCCGTCTGATATTGATTGATGTGTTTTGTTTGTACGGGAGAACGTTCTAGTGGGCGATGGCTATTGTTTCGACGGCGCGTCTCAAGTATATTCAAGAGCGCACAGGTATTACGTGCAGACGTACCAATCAGTGCGTGTACCCCGTAGGCGTCGGTGGATGCAACACTTGGGCGCGCAAGTGTCGATTGCAGTCGGCGATCAGAAAGAAGGCGGAGAGAGAAAGAAGTCGGGCTGGCGTGGCCGGCCGACCCGATCGGCGACTTCGTTCCACAGTGTGGCGATGCAGAAATTTCGAGAAGGCGGCGAGTCGTCCAGCTAGCCGTGCTCGTACTAGTACGTTTACTGCGCTTTTGGGAGTACATGTACATGCACTGTACTTGCTGAACTACCCAAGTATGGAGCACAAATACAGGTGCAAGTACTGTAATAGTTGCTAGGGATCCGTACTGTGGGCACGTGTGCAGCACGAAGTAAGTGAGTACAGTATCGGCACCCAACACGACAAGGACGAGAACAGGTACTTGGGTCGGTAGGAGAAGGAGGGGTTGAGCGCCACAATGTTGGTAAGTATTCACTGCAGGCAGTTGTTGCTGCAGGCAGTTGCATGCATGCCACTTATCTAGGTGCATTCAATGCAGGTGTGCGGTACATGAACAAGTGCACTTACAAGTACGCCTACTTAAGTACTTACTGTACATGCATGCATGTAAGTACTTGTGCCAGCGACATGCACTCTGTACTATCATTTAGTGTGCATACTCGCTTACATGCAAGTACTGTGCAGTAAGTACTTACTGTAATACAGAGCAAGCACTTACTGTAGTAGTTGGTGTACCCTGCAAGTGCAGTACTACTTGTAATACAAGCAAGTACGAGCAAGGCCAGGCAGCTACCTACCATACAGTAAGTAAGTACAGTAGTTGCACAGCACTCGATCGGTACCGAGTACCTGCAGCCCATCGCCGTAGGTGGCTGGGCCACTGTGGCAAAGCACCCCTAGTACATGACTGGAATGCGCCGTAGCGTGCGGCGGTCTGTGCCGCGCGCGGGGTCGCATTCCGCATCGTCCCATGGCATGGTCCCATGGCCAGTTTCGAACCGTCGAACACTCGGTGTTTGTGATTCTGTGCGCCATGTACGTCAAAACTTGCCTTGGTTGACGCTGCCGATGCTGCCACAGAAGGGAAGGTGGGAGGCCTGCGGTTGGCGGTGAAGGGGTTCATTTGCATGCCAAGCTTTTTCAGTGTCACTTGTCTTGGACGCCATGTGTGTCGAGCTGGCAAGCAGCACGACCTAGTAGTATCACACGAATGAATACCTGCACTGTACAGTCGGTGTAAGTGTACTGGTGCACCTGCGAAAGGTTCACATGCGCACGCGATGTCGTTTCGTTTCGTTTCCTGCCTTCCCGAGCGCTCCAAGGGCACGCCTAGTGCACTACGAGTGCTGCAAGTACTTGCTTACAGGACAGTACAGTACAGAACATGTACCGTGCACTCCAGTATTGCCTAGTGCTGCAAGTACTTTAGTAAGTACATAGGACACTTCCACCTGTTACTTGTACATGGAATAGCCTCACAATCCCAACAGCATGCACTCCAAACTCTGTACTGTAATACTGCACACTAGGTGTACAAGTACACTAATGCCCTACGCGTGCTGTACAAGGATGCCTAGACTTTTGCTTTGTTGGCCGACAGCCTTGACTCGTTGGGGAAACAGGCAATGACGAAATATTTGTACAAGTACGGAGTATTACTTGCTCGTATTACAGAACATACTTGCAAGTAAATTAATACTTACGTACTGCACAATACAGTAGATGCAGAGTAAGTAGTTGTAAGTACTCGGATAGCAAGCGCATGTACCTACCTGTACATGCCAGGGGATAGATACATGTACCTACAGTACAGTACTTACAGTAATTACTTGCAACTACTTACGATAGGTAAACTTCCAGTATCTTTATGCTAGATAGATTACAAAACACACGGACAACTACAACTATAGAGCACTTGGGCTGTACATGTTTGGAGTACTGCACAGTCGTACCGAATGCACAAGCAAGTGCGATTGGTTGTACATGTTAGTGTGCGGAGTGCGTTGTTCTGCACCTGTGCGAGGGCAACTTCAACACTTACAGTACAAGTAAGTGCTGTAGTAATGCAACTTGCTGTCTGCTACGCCGCCAAGATACTGTACTTGGTGTACAGTACTTAGGTGGTGTACTTACATGTACTTGGTTGTTACTGCACGGAGTAGGCGAACCGTATTGCAGGTACTGTACTGTGGAACGTGCCGTACTACTTACGGTTGCTCCGTACCCGCAACCTGCAACCCTTTCCCTCAGAAACAAGCCTGTGGGGTAGGAGCTGAAGAGGGGACGGTGGGGTGGGGGTGGGGGGTGGGAAGGGTACGTTGGGAACCAATTTCCTCGAGTCGGCCGAGGCCCAGTCAGTCGGTCCCGCGCTGCAAAGTGTCTGGAAAGGGAGTCATCGCCGTGCCTGCAATCCAATCAGGACGAGTCGGCGAGGGAAAGCAAGGGAACGTGCACTCTGCTCCATGGGGGGGGATCCCTCTTGCCCCATCCGTGCTTCATACGACGTTGGGTTTTTTCCTTTTCATTTTTTTTTAAGTTGTTTTGTCCTCACGCAGGCCAGCAGCGACATCTACTTGTATTATACTCCGTACTTGCACTTACATTCAATGCACGAGTGCATACTCCGTACTCCGTACTGTACACCGTGTTCATTTTCATTTACTTGTACGCAGCAAGGGACGAGAATGAGCATTTATCAAGTTGCCACTCCGTACAGTACAGTACTCCGTATTTATTCAGTAATAATAAAAGTACTTACTTACATGTACTCCGTACTCCGTACAGTATGGAGTAGTTGATTACTTGCTACGGAGTACAGGTAGTTGTACTATTACTTGTACACCTGCTACAAGCAAAGACGGGGTCCATACCCTACCATGCATGCTATTAAATGATCCTTGGTACATACTTACGAGCAGGTGTAACCTAGTTAGTTGTACACTTGCGTTACGTTATGCGTACGGCAGGTTCGCCGCCACCGACTACAGTACACCTAATACTGGTACTGTACAGTATACTGTAGGCACATGCGCTGCCGTGCGCTAGACACGATCTTGCATGCAAGTACTCCGTACACCAACGAAACAATCCAGGCACGCCCTCTTTTTTTTGTCAGAGGCGCGCGAATCGTCCAAGTGAGGCCTCCCTCGTCCATGGCTTGCTCGCACGCAGTTTGAATTTTCACATGTCTTTCTGCAATTCCGAAGCCGAGAGACATCTGACATCCGAACTAGCGGAGTGAAAGGCAAGCCTCACGGAGCATCTCGCGCGCGTGCGCGCACACGCACACACACGCCTGCCCACACGCGTGAGCAATGGTACGTATTACTGGTAGGTAAGTACATGTACTCGTACGACTGCGTAAGTACGGAGCAAGTACAGTACTGTTTGTGTGTGGCAAAGGCCTCGTAGTGCAGGAAAGGAACATGCAAAATGTGTATACGGCATGTACATGTACACCTGCACCATGTTACAATGTGCCGTACCGGACCGAAAGTGGTAATATTTTTGTCGTTTATCGTCTCAGGGTCGGACTCAGGGTCCCCGGACCACCGACCTTCGTCTTCGGTGCGCGCCAAGACTGCGGGGCCCGAGTCTGGGGTTTGTTCTGTTCGCTCGGCCTATTGCCACCTTGGGTCTGGCGTCAACCCCGGTTAGGCAGGCCCCACCACACGCGCGACGCCGGAGATCAAGGACAGACCCCGGTTGCCAAGGCCCCAAAACAAACCGAGTGGCTCATCCGGTAGCCTGTTTGTTGAGTTGTCCGTCGCCGTCGTGTGCCGGTCGGACGGGCGGATGGATCATGGACGGAGGGTGGGTGGTACGTGGGTATGGGATGGATGGGTCGCATCTAAATTGCCAGCCCAACAACAGGCCTTTTGCTTTCTGCCGTTGCCAGTACCAGTAGTGTTGCTCCGTACCTGTAAGTACTTACTTACTGTACAGTACGGAGTGCTTGTACATGTACTTGCACGTACAGTAAATGTGCAGTGCCCCTGGCTGCTGCGCTAAACTTGCAAGTACTGTAGTGCAAGTACGGAGTACAGTACAACCCTTTGCAAGTACGCCGTGCATGTACTGTAAGTACCTGTACCGCGAGGACTTGAGTAAATGTGCTGGAGTAGGTGCAAGGACTTACAGGTACATGTACGGAGCACGTATGGCTGTCCTTGCAAGGACTACTTACAGTGCTCCGTACAGGTGCTGTATTATCATTGTAGTACGGAAAACGGAGCAAGCACTTACAGTACTGTAAACCTACTGTACAAGTACGACGAACTTGCAGAAACGCAAGTACAGTACATGCAGGCGCACTGTACGTGCTGCCAGATCTCCGTAGTTGTACTGTACATCCCAGGTACCCGAGTACATGTACACGCACGCTACGCCGCCGGAACCTGCACACCACCCCCGACTAGTGCACGCGCAACATCAGTCCAGCCCAGCTCGCCTGCTATCGCAGCTAGCGTTCGCCATCATCGGCGCCTCCTTCGGGGTTCCTTCCCCCCTTGTTCCATTCGTTCCATGAGCCAGATTGTGGCTTGCCCCGGGGTCGCCAGAGAACGGCGGGCCTCTCCTGTCAGACGTTATACCTGCTACCTGCTAAGGCCGGCTAAGGGAGTGCCGTGCACGGAGGTACCCTACACGCACTCCTCGCACCTTGCTCCGACTCGTACTTAAGACTCGCAATGTCCATCGATGCCGACTTCTGTCCATCCCCCCTGTCCTCACCATCCTCCTCCATCTTCCATCTTTCCTTGGCCGTCGTCGTCCTCGATTCCCTTCCGCCCACCTGAGCCGCCCTCCTGATCCGCCCTCTCGCCACCGCCCATCATGTCGGACGAAAAAGAGGTCACGCAAACCATCGAATCCGGCGTTCCCGCCAAGCCGGTCAAGAAGCGCGCCTGCGTCGACCACTGCAAACGCTTCTGGTGGCTTCACCTCATCATCTTCGTCCTCGTCTCCGTCCTCGTCATCTGCCTCATGTGAGTGCCCCGCCCTTCTTCGTCCGCACCGCCCGCGCTGACACGGCCCGACAGCATCTTCGTCGCCGTTCCCAAGATCGCCCAGGCCAAGGTCAACGATGCCGAGCTCGAGATCCAGGGCGTCAACGTGCTCGACACCAAGCCCGACTCGTACCTGATGCAAATCAACTCGACCATCAAGACGGACGGCAAGGTCAAGGCCGACATCGACCCCTTCGTCGGCAACCTCTACCTCGAGGACGTGCCCAACGCGCCTGCCTTTGCCACGCTCGACTTCCCGGCGACCAACGGAGACGAGCACCAGATCGTCAACGTCAGCCAGGTCGTGCGCATCACCGACGAGAAGGCCTTTGAGCAGTTCAACATCGACTTCTTCCAGCGCAAGAACCTCACCATCCGCATCCAGGGCAACACGCAGATCCAGCCCAAGGGTCTGAACAGGAAGTCGAGCGTCGAGTTCAAAAAGGTTCTCACCGTCAACGGCCTCAACCTTCTCAACGGTACCAAGGTCGTCGGTGGCAAGGTCGACTTCATGGCCAAGTCGGGCGAGAACAACTTCCACGGCACCGCCGAGATCCCCAACAACTCTCACTTCACCCTCGACATTGTACGTCGTCCCGCCAAGCCCTCCATCTGCCCTCCCGTGAGCCGAACGCTAACTCGTCGAAAACAGGGCAACGCCACCTTCATCAACTATGCCGACAACCAGGAGCTCGGCAAGCTCACCATCACCAACCTCGTCCTCCGTCCTGGCATCAACAAGGTGGCCGTGGCCGCCGCCATGGACCAGGTGAAGATCGTCCAGATCCTCGCCAAGAAGCCCTACTGCGAGACCGGCATCATCCCCTTCCAGCTGCTCGGTTCCGACGTCCAGAACAACGGGAAGCAGATCCCCTACTTCCTTGCCGCCCTGAGCAGCGCCAACCAGACGGTGCCCATCGATATTGCTGGAATTCTGGGCATCGAGGCTAGCTGCCCGACCACGACCTCGTCTTGATGGACGGTCCGATACATGATTGCATGAAAGAAAAAAATCACTCCCCTAGACCATGCCAACCCTTGGCTTTGCATTGGCTTGGAAAAATGTCTGTTGCCTTTATTTTATTTTATTTTACGGGTATTCCTGCATATCGTTCTTCTGCAGAAGTCTCCCACCATTCTTATCTCCGGTATATGTACGATCGACGGGTGTGGCAAGCGGTGCTGGTGCCTCTGATTCATGATACCTCGATGGACACTTAGTAATATGAAGCTGGTAGATACCAATTTTTTTTTTCACACATTGAAGCCATGCATCCTCGTTTATCACTTGAGCCGCCCTTTCCAATTGTGCCCTTGTACCCTTTCCGGACCAGGCTGGATGTGCGCGCGCAACTGGCAATGCCATGACCATTTCTATCCCGCTCACCGCCCCCCCCCCTCTCCCCCATCACCAGGACAGGCCGAAAGCGAGGCCCAGTTCCAGCCACCTATCCGCCCATGTCCTCTTGTCGACTGATTCTCCGTATGCCACCGGCGACGACGTTGAGTCGCGCCCAAGTACGTTCCCGACAGGGCAGCTCGAGAACTCGGGCTCAGTTCCAGCCACCTTTCCGCTTCTCGCCTCTGCTCGTGGAGTTTCCGCCGTTTCCAGTCCCAGCCGTGGTCGAGGGCACAAACTCGACAGACACTCTCCCTCCGTTGCTCGACTTGGCCGCTTCCCTCTCCTTTGCAAGCTTCTCCCGGCTGATCCGTAGCCTCTCGACGAAAGCGTCGTCGGGAAAGCCGGTGGGATGCCACAAGTCGCGCGACAACGTCGTCTCGTACTGCTGCTCCGCGTCGAGCCCGGCAAACTTTAGGAGCTTGTCCATCAAGCTCGGGTTTCGGAGCGCCGTCGACTGCTCCAGCTTCGAATTGAAGTGGGTGCCCTTCTTCTTGAGCTCGAGGAACTGCTCAAACGTTTGGCTCACCCGCACCGGTGGGGAGCCTGGCGGTGAAGGGGGGATGTCCAGGTCGGGGAGGGAAGGTAGGGTGAGGTCGTGGATGAGCGCGCGATTCGCCGAGTACGGTGACGACGGCGCCGAGCCGGCGTCATCCTCGCTCGCCGTGGGCAGATCCTCCGCAGCGGGCAGAGATGGTCCCAGGGGAACCGTGCTTTGGACGACGGGGCCGATGACGGGAGGTAGATCCTGCGTCGCCGCCATCTCTGCTTTCGACGCCATCTCTGCTTTCGACGCCGTCTCTGGCTTTGCTGACGCCGTCTCCGGCTTTGACGCCGTCTCTAGCCTCGAAGGGTTGGCGCCTGCGGGTACGTTCAGCATGCTTGACTGCGAGACGAGTTCGTCTGTATTTGACTGACGTGCAGGCTTACGAGACTCGGGGTCGATTGCTGCGGCCGCAACATCGGATGAGCTCTGAGATGGCGTCAGTTGGGGCTGTGAATACGGAGGAGGTTCTCGGGTGCATGACATGCCCGTCAAGTCACTGCACGTACTCGCTCTTGTTGCGCCTGTCGCTGCTGGGGCGGTTGATCATTGTCGCTGTCATCGTCGCTGCTCGCATAGGCAACGAGGCCAGACATTGTCAAGTTTGGCGCCGAGGACAACAAGGGCTACGGAGCATGCATCGCCCAGGCCTCGAGGTTCCCCAATAGGCTGGAATATTGGGTGAGGTTGTTCGAATGTACAGTAGAAGGATGTGCAGAGCAGGTGCCCGGTGTATCGTGAGGTTTCGCCAATGACTACTTAGGTGAGTTAGTAATATGAAATTACTCACTGTAAGTACTGTAAGTATGGAGTTCTGCTCTAGGTTGGGTCTGGTCAAGACTAAACCTGCACACTGCTCATGCACACTGCAAGTACAGTGCAAGTACGGAGTACGTTGCACAATGCCTGACTGCGGCGGTAAGTAATACTTGCAGTACTGTACAGCGACGCTGGGAAGTACTTGTACGGGGGTACCCACAACTACAAGTAGTTACGTGTATTACAGCAGGTGTAGGTGTACTTACAAGTACAGAATTACTTGTACGGAGTACTTTGTACTTTGTATTACTGAACGTATTGTTTTGATAGCTGCTAGTACTTACTCCGTACAAGAACAAGTAACGATTAGGACCACTGTGCAAGAATCGTGTCCCATTGGCTGGCTGAAGCTTGGGCCCGTAATAATGCCCCCGTTTTTTCCAAATCCGCTTCCACCTTGGACGAGCTTCTGAGATGGATCTGCATTCTCCTGCTCAACCTCATCACCAGCTACACAACGCACGACTTGCTCTGCTGCTCGAAAACGATTGGCATCTGCCACGCTCCTCGCCAACCTGCCTCACCAGCACTGCTAGCCAGCCCTCTCTATCGCGTTCGAGTCGTTTCCATCACCCCCTTGGCCGCGCCTTGTGGGTAGCTGCCAGCCTGTGCTCGCGCGCCAGGCGCTTCGCACTCGAGAAACATCCAAGCCAAAGCGGGGGAATCCTGGCCAAATTTGTACTGCTCACCAACGTAGCGTCCTTCTGAGCTTGCGAGGCCACCATGGCTCGGCCAAGAAACTCGCGCTCACCAGCACCTGCAGGCAGCCAAGATGGCTCTCGTCGTCACCGCAACGAGGAACCACGGCGCGAGAGAGATCGTCGTGACGATGGTAGGGACTATCGACGTCTTAGCAGATCACGAAGTCCTGTTGTGAGTCGACCCCGCCGATGAAGTCGTTCATCAACGATGCTAACCGTGTGCCTTTCGCCTGAGCAGCCCCGAAATCGTGACCGTGCTGGACGTCACGGCGACCGAGGCCATGAACGAGACATGAAGCGTCGGAGAGAACGCTCCCCGGATCGACGAGCCGATGATCACTACCGCGGCAGTGGTGTCCGTGACGCCCGAGATAAGGACACTGGACGAGATCGAGATCGAGATCGAGACAGAGACAGAGACAGAGACCGGGAGAGAGACAGAGATAGAGATCGAGACCGGGAGAGAGAGAGGGAGCGGGACAGGGACAGGGACCGAGAGAGGGACAGAGACAGAGACAGAGACAGAGACAGAGACAGAGACAGAGACAGAGACAGAGACAGAGACAGAGACAGAGACAGGGACAGGGACAGGGACAGGGACAGGGACAGGGACGGAGAACGACACCGGGACAGAGAGAGGGACAGAGATCACGGCCGAGACCGACGCAGATCGAAAGACCGATACGCAGCGAGACCCCGATCAGCAGATCGTAGGCGCAGCCATAGTCGTGATAGCAGCAGGGCCTACCAAGGTCGCCACGACTCGCGGGATCGGGCTGAGCCCTCAGCACGCAGCAATGCTCGCAAGATGGCTCCCCAAGGCCATGAGGGTGACGGTCATGACAAGGTTTGTCCCTCTGACGCGAACCCACCACCGTTTCTCTCGCTCACCTGTTATCCTAGGCGGACTCACGACACCCGGAGGATGATCGTCGGACGGAAGCCGAAAAGAAGGCCGAGCGTCTTGCCAGGATTGAGGCTTGGAAGAAGAAGAAAGAGGTAAAGGGACAAAAACCGACGGCGGCGGACGTGAGCGAGACCAAAAGTTCCTTGCCCGAGGTCGGCCAGACAGCAAACCCCTTGTCACCAAGCGCGCCCTCTCCTGGCCCTTCCTCTCTTACCACGCCGGCGGCCGTCGATGATTCCGGCAGCGCCTCCCCGGCACTGCCATACACTGGCAAGTTTGATCCCAAGTCCATCGCCAAGAAATCGGCTGCCTCCCGCTCCCACGACACTTCCAAGTCGGTCTTGGGCCAGGTTGAGGTGGAACAGGCAAGGCTTGCTGCGTCAAAGGCAACTCCGCAAACAGCGACAGGTGCGCTTTTTTTTTCCATCCTGCAAGCATGCGTCTTTCAGTCTCGTTAACATGCGTCCGAAAGCAGCGTCCGCTCTTCCGGCAAATCGCGCAAAAGCTAGCGGTTTCGGTTTCGGAAAGGCTCAAGCGGAAGGCAGCAAGCTACCCAACAAGCGGATGCTTGATCTTGACGGTGACGACACGGTGAAGCGAAAGCTCATTAAGCTCCCTGCCCTGCCCGTTGAGACGGACGACACGCCGTACGCTGACGAGGAGGAGGATGATTCTGGCGAAAATATCGCCGAAGACGAGGAAGCAGCCGTCGCCGCAGACCGCGCAGCGCATGAAAGACGGCTGCTGGCCGAAAACCAGGCGGACAAGGACAAGGAAATGGACGAGGTAAAAGACGGGGAAACAGACGGGGAAAAGGAGGGGAGGGGGGAGGGGGGAAGTGAAGAGGAGAATGACGGGGAAGGGGTTGACGGAAAGGGCGATATCAACGTCAATGCGGAGGAGGAGGCCGCCTCGGCCGTTGAGGTCGATACGCAGGATCGCGCAGAGGATCAGGAGATGGAGGATGCGCCCGTCGCCGACGCCGCCAAGGTGGAGGATGCTCAAGCAAACCCCGTGGAGAAAATGGACGTCGATGTGGTGGAGGATGTCGATCCGCTGGATGCTTTCATGGCCGAACTTACGCGGTCCGAAGCCGTCAAGGCAGCCAAGCCGGCTCGCCCCGCGAAGAAGGCTCCGGAACCTGAGACCTATTTCGGCGACGATGACAACATCTTTGACGCCGATGCCAAGTCTGGCGCGGGCGACATCCTTGCCATGGCAAACAAACGCAAGAAGAAGGACATTCCCACGACCGACTACAGCAAACTTCAACTGGAGCCGGTGCGGAAGGACTTTTGGGTCGAGCCGGCCGAGGTGAGTGGGCTCACGGAAGTCGAGGTGGCGGAGCTGCGTCTGGAGCTCGACGACATCAAGGTCAAGGGCAAGGATGTTCCCAAACCGGTGCAGAAGTGGGCTCAGTGCGGCTTGACCCGACAGACGCTGGACGTCATCAGCGACCTGGGATACGAAATGCCCACGGGGATCCAGATGCAGGCCATCCCGACTCTCATGTCCGGCAGGGACGTCATTGGCGTCGCCAAGACCGGTTCCGGCAAGACGATGGCCTTTCTTCTGCCCATGTTCCGTCACATCATGGATCAGCCGTCGATCAAGGATACCGATGGTCCCATCGGCCTCGTCATGACACCGACGCGCGAGCTCGCGACGCAGATCCATAGGGACTGCAAGCCTTTCCTGAAGAGCATGGGCCTTCGCTCCGTCTGCGCCTACGGTGGCGCGCCGATTCGCGACCAGATCGCCGACCTCAAGCGAGGCGCCGAGATCATCGTGTGCACTCCCGGCCGCATCATCGATCTCTTGGCCGCGAACCAGGGGCGAGTGACGAATCTCCGCCGAGTCACGTACGTGGTCCTCGACGAAGCCGATCGCATGTTCGACATGGGCTTCGAGCCGCAGGTGATGAAGATCTTCGCCAACATGCGGCCCGACAAGCAGACGGTCCTCTTCTCCGCAACCATGCCCCGGTTGGTGGACTCGCTGACGAAAAAGGTGCTCAAGAGCCCGGTCGAGATCACGGTGGGCGGGCGAAGCGTCGTCGCCAAGGAGATTGAGCAGATCGTCGAGGTTCGCGAGGAGAGCACCAAGTTCCTGCGCGTGCTCGAGCTGCTGGGCGAGCTCTACGACGGCGACGAGGACGCCCGCACGTTGATCTTCGTCGAGCGTCAGGAGAAGGCCGACAGCCTGCTGAAGGATCTCATGCAGAAGGGATATCCGTGCATGTCCATCCACGGCGGCAAGGATCAGGTGGACCGGGACTCGACGATATCGGACTTCAAAAAGGGCATCTTCCCCATCTTGATCGCCACGTCCGTCGCCGCCCGCGGTTTGGACGTCAAGCAGCTGAAGCTCGTCATCAACCACGATGCGCCGAACCACCTGGAAGACTACGTCCACCGCGCCGGCCGAACCGGCCGGGCCGGCAACACGGGCGTCGCCGTGACCTTTGTCACGCCCCAGCAAGAAAATTGCGCGACGGGCATCGCCAAGGCGCTCGAGCAGAGCGGACAGCCGGTGCCGGAGAAGCTCGAGGAGATGAGGCAGGCGCACCGAGAGAAGGTCAAGTCGGGCAAGGCAAAGGACTCGTCCGGCTTCGGCGGCAAGGGACTGGACCGGCTTGATCAGGAACGCGAGGCGGCCCGGCAGGTGCAGCGCAAGACGCACAGGGCCGAGGGCGAGGAGGAGGAGGAGAAGGAGGAGAAGAAGAACAAGACGGAGGACAAGGATGAGAAGGCACTGGACGCCATCAAGGCTGCCGTCTCGTCCGTTCACGCCCGCGACGGGCCCAAGGCCGACGAGGGCGACGTCAAGGGCGGCCAGCCAAAGAGCGGCGGCGCGCCGGCGGCGGCGGCCGACAGGATCAACAATCCCCTCGACCGGGTCAGCTCGGCCGCCAGCGCCATCAACAGCCGGCTGGGGAAGACGGGCCAGCTGCGGTCCGGCCAGCCGATCGACAACAAGGGCCCCGACGCAGGCGCTTTCCACGCGACGCTCGAGATCAACGACTTCCCGCAAAAGGCACGATGGGCCGTCACGAACCGCACCAACGTGGCCAAGATCCTGGACTCGACCGGGACCTCGATCACGACGAAAGGAAGCTTCTATGCTCCCGGCAAGGAGGTCCCGCCGGGCGCGGACCCCAAGCTGTACATCCTCATCGAGGGCGACACGGAGGTGTCCGTGAGCGGCGCGTTGCAGGAAATGACGCGACTATTGAAGGAGGCAACGATCGCCGCTGCCGACGCCGACAGCCGGGCGCCTGCGAGCGGACGATACACGGTTACGTAGGGCCGGGCCCAGCCAGCACGGTCGGTCGCGTGGCTTGCGAGCGAGGACCCTGGGCAGCGAGGAGGGAGAGGAGGGAGGGAGGTTCGGGCATTGGCTCGGGACCCTGGTACGATTTCATGATGAGGCGTGTGTGCGTTTATCGCTTGTTCGGAGACGGCTGGGCCGATGGGTAGCGGCAGCATCCTCCTGCTCCGCTGCTGCTTGCTGTCCCGTAAGTCCTCTGTGAGACACCGGCCTGTTGTATCCAAAGGACCAACTGGTTCAGAATAATATTAGATGACGTTTCCCGCTGGCCCTTGGCCGTTCATTCATGACGTATCATGGCACCTGTACGGAGTATGCGTCTATTGGCCCGGTACATGGACGAAAAACAGCGATCATGATGCAAGGCGATCGACGACGGCGCTCCCGGGGTGCGGCAAAATGATATCCATCAGCAGGCCAGTCTCGCACGCTCGTCGGCCAAGCAAAGCAGGATGATGAAGAGAAGGGAATCGGAACGAAACAACGGTAGGCCTGGGCCGACATGGTGGTGGCAGGTCGGTTTGCACAATGATATCCACCCTTCTCTAGTCCCAGTTCCGAGCCTTGGCGGCATGGTCGGCATCCCGGGCGCGGCGGTCTGCCTCGCTCGCGTGCTTCAGCATCTCGGCTGTCGACTGCTTCTTCTGCGCCGTGAGTTGGGATTGAAGCTTGCCACCTTTGCTCGCCGCCGTGGCCCTCGCCTGGAGAGCAACGAAGAAGGGTAGGCGTCAGCGATGGAGGGGCGGGATGTGCGTTGGTTGCGGAGGGGGGACGAACCTCGGCCGCCTCGGCCGCCCTCTTCCTCGCGTCGTCTTGGCCACCGGAGCTGCCGGGACTTCCGGGGACGCCGCCCAGCGTCCGCGGGCCGGCTACAGTCTTGGGAACGGACGAGGTGGTCTTGGGCGTGGGTGTGGAGCCGAGGACGCGGCCGGGCGGGGAGCTGTCGCGGTCCTCCTTGCCGCAGATGTTACCCATCGTTTCGCGCGCCGTCTTCGGGGCGCAGAGGGGCGTGGTGAGGGCGGAGGGAGTGCAAGTGGACAGAGGGAGCAGTTCGTCGGTGCGTCGCGGCAGAAAGGAGATGATGCATGCGGGCGGCGAGTGCGAAACAAGGCGTTGATTTTGCCGTGCCGACGTCAAGCGGAAAGCGAGGCGGAGTATAAATTATCCAGCCTCCTGCTGCTGCTGCTGCTGCTGCTGCTGCTGCTGCTGCTGCTCCTCCTCCTCCTCCTCCTCCTCCTCCTGCTCCTCCACCTCCGTTTCTTGGCAGACACAGCGGTCGACGGAGGGCACTCACGTAACTACCTAGTTGGACCCTAGCGAGCTCGGCGATGTCACCTACGCGTACGCGTCCCGTACTGGCAGAACACGAAGTATAGCCCGCGCGGTGGAGGTTGGTATGAGCAAGGATTGCTTGGAGTACGGCAGAGCACATGTTCACACCCGCACCCACACTCGTACTTGTGGACGGAGGTTGTGTGCCGCTGTTTCGCGTCCATCTCTCGCCGGAAAAGGAAGCAAAGTACGGAGTGCTCCGTACAGCATTGTGATTCGGGCCCTCGAACCGATGACGAGGACGAGTGGCGTCTGTCCAGCGCGCGTGCCCTGGTGGCAAAAAATCCTTGCAGCCGGCGACGGGTCCTATGGTGATGCAACAAGGGCACTGCACTGTAAGGGCAAGGAAGCTTGTCAAGCGATCTCCAGAGTATCCGCGCACGTGCGAAGCAAATGGCATCGCCGACCAGCAACGAGCCTGTCGGATCGAGACGGCAGAGGGTAGAGAGAGTCGCGGTGGGAAATGGTTGCCGCCTTCCGTCTTCCGCCTTCCAAACACACGACGTCGCGGCGCCTCTACGAACTTGCCGACCAGATAGGTACGGGAGCGATATAGTGCTGCCGTTTATTAGGGGCACACGCCAAAAATTCCCAGTTGCGCAGAGTGAACAAGTACGGAGACGCAGGCTGATAATAATAATACCTCCCATATATTATTATTTCCAGGCCCAGCGGTGCGGTAATACTCCGCCAGAGCCCAGCTGACCGGCCGCTGTGCCCTATATCCGCTCTGTGGGTGTAATGTTGCAGCACTGACACGAGCACTCCGAGCGGGACGACACCCACACCACCGTGCCCACGACTAGGTGCCGCTGCTGCTGCTGCTGCTTCTGCGCTACCGCTGCCACTACGGCTCCTGTCCCCGCCCCAGCTATTGCTGCCGTAGCTATGGGGCACTGCTAAAGCTATGGGGCACTGCTGAAGCTACGGGGCACTGCTGAAGCTACGGCACCGGCTACTGCTCCAGCTGCGGCTCCTGCTGCGGCTCCTGCTGTGGCTCCTGCTATGGCTCCTGCTTAGACTAACGCTGCTGCTAACGCTGCTGCTAAATACCAACGCTACCATCAACGCTACTGCCAACGCTACTGCCAACGCTACTGCCAACGCTACTTCCAACGCTACTTCCAACGCTACTGCCAACGGTACCATCAACGCTACTGCCAACGCTGCCGCCAACGCGACGGAGTACTTCCAACGCGACGGAGTACTACCAATGCTACTGCCGCTGCTACTGCCAACGCTACGGCCGACGCTACGGCCAAAGGTCAACACTACGACAACCGCTGGGCCAACGCTACTGCCAGCGCTACTGTCAACACTACTGCCACTACGGAGCAAGTACCGTTGCTCCCTGTGCCAGCACATTCATGGAGGTCTCCGTACAGCCACTGTTATTACTACTTGCCTCAACAATGCCGTCGCTACGGCGCATTTGTCGTGAGGCCAACCTCGCCACCACCTTGCTCACCATTTTTCTTCTACCTGACGGATGAGAAAGTGCACGCGTTGGCAGACACATACAGTATTGTTCTCGGCAAAAGCATTAGAACATGGTGGGGTGGTTTTTATTGGTCAACTAGGCCAGCTTTTGTACCTTCTACCGAATTTCCATTAATTCTGCTTTCATGCGTTGTTTCTTGGAACCAACTTTGAGTTTTGATTCAAGTGCTCCGTACAACAGAACTATTTCATTCAAGACACCCTATTAGCAAACACATACAACAGCCATAATTATCATTTCCCATTATATTTAAATTACAAGCACAACATACATACGCTGTGGAAGGACATAAAAATAATGGGTTGATTCCAATAGATGCTTGAGGTGTAATTATTCATGTTTCGTGAGAGCTACATAGACTTGAGCTGTTTTTGCTACCCTATAGCTGCTTTGCCTGTTTCTGAGGGATTTTTGTTAAGCAATATCCAAGCTGAGCTGCTGATGACCCTTGTCGGTAGCTGGCCCACATTGAATATTTACCAAACGGCACTACAGTACGGAGTAATTAAAGTACATGTACTCCGTACTCCATACTTGGAAGTGTATTACAGGCATAAGGAAGTGTGCCTAATGCTCAGGTACGGCTGCTGCTATTACTACTACTTGCCTCCATCAATGCCGATGCCGTAGCGCATGTGTCGTGAGATCAACCTCATCACCACCTGGCCCACCAGGCAGGCCTCGTACTCAACGTACGAGCAAGTATGTAAGTACACGCACGTATTGGCAAACGTACACTTACTTACAGCAAACTCACGTGCACATGCAAGTGTAAGTACTTACTGACTGACTGCACATGGAAAGCGGATGCTATTCCTACTTGCTGTGCCTCTACCAATGCCCTTGCTATGGCGCACGTGTCGTGAGGCCTGCCTCACCAACATGACCATGAACATGCACGCCTTTTTCCCCCTACCGAATGTACGAGCAAGTGCACGTATTGGCAGACAAGCACGATGCAAGTGTGAGTGTACCTACTGCACGTGCACGTGTACGGAAGCGAGTCGTAGTCTGCTCACGCAACACAATGCTTCCTTGGTAGAGGACGAGTACAGCACGCCTAGAATGCGGCCACGGCGACGGTACGAGCGTCGGCAGCGTGCATCATGACGTTTCTACCGTCCGCTGATCTGCACCCAGGTTGTCTGGTAATATCACATGAATCAGCGGGCGGGGTAACAGGTTAAATTACCTGCGAGGTACAATGTACGCTCCGCCAGCAGGTGGCCAGGCTGGCCTGCGTTGTACATGTACAGTCACCCTCCAGCGGCAAGGTAGACGCTTCGTAACTCGAGTAAGTGAGTGCTATATGTACCCGAATTCTATACCTCGGTTACTGGGAATAACCCTAACCGTACTTTCCCGGGTCTGCCATCTCCTTCCCTGATTCCTTCCATTCTGATTCCACGCTGGAGCGGGGCTCGTGATGACGCCCTGTCATTGGCTGCCTCGAGCGGGGCGGGCCCAGAACCTGACAGGCGGCTTTTCCATCGTACCTGCCCCTCCGCCGCTGCGACCACTTTTTCCGAGCAACTGACTCTCGTCCATCAGGGTTCTCATCTAATCCTGCCTGCAGGAAGCAGCCACCCACGGCGCAGCGCACCACAGCGCAGAGCACCACAACACCGCCCAGGCCTGCCATCGTGCGGCACCATCGTGCAGCACCATCACCATCGTGCAGCACCATCTGCGCCGACCGCGATCCAGCTGCGATCCCTTGCCGCCGACCATCATCCTCTTCTTTTCTTGGCCTGTCCCGCTGTCTATATCTCCTCCTCGCTTCCTTCTCTTGCGTCCTGCCATCGCGTCGACGTCATTGTGCATCGCCAACGAGGAAGCATTCGCCTGGCCGTCCCATCACCGCTTGCTGGCCCTCGATCAGACAAAACGTCATCCCGTGTCCGCCGTCTGCCGCCCATCGTCTGCTGCGGTCATCAGCTGGCTGCTTTGCTGCGCCGCGCCACCGCCGTGTCCTGGATTGCCGAACCAACGGTTCTCCCGTCGACGCCCCAAGCACGGCATCTGGTATTCGGCGGCTCCATCGGGATGAATTCCGTCTCCATCACGGCCGCAACTCCCACCCGTTAACTTCACCTTCGACACCCTTCTGTCACCTCGCCAGCATTGCCGAACGCTGCCTCGACGACCTGCATACCGGCCCGAGAAGAGGAGCACGTCTGTCGACTCGAAGACCTCACCTCGGCCTCGGCATGAACGGACCGCACATGGCCTTCGCCGGCCACATGGCTCACCCTGGTGACCCGTCCAGCGATGACATGACGCCCATGCCCCTCGATTTCGGCCTTCTCATGCCCTCGGATCCCAGACTCGCCTCGTTCGAATACGCTCACGGCAGCGCCAATCTGGGTCACCAACACATGCACCGGCCGGTGCTCGGCGACAAGATGCCAATCAGCAACTTGGCACATCATCAGCAGCTGCCGTCGGCCGGTCCCCGTCGCCCGCCTGCGCAGGCCCTTCTAAACGGACGGCACATGGCGGCAAGCACGGTCCACTCGACGCACCCGCCGCCCATGGATCATGGTCAGTCCTACACGTGGGAGAACATCTTCAACGCTTCGGGCATCGGTCACCCCCCATTCAACCCCGCCGCCTTTGCTTTCGGCAAGAATGACGCCGCCTCCGAGTGCGGCTCCGCATGCGAAGGCAGCTGCCCTAGCCAATGTGGCGATGCCGGCCATGGCGTCTGCTGCGACGATGACGACTGCCGAGGCCCCCAGATGTGTCTCGACGATGCCTGCCGCGGCGCCGACCAAGCTTGCACGGATGAAAGCTGCCTCACCGAGACCGTGCAGGGCAGCCAGCCCGAGGCAGGCCCCGCCATGACGGACATTGACAAGGAGGCCGCCGCCGCTCTGGCATCCTTTGGCGAGAACCCCCTGCTTGTCGTCCCCTCCGGCTACCTGCAGGCCTCACCCGTGGCCCCCCCCCCGCCTTCGAGGGACGGGCCCTTCCCGTACGCGAACTTCCCCCCCATCATACCTTGCGGCAGTTTGTCGATGGAATCCATGTTCCCCAACAGCGCCGACGCCTTCCAAAACCAGCAATATCAAATGGCTTTCGAGTACGCCCTTGCCAACCACATCATGCAGTACCACGATCCGTCGCAGGGGCTCGCCCATGCAGGAAACTGCGTCGCCAATGATCCGAGCCAGCTGATATCCAGATGCACCTTGCCCAAGTTCCAACCCAACGACAATGCCGACCCCTATCTTGCCCAGCTTCAAGGAAGGCACGAGTGCGGCTTCCAGGTCCAGAGCCCCGATTCCTTCGCCCACCACATTCTGCAGGAGCATCGGCATGCGCTCGTGGTGCCGCCGTCGCAGAACCCCCGGTTCCCGGACGCAGTCCAGAATCGCCCTCACGCCAACTGTCGCTCGCCTCACCCGCGCGGCCAGCACACCGTCGGACAAGCTCATATCGGCCGTCATCTGGCCCATGGCAAGCCCTTCTCCCCGTCGCCTTCCCCCCTGGCGAGCATGTCCATGGGCTCCTCCTGGTCGACGGCAACCTCTTCATTGGCCACACCATCGCCGCATGCATCGGATACTGGCATTCCAGAGCCTAGCCCTGCGGGGGTGCCTCAGAGCACTCATCGCCCATTGACGCCCCAGGCTTCGCTGGCGGATGACCAGTTCGTCTGCCGCTGGCTGGCGCCAACCGGTGGTATTTGCGGGAGACGATTCGACGGCGACGAAGAGCTCCAGAAACATTGCAAAATCGATCACCTCAAGCAGCTCAAGAAGAGCCGAGGGGGCTTCCGATGCGGCTGGGAGAACTGCGCCCGAGATACTTGCTTCACCCAGCGAAGCAAGGTGGAACGACATATGCAGGTCCACACAGGATGTGAGTACCGCTCCCTCGACCGTCTGCTGCGCCGCTGCTTACCGTCATCCAGTCAAGCCTGTCCAATGCAGCATCTGCGGCGCCGCACTCTCGGCCAAGCAGGCTCTCGACCAGCACATGAGGATCCACACGGGCGAGACGCCCTGGATCTGCAAGTATCCCGGCTGCGGTTGCGCATTCAAGCAGCAGAGCGCCTTGAGTACGTCGAGCCCGCCCCCCGTTTCCATCGCAAGCAGTATCGTTTGATTAACCAGCAGCTCTCCAGCCATGCATGAACGCACCCACTCAGGCGACAAGCCCCTCGAATGCGAGATATGCGGCAAGAGGTTTAGCGAGTCATCCAACCTGTCCAAGCATCGCAGGACGCACAACGTCAAGGGCATGCACGAGTGTCAGCTCTGCGGCAAAGACTTTCACAGGCTCGACCAGCTCCGACGGCACATGGGCTCCAACCATAGGGACCGGCCCGCCGAGGTTGACGCCATCCTCAGCAAGGCCATGAACAGGCTCCCCGGGGCGAGAAAGGTGTCAAAGATGCCTCGGAAAGTTGTCAAGAAGGGGGAGTCCGAATATATCACCGCCAAGACGCTGGAGCTGATGGAAGACGACTTGCCCATCCTTGTCCTTGGCCCAGAGTGAGTCTTGATACGAAGGCGAGCAAAAAGCACACCGCTGGGAGCGCATGGATGTGAACGTCTCACTTGGGATGAGTCACGGCAGCAGGTGGAGTATACATATGCATCATATACATCATGTTCGTAATATACTTAAATAATGGTTGGTTGGGGGGTTTTGGTGGATCGGCGTTGAGGGAAACCGGAGGCCCAAGGAGGATGATTTCGGCGGCATGGGTGGGAAGCGCGCTGATTCTCCGTCGGAAGCGACTCGGCATGACGGCTTTTATACCCGGATATCATGTACATTACGATATTTTTTTTGTCTTTTTCGGCAGCAACAAAATGGCTGGCATGAGATATACCAGTAGTAGATGAGCATAAATAAAAAAAGGCAATCGCATCATGTTAGCAGCCATGTCCACAGTCGATGAATGTCCACTGACTGTCGTGTAAAGATGGATGGAATGCCCATTCCTGTGCGTGGGAACTGAATGAGCTCAGGCAGTGCGAGTTTGGAGAGCGAGAGATTTGATCATGACCTCGTTTTAATTTTTAGAGTGCTGATCTACGGATAGCGGCCGTCATGGACCACCACCCCGCCTCTCGCAGAACGAGGCTCTAGCCGGGAAATAAGTACAAATCAGACGGAGATCCCACGAGCCATGCGATGAAAATCCGAGGCCTTGTGTTCATAGAAAACGCACGCCGCGCCCCAATTCCCATTCCTCCTACCCAGAGAAGTACAGCATCCGCTTAGGCCTGCAAGGAACTTGGTCAGCACCGATGTCGACGGCATGGATTCAGGGTAGGGGCGAAATCTAATTGTACCTTGATGGCATACTTCCGTTGGGGGAAGTGCGTGTTGCGCTTCTTCGTCTTCTCCAGCATGCGAGCCTTGTCCTCGGGTGACAAGCGGCGGCGGATGGCGCGGGTCTGCTTGGGGCGGAGGTCGAGAGGGGCGTACTTCTTGTTCTTGTAGAAGAGACGGAGCTGAGAGCGTTGCTTGGCGTTGATGACGGTCAGGACACGGGCGATGGACTTTCGCAGGTCGTGGCTGTCGATGATCCCCGTCAGCGGTTGCATCTTCCCCCCGGTTCGTCGGGCAGCCGTCATCTGGACTCGAGTGGCCGATGAAGGGCCGTATCGATAGGGAAGGAATGCTCACATCTTGTTGAGTTTGCTGCCCGAAGAAGTGACCTTCTGGATGCGGAGCTGACCGAGCTCAGTCTTGAGCTCAGCGAGCTGCTTCGTCAAGTCCTCCTTGCTCTTGTCCCACAGCTGGACGGCCTTAACTTTGCCCGACGACTAGAAGGACGGAAAGCCAAGTCAGCGATATGCTCTTCCTCCGTACGCAGGCAGACTAGTCTCGTAGCGGCACATGTGCGAGCGGGTTGTTCAACAGCCGTTCGTCGGCCGGCGCTTTTTGACGTATCCGGTGCGTAATTGACGATCGATCTCGAGCGAGGGCGAGTGTGGCCGATTTCGAGCCGGGCCGACGGGTAGGACGAATGCTGGAAGACAGGTGCGCATCGAGGCATGGGGGGAGGGAGTGGACAGTATAGACTCACCATCTTGATGGTCTTCGATGGGGGTGATGTGCGAAGTGTGTCGACGAGTGCGCAAGTGAGACCGTGACCGTCGGTAACGCGATGGATCGTAGTAGGCCTTCAAAGAATTTAGGTGGAGGGTTTGCCGAGACGGTGAAATTTTGCCCTAGGGTTTCGTTGTGTGCGCGCGCTTCTTGATTTTTCCCGTCCTTGATTGGTATCCGAGGGGCGAAATAAATGGGGATAATGCAAGATCACGTGCGCGGGCTCGTGCGAAGACTGTTGACGCTACGCTGGGGCGGTGGGGATATTCTGCCGCGCCAAGGTGGTACCTACCGGGTAAAGTGCCACCTAGGCCCGGATCTGGATGTACACATGCACGTATTACTTACTCGCTCCTATATGCATACAATACACATGGCCTAACTCGGGAGCTCGGACGCAACAGCTCTTCCTGAACCTCGTCACAACCATCTCTGTCACATCCAGGCCGAAGGCATGTCTGCACAATCAGGAAGCGGAGGCTGGGTTCAGCTGCGGCAGCAGGCGAGGACTCTGGAGTCGCAGGTACGTAGCGGCAGCTCGTTGAACGGCTCATCCGGTTGGCGACATGCGACGTCGCCATGGCTGCTAACGCGGGATGCACAGACGGAAAGCCTCTTTCATACGTATTCTCAGTTCTCTACTGCCGCGACGATCCCACCGAAACCAACGGAGGAGGAGCGTGAGACGGAAGGCAAGATCGATGAGTTGCTGGAAAAGGTTGGTGGACGGCGCCCCGCGTGAGCTCGCCGGAGGCGACGCGGCTAACAGGCAGTCTCAGAGAGAATCCGTCATTGAACAGCTCGCACGGCTCCTCGACTCGGAGGCGTCGCTCACGTCGTCTGCCCTCAAGCAAAACAATCTCTCGCTGCTGCGGGAGAAGCTCTCCTCCCACAAGCGCGACGTCGGCCGGCTGCGCAGCACCCTCCAGCACGCCCGCAGCAGGGCCAACCTCCTGACCAACGTGCAGTCCGACATTGACCAGTACCGGGCCAACAACCCCGAGGCGGCCGAGGCCGAGTACATGATTGGCGAGCGCAACCGCATCGACAACAGCCACAACATGACGGACAGCGTGCTGAGCCAGGCGTACGCCGTCAACGACAGCTTCGGCCTGCAGAGGGAGACGCTGGCCAACATCAACCGGCGCATCACCATGGCTGCGAGCCAGGTGCCGGGCATCAACTCGCTCATCAACAGGATATCAGCCAAGAAGCGCAGAGACGGCATCATCATGGGCTGCTTCATCGCCGCTTGCTTCGTCCTGTTCTTTATGCTGTCATGAGTCGAGCTGCGGTGCGGGACTGGGAGGGAAAGGAAAGGAAAGGAAAGGAAAGGAAAGGAAAGGAAAAGAAAGGAAAGGAAAGGGAAGGGACGGGGAGGCAAAGCAAGGGAAGGGTAAGCGAGGGGGGGGGTCAAGGTCTGTGCTTCAGCCGCATATGCAACGGCGTTTATAGCGAGGTATCGGTGTTCTATTTATTGTTTGTCGTATTTTACAGCTATGAACAGGTTTTCGTCGGTTTCATCACGGTCCTCGAAGCATGTCATGGGGTGGGTTCATTTCTCTGTCGGACCCGGTCGTTCCAGGTGCGACTTGCCCACCGGTTTCTCTCGCGCCGCCGCCGGCCGAGTCGACTCCTTCTTGATCTCATCGAGCAGACGTGCGAGGCCCCTGGTCAAGCCGTCTACTTCGTCCGGATGGCTCGGTCCACTCCCGGCCCAGCGAATGCGGCAATGGTGGTCGACGAGGTAGGTGTAGCCGACCTTGCTGTTGAGCAGGCCGATGGACTCGCGCATGGCGTCGGTGATGCCCCTGCGGATGAGGAAATACTTGTCCCATTCGGCCTCGGGGAACCTTCGGCGCAGGGAGCCCCGGAAAAGACGGACGAGCCAGGCCTTGCCGGCGTTGTCCTCGTAGTTGACGTTGACCACCTGCGCCAGCTCGGCGTTCTGGGCAACGAGGCGGTGCAGGGCGGGGTTGGCCTCGCGCGAGGTGAAGCTGCCGACCTGCTGCTCGGCCCACCGGCTGCTGAAGATGGAGACGACGGAAGCCCTGCCGGTCAGGAGCGGCGTGGTGTCACGGGGCGCCTTGTCGGTCTTGACGAGGGTCTCGCCGTAGAGGTTGGGGAAGTAGAGGGACAGCTCGGCCTTGAAGAGGCGCGGAGGTGCGATGAAGGACTTGCCCGAGTGGTACTGCAGGTTGCCCCAGTCACGGAAGTATGGTCTCGATATCTGGGCCGTGCTGCATCGCGGTCAGCACCTTGTCTTCGTCTTCTTCCCGCCCACGTCGGTCTCACTTACAGCTCCTTGCGGCGCTGTATGTGCTTGTCGTAGTCGACGAAGTCCTCCTTGCGCTGCTGGAAGGACCGGTTGTCGATGCCGGTGTGCTCGCCAGCCCTGGGCGGCAACGGCATGCCGATGGGCCGCGGCAGCGGCTTGGGGACGAAATGACCGTCAACCCGCTTGCCGTAGCTTCTGGGTGCCTCGATGGGGGCGCTGCCCAGAGCGCTCTTTGGATCGAGAGAGG
The DNA here is from genome assembly GCF_001625195.1 of Drechmeria coniospora. Classification (NCBI taxonomy): domain Eukaryota; kingdom Fungi; phylum Ascomycota; class Sordariomycetes; order Hypocreales; family Ophiocordycipitaceae; genus Drechmeria; species Drechmeria coniospora. Next base: position 6,656,671 of record NC_054391.1, read on the forward strand.
CGCCCGAAGCGGGCTTCTCTGCCCTCGCAGCGCGGGAGGCCGAGAGGGTGAGGCTGCGACGCCATTGGCAGTGGGCACAAAGGGTTCTCGTGGTACCGGAGGTGCTCGCGGTGCGGCGTGCGAGGCGGGAAAAGGCCTGCTCGAGCCTGCGCGATGACATGGTGGATGGTTGGTGTCGTATTCAGGTTCAAGTGTACTCTGTAGACCGGTAATTTTTCCAGTTCCTGAAGGTTCACATTGTTGCACTGCACTAAGCAATATTAGTTAGTACGCAGGTACTTGCTTAAACGGGAGCACAAGTAATATTCCCGGTACTCCGAATAGGACCTACTTAAGTATTAGTGAATATCTGCAGCATGGTATTTCTTGTGCATGGCACAGTAGGTACTTAAGTACTAGTACTTGTCCGTACAACACTACAAGTACTCCGTACGGAACACTTTCCTGTACTTATTATAGTACGTAAAGGTGTTAGTAGCACTGCCGAGGCCGACTTGTCGGTGATCTCGGCGGCGTTCATACGGAGTATTACTTATTTTGTACATTCAGGCGGCCTATAAACTTGCGGCCAACTTACCAATCCCACCAGTGCTAGTAGGAACACCAATACACCAGGTCCAAGCAATCAACGCTACAGTACTCCGTACGGAGTAGTTTGTACCGACTAAAAACTAAAGTACATGTATAATCATAGGGATATGATCTGTAGCCTAGAGGAGTAATACTACTTGTAATTTCGGAGTAAGTACGGAGTACTCCGTACGGAGAACGGGGTACGTAAGTACAAGAACTGCAAGGTAATTACTTATTAGTATCCCATCTCCCAGGACCAGTGGAGTAATCATGTAAAGTATTAAAAAGTACTACTCCGTACAGTACTCCGTATATTACTTAAGTACTCCGTAATGGAAGGTAACAGAACCCCCTGTGCCGGAATACGGTTATCGACATCTAGAATTATCATACGGAGTACCATCCTCGCAAATGTGCCCCAACACGGTTCAACGCTAGTACGAACGACTCCAGACAGGGGCAGAATGGAGAATGACCAGAACGGGCGTCGAATTGCAGGTGAATTGATCGTATCGATGGGTAGGGCCTACGTGGTTGGGAGGTTGAGAGAGTAGCTCTAGAGTCAAACAGCGGCAACAGACTTGCACCTCGATGCAACATGAGTTGCGCACACGAGCAAGTACTGCCTGGAAAGGCCACGGCAGAATATCCGCACCAGATGACGAAAGGTGCGCATCCAATGCTGGCGGGATATTAGCGGTACTGGCTGGTGTCTTGCCAAACCGTACCCGTCAGAACTCAATCGACAGTGGACATGGCTGCTAAACTGCTGAGGGGGGTACGGAGTAGGGACCGAGGGCTTGGCTGCACAGCTTGTACGTACTAACTGTCAGTACGGAGTACTGTAAGTGCGGAGTATGTTGGCCAGGTAGCTAAGATGTTACTTACCTGTACCTAGTGCTGGGCTGGGTGACGCCCAGGTACGGTAGGCCCAGGGCCTGGGGCCTCTAACAAGAACAAGCCACAGCTCTACTAGGCTTCAGCCGCGTACAGCCCACAGGCGGGATGGTCGTGGTTCACTGACGCTGCGGCAAGGCACTAACTAGTTGCTGTGCCTGTGCCGCTGTGCGGAGCACCTCAATAAGGAGAATTTCCCTTCGGAGTGCTCCGAACTAGTGGTGGGGTTCCCTGCCGTTCCCCAGCCCAGGCACCTAGCACCCAACTGTACGGTGTACTTGGGTACTACAGTAGGTGCTCACGCGGATTCGCGTTAGGTACCCGCCTAAGTACTGACAGCTGCAATTCTACCTGAACCCTGTGCGGGCAGAAGCATTTGAAGTACAGTACATGTACTCCGTACTTAGTACCACTACTTGACAGTGACCTATCGCTTCGGTTATTCGCGGCGGACCAAGACAAACGACCGCCAGTGCTGTGCCGACTAAAGCCAGGATGCACATCGGACAGGCACACCTCCTCCTCAGCACACCCAGCCTTTCCGTCTCGTCGGCCAATCTCTCTTTCGGGCACCTCATCTGCAAAAAGGGAAGCCAGCGAGCCAGCGAGCAAGCCGAGATGTTCCTACAACGAGGTTCGCGCCTACTGCAGAGGCAACTGAGGACCTCGCAGGCCACCGTCCGCGTGGCCCTCGGGCGAAAGGGCGGCAACGGCACCAGTAGTATCGGCGTCATCACGACGGCCGCTCCAGCAACAGGTCGGTGGTTTACCGAGTCGCGGAGGCTATGTGCTCTCAAGCCCGTCCTCCTGGCCGACATTGGCGAGGGTGAGTAACAGGCTGCGTGTGGTTGGGCGAATTGGCGAGGCCGAGAATGTCGGTGGGCTGACGGTTTCCAACCTGCTCGCAGGCATCGTCGAATGTGAAGTCATCCAGTGGTTCGTCGAGCCCGGCGCACGGGTCGAGGAGTTCTCCCCGCTCTGCGAGGTCCAGAGCGACAAGGCCTCCGTCGAGATCACGAGCCGGTTCACGGGCACCGTCAAGAAGCTCTACTACGAGGCTGGCGAGATGGCCAAGGTCGGGAAGCCCTTTGTCGACATCGACATCGACATCGAGGCAGGCGAGGAGGCAGAAGTCCCGGCGGCATCCGCCCCGAAGCAGGAGCCGCAGCCGCAGCAGCATCAGCAGCAGCAGCAGCAGCAGCAGCAGCAGGAGCAGCCACCTGTGATGGCGTCCAAGCCGAAGCAGAAGGGCCCGATGGCGACGCTCGCGACACCCGCCGTTCGCCATCTGTCCAGGGAGCTGGGCGTCGACATTGCCGACATCGACGGCAGCGGTAAGGGCGGCCGGGTGCTCAAGGAGGACATTCTCAAGTTTGTGCAGGGCCGGGAAGCGGCAGCGTCGACGTCGGCAACGTCGGCGACGCCGTCGTCACAACTTCACCATCCGCCACCCCCAGACGGGTCCGCGGCGGTGCAGACGGAGACGCGGGTGCCGCTCTCGCAGACGCAGCACATGATGTTCAAGACCATGACGCGCTCCCTCACGATCCCCCACTTCCTCTACGCCGACGAGGTCGACTTCTCGGACCTCGTCAGCCTTCGCGGCCGGCTGAACAAAGTTCTCGCTCGGTCGGCCGGCCACGACGACCTCCAGCCGGCCAAGCTCTCGTACCTCCCCTTCATCATCAAGGCCGTCTCCCTCGCCCTCTACCAGTTTCCGATCCTCAACGCGCGCGTCGACGCCGGCACCGACGCCGGCGATCGTCCCTCTGTCGTGCTCCGATCCCAGCACAACATCGGCGTCGCCATGGACACGCCCCAGGGCCTGCTCGTGCCGGTCATCAAGAACGTGGGCGCGCTCAACATCGTGGCCATCGCCGCCGAGCTCGTCCGGCTTCAGGCGCTCGCCCAGGCCGGCAAGCTCACGCCCGGCGACATGGCAGGCGGCACCATCACCGTCTCCAACATCGGCAACATCGGCGGCACCTACCTGAGCCCCGTCATCGTCGAGCGCGAGGTGGCCATTCTCGGCATCGGCAGGATGCGCACCGTGCCGGCCTTTGACGAGAACGACGCCGTCGTCAAGAAGCACGTGTGCAACTTCAGCTGGAGCGCCGACCACCGCGTCGTCGACGGCGCCACCATGGCCCGGGCCGCCGACGTCGTACGACGGGTCGTCGAGGAGCCCGACGTGATGGTGATGCACCTGCGGTAACTCGCCGGACGTTGTCCTCCTTTTCGTTGGCTGCGTGCCGAACCTACGATGGAGGAGCAGGGGGGGGGGGGGCAGCGGAGGAGTAGTACATAGACGATGAATGGGACGCGATGTCAACCAACCAACCAGCCTTCCATCCATCATGGCGCGTGTGCATGACGAGCTGTTTCAAACTATGTGTACCAATATCATCCCCTGCCCCGTCGACTCGACGCGGACGGCAAAGGGGAGGCCAGTGACGACTCGCCAGGTCAGCCCAGTAGTCTGGACCGTACCCTGTCCGTGTACACGCACGGAAGTGGACGGTCACTACGGAGTACCGGGTAGTATCGATGCACGCAGCGTGCATCCAAGAAAGCACCGGCCAATATGCAAGGCGACAAAACGTCAGGTCGTCGCCCGATGACCATTTCGTGATGCTTCCTCAACCCCTTGGCCACGTATCGTCGTCACGCCCCAGCGTCGTACTACGATTACGTGTACCTGTTACGCATGAGGGCAAACGCATTCCTTGCCTTGTCCCCAGCCACGGGAGCTGAGCACGTCCGTCTCGGCCGTTCCGTGGAGCCCATCGGTGGAGCGTCGCAGAATGCTGAAACGGCCATCGCTGGAGGAGTACGATCATCGTACTCGCACGCAACCAGGACCTTCAGTCATGCCGTCACCAGCACCCGCAGGGAAACAGGCGAGCGGCCGCGGACTGTCCTGGGGGCGCCCGCAGGTAATATTAAAAGAGCGTGCGCGCAATGTTTGCGTGTGCAACTCGTCAACGACGCAGGCTGGCGTGTCACATCTCATTGCTATGCCCGCCCCTCGTCATTTACCGTGCTACCGTTCGTACTCGAGCACGGGAACATGGCACCTACGACGGTACGAGACGGCACGTGGCGGCCGGGAGGGCCCGCCGCCAGCAGCAATTGCCCATGCAATCGTGCATGCATGGTGAGTTAACTCGTCACAATTGCCTATTTCGAGCAACCTGCCTGCAAGTCTGCCCAACCCTTCATGTCCGACGTCGGCCAGGACGAGGTCCAATGCGAATTAAGCAGGCCGATCGAAGCTCTGCCTGCGTCTCTGCGTCCCGCGTCTCTCGCGTCTTGCGTCTCTGGGCCTCTGCATGGTCAAGGGTGCCCGTTTGGGCGGACACGACGCAGAGTCCCCATCGAGTTCCTCTCCGTCGGCCGCTGCACCATGCAATAAACTGCCGGGTCCGGCCCTTCTTTCACGCCGCATGCGAGCCTCAGCCGCTGCGACGACGGTTTCACGCCCCAAACCCATTCGGCCATGTCTCCATCCACCCACTGTCCGTGCTGTGTCCGAGAGCTCCATTTCCCCCTCCACCTTCCTTTCGTCGGCGCCCGGTATTACTCCCTGTCCGATCTTGGCCAGACGAGAAGAGAGGGTGGTGTGGTGGGTGCAAAGGGTGGGCGAGGCCGGTGCAGGATAAGATGAAGATTGGTCATGGATTTGCTTGGACTCGGCTGGTGACTGGCGGCAGGCTGCATTGCGTAAGGGTCGGCCATGAGATGCCAAGAATGAAAAATCCAAACGCCCAACTCCCCAACTCTCCCTCGCTTCAGTGCCGGGAATTAAGAAAACAAAACGGCGCGGAGTGCTGTGGAGCACGGCTGGTGGTGGCATCGTCAACGGTCGTCACGGAGAATGGCCTCGACCTTGGCGAGGGCGTCCGACTTGACCTGTTCGAGGCTGCGGCTGACGTCGACCGTGATGACGTCCCGTTCATCCTCCGTCGGCCGCTCGAGTATGTCAAACTGGCTCTGGACCATGTCGGCGCTCATGTAGTGGCCCTTTCGTTTCGAGACTCGCTCCAGCAGCACGTCGGCGGGCGCGTAGAGGAAGATGAAGTGGACGAGCACGTGACTGTTGTAGTAGGCGGCGACGCGGATGACGTCCCGGTACTTGCGCTTGAGGGCCGAGCAGGTGACGACGACGCCCTGGGACCCTCGGTTGATTCGACGCATTGACTCGTCGCGAAGGGCACCAAGCCAGTCCCAGCGGTCGGCGTCCGTGAGGGGGGTGCCGCCGCGCATCTTCTCCACATTGGCCTCCGTGTGGAACTGTTTCCCACTCTCGTTAACTCATCCCCTCTGCCGTAATATCGTGATCAAGCAGTGAGAAGGGAAGCGGGGGGGGGGCAGAACGGGGAAGGGGAGGACGAGGAGAGCCTACCGAGTCGCCTTCCACGTAAGGCATGTCAAGCGCGGCGGCGAGGTACTCGGCCACCGTCGTCTTGCCGCACCCGGCCGGGCCAGTGACAAGCCAGATGTGGTTGTGGTTCTGTCGTGTGCGAGGCCGTTAGCATCATCGTTTCCACTCGCTCAACTTGCACGCCAGCTCGGCCTCCTACGGGGGCGCGTCTTTGGAGGGGTTCTCCGTACCGAAGTCGCCATCATGCCGTCGTTCCCGTTGATGGAGACGACGTTGTCATAGGACAGCATGGTGTCTTTTCGTGCCAGGTATCTAGGAGGGTGAATGCCACTCGCGGCGACGATGGCCGATGGCCACTGGCGAAGCCGGATGAAAGAACGACGACGAGGCTATGGTATAGATATCGACCTATATGGCAAGCTTCTCGGAATAAGACTATGGCGAAGCAGGGGGAGAATGGAAAGGGATAGGCGGACGTCTTCTATGGTACTTGAAAAGAGGCGAGGGCGGTGGGAGGAAGAAGGAAGATGCGAAGATGCAAGGCAAGTCGAGGAGCGTACGAGTGCGTGTGCGAGTACCGTGCTGTAAGTACTTGCACGGGTTTTGCGGTAGCACTTACGTAGGGCGGTACGTAGTTCCAGGTTTGGGGTTGAGACAACGAGCATGGCAAGCCAAGGTTGTTGCAACTAATAATAATGGCAAGAAGTAGAAAACAAGGGCGGGGCCGTAGTACCGAGTTTGGATCTCGGGTAACATTACGGGGTACGAGAACCAGTTCGCTGCAAGTACAGTACATGTAGGTAGGTGTACAGTAGGTGTGCATGTACAAGCACAAGTAGAGTCCATGCTGGTACGAAGAGCTTGCGAGTACAACTACGTACAACTACAACTACAACCACATACCTAGTACTTACAGTACAGGCCTCTACGTGCTTCCTGCTATGCGTTACCACATGGTACCTCTTTGCACGTGTACCCTCAGGACCTGGCCATGGCAAGAAAGGAAATGCATGGCATGTAAATGTGCAAGTACGGAGCAAGAGAGTTTTAATACTCCGTAATTGCTTGCAATAACCCCCAAGCTCGGCACCTGTGCTAGCCCGGTTTGTTCAACGGTCCAGTAAGAGCAGTCACTCACTGTACAGTATTTGGACTGCATGTGTCGGCACCATGCGAGTACGCCATCGCTCTCCCTCCTTCGACGACAACGCAGGTAGCACTCACTGCACGAGGGAAGGCGGTGGACAAGTCCGTCATGGCCAAGTACCGCAGTTCGAAGGAGAAGGATAGGACGCCGAGGCCCCGTAGCAGTGGCTGGCCGCCCTTGGCTCTCCCTCCTCGCGAGCGTGCTCGTGTCTCTCTCCCATGTCTCTTGCGTCTTGCTTTTTTCACCTTTTCCTTCGACCGGCTGCATCCTCACATGCATCGTTGAATGATTTGTTTCTTGCTCCTGCTTGTGCTCTCCTTGGCCATCGCAGCCCAACCGGCCCCTCCTTGCCATAGCCCCTGGAGGCGGGGGGTAAGGACGGTGTGCCGCGATGCTGGGAGGCGGCAAGCCAATGAGCAGGTTGGGGAGCGGACGGCTTGCTCGTCGACCTGGCCGCATCACGCTGCGGTTGACCGAAAATGGCGCCTGGCGATGCGTGCCGTCGACGGGACGCGTGAGGAGACCTGCGTCTCGAGGAGCAAACAGAGCTCAAGTAGGTGTGCATGCAGAGCGGGTGACGGGTATCAGTAGTAGGGACGAGCGTTCATCCATAGGAGCACTTATGCTGATGGGCCCATGGCACTCGTCGTACGAGGGTGGGCCTGGGTAGGTGGTCAAATGAAAAACGGCGGACGGCCCCCTGGTTGACGTCGATGTGACAAGGCGGAAGCTGACCCGGTGCACTGGGTTTTCCGGAATCCGGATGGCTTTCCGGAACATGTGTGTGTGTACGTGGCAGGGAGCTGGCAATGCATGTACTCCGTTCGGAGTACGGAGTAATAATACCGTATACCTACATGCGGCACACTGCATGTACGGGGTGCAACTATTAAGTATGCACGTACAGCAGCATTAGTGCAGAGACAAATGGACAGCAACACGTTCTTGTACAACTACTAGTACACATGCACATCGGTGTACATGTGTAGTAGTACCTTGCCGTACATGCATGCATGCATGAGTGCCAGTATCGGATGCGAGGGCAAGGCGCTCGTGGTTCAGACTTGCACCTTCACCTTGGGTCGGCACGGCCCAGCGGCCCATTTGCTCCGTCATGTCCAGAGCAACGATTTGCATGGCACACTCCACCCGATACTCAGCACTCAATACGGACACGGAGAACAAGGCATGGTGCCGCGCTCGGTGCCGAGCTTGGTGCCGAGCATCGCCCCGTCTTGGTTTGGTTTCCGAAATCATGTCCGTGTGTTTCTTCTGCGTAGCTTCTTGGCATCGAGATGTACTTACTTCGTACATGTAATATTATAATTACAGCACATACGCACTGGTCGCTTACTTACTGTACATGCGCATGTACTTGCAGATACATGCTCGCTACGATGCTTGCACTGCACGGATGCATGCTACCAGTATCAATAAGATGCAGTCCTAACCCAAGTACTTTGTAATACTCCGTACATGTATACGGAGCGCAGCATTGCCGCAAGGTAAATACTTGCACATGGTTGCGCAAGCGTGCACGCGAATGCAAGTTGATCAGTGTCCTGATCTGTTCATGATACCCTCAAGTACCGTTGGTGAAAGTGTCTGCAATGGCCGCCGTAAGCGCGAGCCGAGCATCGTCGTCGCGAGCTCACGCAGTCCACGCATGCACCGTCCAGTGTTCATGGCCCCTGCCTGACGTGACGACTACGACCATGGCCATGAAAGCCATGTCCCGGGCCCCGTGGGCAGCATTTCAACCGGCAGGATCCTTTCCTCCCAGCCTTTCGGGGCCCTTGTTGGCTTTTTCGCCGCCATGGCGTCGGGGGTTCAGGCCCAACCGGTTCGACTCGATGCTCGTAGAGGACCCTCTTCTGTCATCGCAGCCCAAGCGTGCCAGGACGAGCCCATCATTTGCCGTCGGCATTCGCGCTCCAAGGGTCAATTTGCCAATTCTTGCGCTTCCGCGTGGCGTCGTGGGGGCGCCCGCCATCCTCTTCACAATATGTTCACGATTCGTCGAGGGTATCATGGATTCCTTTGTTTTGTCTCAACGGCCGAGCCACCAACCGGCGGCAGAGCAGCATACATGCTTCTGTCCCGAACCAGCTCCTGCCTATTTCCGCAAATAGAATAATACGCCTGAACATGCATTCACGTACCTGTTGGACGAAGCCCGACTGTTTTCGGACGCGGAGCGCGAGGCGTGTGAGTAGGTGTAGAGCACTCCGTACGACACCGCCAGCGAGCAGAGGGTGTGTATGCACGAAAGTGTGCGCACCTTCAGCTCCCGCCTCCCAACTCGTCGTCGCGGGGCAGGAACTGGATTCTGTCTGCCGAAATGACGTCCTCGATGCCATGTTCGGGGCCGGCCGTTCGCCTGCGCTTCCAGCTCTTGTTGCCCGCGGCTCGCTGTGCATCCATGTCGACTTGTCGACTGCCCAATTATCGTGACTGCGGACATGCTGCGGGCGTGAGACGAAGACTAGGCTGTCCAAGGACAAGCGTGTGCGGCTCTGGGACTCCCTTCGATGCGGGTTGTCTGTCCTGGCCCCCCTCTCCATGCCGACCGAGGGCCCGAGGTTCTGTCCACCGAGAGGTCTGTGCAAGTTGGCCATGTCAGCGGGTACTCGCGGAGAATAGCCTGACAGGGTTTCGATCTATCACATACGACGCACTTGGCCGGGTGCGGAGGGAGTCCTCTTACATTACATCATCTTCATCAATGCTCCGTATCTGTTCCAGATTTGTCCGAGACACGCTGAAAGGCGCTAGGATTGGATCCAGTCGAGGCGGAAGCTCATCAAACGACCTCGTTTGTCACGGCATGCCGAGCTACCCTGGAGTAGAGTCGAGCCATGTTGGCCATGGGTTCCGGGATCCGAATGAAAAGAGTGCCTTGCTGGATCCTCCTCGCGAGACTCGTATCACTAGGCGATGGACGTATAAGTTGCCTGCCCGCCGTGATGGATCCCACAGCGAGGGAAGGCACCAGTTCCCGAGCCTCCCCGTGTCTTCACCGACACAGGAACAGCGATCCAAAGGTGCATACCATGGGCCATTCGAGCAATCAACCGAGCGCAGTACCGAGCGCAATGTCCAGCCGATATCATTCTTTGCCTACAATGCGAACGCAATAAATGGGAACGCACAACTGCCCAGGTATGAAATGCAGGAATAGACGCCACAGGGCATGGATGTGAAGGAGAATGGACGAATTTGTTGCCGTCTCTCGCCGAATCGTTGTTCGCCGACGCGGTTACAGCATCAGCGGTAGCGCACAAAGTATGTCAGGGTCAGGGTCGTATGAGGAAGCTCGGATGAGTTCCTGCACTCTGCCCTCGTTGACCCATTTCCCCACACAACTTTGGGGAGGCGGAGATGAGCCGCAGGTGCAACGAGTCCAAGCAAGACCACTTGCTGTCGGGCGATTAATAATGCTCTTGGACAACCGATACTCGTACCAATTCGATGATCTCGCCGGGGCGGCCCGAACCAAGATGGCGATGGCAGGATTGCGTAGTGGGCACGTCCAAGCTCACTTCTTGGCCGTCGCCTTCTCTCCTCTACCTTTGCTGGGCAGAGCATCCAGCAGTCTACCCCGTCCATAACCTGGTTCCCGCCGATCATCTTGTCGTCCAGTGTGGACCTTGCCATCGTTCAGGGCTGTACGGAGCACGCCTACGAGCACCTTCGTGCTGAATTCGAGCCCAGGCAAGCGTACTGGTCCTCGAGCCACGGTACAAATAGCACTGGGCTGCAAAATACCTCGACAAATCGACTCTACCCCTAAAAGCTCCAGTAGTTCGCTGCGCGTCCTCTATATCTGACGACGAACATACTAAGATAGGTGCCTGCGAGTTGCTGCCTACCTCTAGGTACTAACCTACATGGTAGGTACCTAGTACTAAGGCGGTTCAGACTGCCCGCTGACAGTCTGACAAACAGCAGTCACATTCAGCGAGGGGCTCGTAATTAATAGTACTTACGGAGTACTGTAGTCATTGTTCGGTATTATGGAGCCAGTACTTGTACGGAGTTGCAGCACGTACCAACGGAGTACTCCGTATCCATTCCGAGCTGTACGGAGTACATCTGCAGTACCTAGGTGTACCAAGTACAAGTATTGTTCTTCGTTCCTGTCCGTGGATCCGCCCGTGACTGTCAAGCGACAGCCCAATCGTAGCCATAATAGGCAAGTCGACCTGCACCGACCCAGTCTTACTCGCTGTGGGCTCAGCATGTACCTGGTCGCCTGCCGAAGCCCCGCCCAACTTTGGTGCCCCGCCCGCTTGTAGCGGCGATTGCTCTGCCTGGTTCTAGCTTGCTTGTTGGCCTGGTCGGTCCTTCGTTTCGCGGGGACCGCCAACGGACGTCCTGGCTCTGATACCGAGTGCTACCTCGACACAGTGTAGAGAGTACGGCTACATATAGAGGAGCGGCCCTCTGCCCGACCCGACTCTTCTCCATGCCCGTCTCCTTACGAGCACTCTCCTCTGCGGCTTCCCTTCTACCGAACCTGTCCTCCCTCGTCGCAGCTTCCAGGATCATCCCGCTGCCTCTTGCACGCCGCACCCAACAGAGATTTTTGGCCAGCATGAACGCCAACGACCTCAAACATTATCTCGCCGACTCGCCGCCCTCGGTCGTCCGGCTCGAGATTGAGAAGCACTTTGAACCCCTCAGTGATAAGCAGAAGCGCTATGCTCACTTCATCAGCAAGTTCGTCCATCCATCCATCCATCCATCCATCCATCCATCCACCCACCCATCCATCCATCCATCCACCCACCCATCCATCCATCCACCCATCTGCTCATCCACCTATCCGCCCATCCACCCATCCATCCATCTATCCCTCCACCGGCCACGGCAACGACAGGCAATCCGTGAAATTCTTCATGTTCCTCATGCATTCGTAGCTGACTTCGCATCGCCGCCAGGTCTTGCTTTGCGGGAACGAGGATTGTTCTGCGCCAGCTCTCTCCCGAGTCTGAATCCATCTATGACTTGATCTTGGCCCTTCACAAGAGCTGCAATGGCGACTGGGACGCGCTGGCGAAGAAGGCTGCCGTCGACGGCCCTGAGCTCACCTTCTTCCTCGAGTACGCCGCCATGTTCTTGGGCAACTTGGGCAACTACAAGAGCTTTGGAGACTCCAAGTTCCTCCCCCGCTGCGGTGAGAAGACCGTGGCGGCCCTCGCCGCCACCTGTCCCGAGGCGGCCAAGTTCTACGAAGCCACCAGGGGTGCCATCTTCAGCTCCGAGAGCTCTGCTCTCATGCATCTGGGCTTCCCCGACGCCGGCCACATGACCACCTACTACCCCGGCTCTCGCGCCATCACAAAGGCCGACATCGAGGCCGTCTCCGGCTGGATGGAGAAGAAGGGACTGCTTCCCGAGAACACGAGACTGCGCAAGAGCGGCGACACCACCTTCGAGATCCTCATCGCTTCCGCCGTCACCGCCATTCCCACAAACGGCAGTGACATTGGAAAGGACAACTCGTACACGGTCGAGGAAGGGCCCCTGAAGGGCAGCACCATCAAGCTCATCTTTGGCGACTACGCCGACGAGATGAAGAGCATTGCCGAATACACTCGACGGGCCGCCGAGCATGCCGACAACGAGACCCAGAAGCAGATGTACCTCAACTACACCAACTCGTTCGAGAACGGGTCCCTCGAGGCCTTCAAGGACTCGCAGCGCAACTGGATCAAGGACAAGGGCCCCATGGTCGAGTCCAACATTGGCTTCATCGAGACCTACAGGGATCCCGCCGGCGTCCGAGGTGAATGGGAGGGCTTCGCCTCCATGGTGAACCTTGAGCGAACCCGTGCCTTTGGCGAGCTCGTCGCCGCCGCCCCGTCGCTCATTCCGTTGCTTCCGTGGGGCACCGAGTTTGAAAAGGACAAGTTCTTGTCCCCGGATTTCACCTCTCTCGAGGTCATGACTTTCAACGGATCTGGGATCCCGGCCGGCATCAACATCCCCAACTATGATGACATTCGACAGACCGAAGGCTTCAAGAACGTTTCCCTCGGCAACGTCCTCAGTGCCAAAGCACCAAACGAGAAGATTCCCTTCATTCGTGACGAGGACCTGGACGTGTACAAGAAGCAGCGCGATGCTTCCTTCGAGGTGCAGGTTGGCCTTCACGAATTGACTGGTGACTACCCCTGGTTGCGTTCATCACCCTGGAGTATGAGCTGACCCCTTTCAAGGTCATGGCTGTGGAAAGCTACTTCAAGAGACCTCTCCCGGAGTCTACAACTTTGACAAGGAGAACCCGCCTGTCAGCCCCGTGACCCAGCAGCCCATATCGACATGGTACAAACCCGGACAGACCTGGGGCTCCGTCTTTGGAAGCATCGCCGCCTCGTACGAAGAGTGTCGTGCCGAGCTCGTCGCCATGCATCTCAGCTGCGAGTTCCCCGTTCTCAAGATCTTCGGCTTTGGCGATGGCAAGCTCGACATGGACGGCGAGGCTGGTGATGTCCTCTACGCCTCCTATCTCTCCATGGCCCGTGCCGGCCTCGCCTCTCTCGAGATGTGGGATCCTGCCAGCCAGAAGTGGGGTCAGGCTCACAGCCAGGCTCGTTTCTCCATCCTCAAGTGCTTCCTCGAGGCTGGAGACGATTTCTGCAAGCTCGACTATGCCAAGGACGACCTGTCAGACCTTACCATCAAGCTTAACCGCTCCAAGATTCTCACCTCGGGCCGCGACGCTGTCGCCAAGTACCTCCAGAAGCTGCACGTCTACAAGTCCACCGCCGACGTCGAAGCCGGCACCAAATTCTACACCGAAATGACCACGGTTGGCCTTGACTTCTGGGGTACCAAGGTTCGCAAGGTCGTCCTCGACAACAAGCAGCCCCGCAAGGTCTTTGTGCAGGCAAACACCGCCTTGGACGAGACGACGGGCAAAGTGACCATGAAGCATTACGATGCCTCGCTCGTCGGCATGATCCAGAGCTGGGCCGATAGGAATCTGTAAGACAAAAATGGCATGAATTGGCCACGAGCGCCGTAACGAAGCATGTCGCAGCTCAAAAGGGGGTAACCGGATGGCTCTAGCTGTATGAAATGTATATATGGTTGATCTCCCCATGTGGCCAATGAGGTGACCTGCCCGTCCATGCTGGTTCCCCCATTCCCTGCCGTTTCTCGAATCATGCCGCACGGCGAAGGTGTCCTTTGCCATTGGCTGGTGCGGCTGTCGTGTCACGTTTGTGGTGAGCGATATTTCGGAGTGTGGTATGATCATCATCGCGGCTCCTAACCAGACAACTAACTGGTGGAACACTTCATGTTTGCTTGTTTGATTGTTGACTGTAAAACCTGATTACAGACGCCAAGATATGACCGATGCCGTCGACTTCCAATTGCAATTGGCCAAGCCTGCCTATTGTTGGAGACCCATTCCGTTCAACAACAACCCGCCGCCAGCGCACCAGCTTCGTCAAAACGGTGCTACGCCCCGACCGAAACCAAACCCCGAAGCCACCCATTCCAGCACTCGAGATTTGGTGATTACCACTTCATCTCGTGGGGCTTGTCACCCTTTCGCAAGCTGAAGGAGCTGCCGAGGTAGCTGGCCAACATGTCGACCTTCTTGATGTTGGCGAGCAGGGCCTTGTCGATGGCCTTCTGGTCAGCAGCGCGGCTGCTGTTGATCTTCTTCTTCTGCAGAGCCACCTGTCAGTCCCTGTCGTGAAACCCGCAAAGCGTTCCAATGGATCCCACGTACCTCGGGCTTCTCTCCCTGCTGGAAGAAAGCCTCCTCACCAGCCTTGTCCTTGGCCTTCTCGGCGGTGAAGTACTTGGGCTGGGAGATCTCCGTAATCTTCTTCTCATCCAGCCCGGAGACGTTGACCTTGTAGGATGTGGCGATGACGTATCGGGAGTTGACTCGTCGCAGAGGGACACCGTTGATCTTGAAGGGGCCGGTAACGAGGAGGACACCCTGGTCGAGGGTCTTGAGGAGGACGACGCGCTTGCCACGGAAGCGACCAGCGAGGATGATTAGGACTGTGCCGGGCTGGAGGGTGGAGCGAGGAGTCCAAGGACGGACGGCCTTGCGGACCTGCAATTGAAACCTATCAGCGCACAAATTTCTACCTCTCCGTTATCACAAAGAGTCGCAGGGCGGCTTTGGGCCCTCCGCAATGGAGGATTGCGCTCGTGCATCGCTTGCGGTCGCGTTGGTTGATGCGTTGATTGTATCGCATGGGGCCAGAGCCGTCACTAAAGAATCGTCCGCTAGCCATCCCATCTTTTCAATTTGCCGTATTCTCCAATGCCGAATAATAGATGCGTTGCAGTGTCGTCAAGGCGCGATTCTCCGAGGGAAAAGACTCCAATTTCGTTTCGGCATGTCATCACCGCAACTCACCTTCTTGGGCTCGCACTCATCATCGGCGTTGTACCACTTCTTGGCCTTCTCCGAGGCAGCGGGAACCACCCGGGTCGACTTTCCGAACTTCTTGGTCGTGGGTTTCGCCGACATCGTGACTCTCGCAGTGGTGTCTGGTTGGGTGTGGAGAGGAAAGGAAGACACGGATGGTGATGCTCGCCCAAAATGTTGGAAATCTTTGTGAACGCCGCTAGCGAGTTTGTGGGTGGAAAATGTGAACCCTCTGGCGCTAACCCATTTGTGGATGGTGGCTCGCCGTGGCGGCCACAATGACTTGTGGGGCATGGGGCTGGTAGCACGTGATGATAAGATGGCTCAACCTTGCTGTGGCTGGTGGGCGGGCTGATGACGAGTCGAACGTGCGAGAAGGTGCGTTCATGACGATGAACCTCGTGGAAGCTGCTTCGCCACCGTATACATACCCGGTCTTGGGTCTTGGGATTTGTTCTTGGGCCAATTTTACACCCCAAATTGTATGCGATGATATTAGCTTAATCCATTTATTATCTTGCATTCTTCTTCTCATTCCACGAATAGCTTGTACTCTCATGCATGACGCAACATGCAAGCCCAAAAACAGCTATTATTGTCGGTCACTCGGGCTGCGAGGGCGGCCTCGAGAGCCTCACGACCCGTTGCATGTCTTGCTCAAGTTACACACAGAACGCAGATGCGACTACTGCCAAGCCTGGAAGTGCGATACTACGCCAATGGGCGACCGCATCCTCCGGGGGGGACCCATCGAATGAACATGGGAGGGGAGGAGGAGAAGGCAGCATTGGAGCAGTTTGGTATTGATTTGACTGCCCGAGCCAAAGATGGAAAACTTGACCCAGTCATCGGACGGGACGCGGAGATCCATCGAACAATTCAGATTCTCTCGCGGCGAACAAAGAACAACCCGGTACTCATTGGCAATGCTGGAACGGGCAAGACGGCGATCTTGGAAGGTCTCGCATTGCGAATTATCCGCGGCGATGTTCCCGAGAGCATCAAGAACAAGAGGGTCATTAGCTTGGACCTAGGATCGCTGATCGCCGGCGCAAAGTTCCGAGGCGACTTCGAGGAACGACTAAAGAAGGTCCTGGACGAGGTGCAAAAGGCTCACGGCGAGGTCATACTCTTCATTGATGAGCTCCATACGCTTCTTGGCCTAGGAAAGGCTGAGGGCTCCATCGATGCATCTAACCTATTGAAGCCTGCCCTGGCTCGTGGCGAGCTGCAATGTTGTGGTGCCACGACACTTGCCGAATATCGACAAATCGAAAAAGATGCCGCGCTGGCGCGGCGGTTTCAACCAATTGTTGTCAATGAGCCATCCGTTGAGGACACCATCAGCATCCTCAGAGGCATCAAAGACAAGTATGAAGTTCATCATGGCGTCCGAATTACTGATGGGGCACTGGTGGCGGCCGCCGCGCTGTCAAATCGATATGTCACGGACCGCTTCCTCCCAGACAAAGCTATTGACCTAATGGACGAAGCAGCCAGCCACCTGAAGCTGCAGCATGAATCCAAACCCGAAGACATCATGCGTCTTGACCACAAGATCATGACAATCCAAATCGAATTAGAAAGCTTACGAAAAGAAAAGGATGTGGCCAGCCAGGAGCGCCGAGAGAAACTTGAAAATGACTTGAAACAGTACAACGATGAGATTTCGGAGCTCAATACTCGATGGGAAAGGGAGCGAGCCGATCTCGAATCGGTAAAGAAGGCCCAAGAAGATCTCGACAAGGCTAGATTCGAATTGGAGCAAGCTCAGCGCGACGGCAACTTTGCTCGTGCTTCCGAACTAAGATTTGGTGTGATTCCTGATCTAGAACAGAAGCTTCCAACCGACAAAGAATCCCAACAAGAAAAGAATCAAGATTCATTGGTCCATGACTCAGTCACGTCGGATGATATTGCCACTGTGGTATCGCGGATCACGGGCATCCCTGTTTCCAAGTTGACGTCTGGCCATATTGAAAAGCTGGTGCACATGGAGGATACGCTGCGTGAAGCAGTCAAAGGGCAGGACGAAGCCATCAAAGCCGTTTCTAACGCAGTGCGACTGCAGCGGGCAGGTTTGAGTGGCGAAAATCGACCACTGGCGTCCTTCTTCTTTCTCGGACCAACGGGTGTTGGCA
This sequence comes from Drechmeria coniospora, assembly GCF_001625195.1. Taxonomy (NCBI): domain Eukaryota; kingdom Fungi; phylum Ascomycota; class Sordariomycetes; order Hypocreales; family Ophiocordycipitaceae; genus Drechmeria; species Drechmeria coniospora. The sequence continues at coordinate 6,674,220 of NC_054391.1, forward strand.
AGACGGAACTGTGCAAGAAGCTTGCTGGTTTTCTCTTCTCAACAGAGTCTGCTGTCGTCCGATTCGATATGTCCGAGTTCCAGGAGAAGCACACCATTTCTCGCCTCATCGGCGCGCCATCTGGCTATGTTGGCTACGAGGATGCTGGGCAACTCACCGAAGCCGTTCGACGAAAACCCTATGCAGTGTTGCTTTTTGACGAATTCGAAAAGGCCCACCGCGATATCTCAGCCTTGCTACTCCAGGTCCTTGATGAAGGCTACCTTACAGACGCCCAAGGACACAAGGTCGACTTCCGGAACACCATCATCGTCCTCACATCCAACTTGGGGGCGGATATTCTCGTTGGCCAGAATCACATACATCCATACAAGGAAAGCAAAGACGGCGAAATCGATCCGTCTGTCCGCAAGGCCGTAATGGACGTTGTGGCCGAGGCGTACCCGCCAGAGTTCCTCAATCGTATCGATTCTTTCATCGTCTTCAAACGTCTCGCCTTGGGCGCCATTCGTGACATTGTTGACATTCGCCTGAAAGAACTGCAGCATCGCCTTGACGACAGGCGCGTCACACTTTCGGTACCCGACAAGGTCAGAGACTGGCTTGCTGAGCGTGGATACGACCCCAAGTTTGGCGCCCGTCCACTGAATCGGCTAATTACCAACGAGATTGGCAATGGCCTGGCCGACAAAATCATTCGCGGCGAGCTGAAGATGGGGCAGACGGCCGAGGTGAAACTGCGCCCCCATAATGAGGGATTAGAAATTGATATCCGTTGAGCTGTCGCTCCTCTGTTTGCATGGCTCATTTAGGTTGGGATATGTATGGAACCTGGTGTAGCGAGCCGCATGGAGCTGTGAGGTTTTCCCACGCATGTTGTACGATAGAGCTTCACTCACAGTAACTTGATACCCATTAACAATTCTGCATGAAACTGCAATGCACTTACTTGCCTTCGGACTCGCATGCAACGACGACTTGAATGACTGAACTGAAGCCTTCACGTCAACGACGAGTCAGGGGTGCAAGACATATTGACAGAACGGGCTGTCGAAACGGCAGAAAGTAAATCAGAGGCCTACTTGAAATATACCCTAACCTAGTCCATCCATTTCACTCCGCCACGATCATTCCCAGCCGGGATGCGTTTTAACGAATGAACAACCCAACTCCGCCAATCTAGCACAACGAAATGATAGAGTGCGTGGCCAGGGGACGAGAAAAAAAGCCATGTCGCAACTTCCGAGCCTTGCCAACACTTGCCATGACTTGCCCTGCGCTGTGTCCTTCTCCTCTCCTCCCACTGAATTCTTCCCATTCCAACGGTGCGATCCGACAGACGCAAGCCTCAACAACACCAACGGCAACCTGCCAGCGAGTTTCCCATCATGTCAGGTTCCGGATAATGCATGCCCCGAACGACACCATCGTCGCCTTGAAGCCGTCGTGATATAAATGCACCGCACCGCACCGCACTTGACGCCGTTCCAACATTCTTGCAGGGTCTCACAACAACACCTCGGCAAGAATGAGAGAAACCGGGCGCGGTACGGTAGAACGACAAACGGGAGGACGATTAATGGACTAATATCAATTGGGTTGATCGATAACTTTGCAAATTACAACCGAGCCACGAGAGTGGGGAAACCGACGCGAAGAGAGTGCGTGACAGGAGGAGCAGGAGGAGAAGCTTGGTTTGGTCGAGGGCTCCTCTGGATGCATCTACTATTGACCGGCCTTGCGGAGGGTGGTGGAGAGCCACTCCAGACCCTCGTACAGGCCATCACCAGAGGTGGCGCAGGTGGACTGGATGTACTGTTGTAGGGGTTCACATGGTTAGCTGTTGTCGATATGCCGCGTCTCACGTAGGGGCGCAGAAACGACTGAGAATTAGTGGAAAGGACCATACCCAAGCGCGTTGTCTCAAGCTGTGGAGGCCGAGCTTGTCGGTGATCTCGGCAGCGTTCATGGCGTTCTGTGCGAGGGACATGTCAGCTGAAAGATGCGGAGCATGAAGAAGCTGGGGATGAGACGAACAGGAAGATCCTGCTTGTTGGCGAAGACGAGCAGAATAGCCTCTCGCAGCTCATCCTCGTTCAGCATGCGCTGGAGCTCATCGCGGGCCTCGCGGATACGGTCGCGATCGTTGCTGTCGACGACGAATATGATACCCTGAGTGTTCTGGAAATAATGCCTCCACAGAGGGCGAATCTTGTCCTGACCGCCGACATCCCACACGGTGAACTGGATGTTCTTGTACTCGACAGTCTCGACGTTGAAGCCTAGGTCGCGGGTCGCGTCATTAGCACAGTGCGACGTGCGACGATGGAGTCTGGAACGAAGGCTGCGTTCGGCCAAACTCGGGAGGATGCACTCAAATATTTATGTGCGACCAAGGAGGGATAGTATCGTACCAATGGTGGGAATCGTCGTGACGATTTCACCGAGCTTGAGCTTGTAGAGGATGGTGGTTTTACCAGCGGCATCGAGACCGACCATCAGAATTCGCATCTCCTTCTTCCCCAAAAACTTGTCGAACAACTTGGAAATGGTGATACCCATGGCGGCGGTGTGCGGCGACGGGGCCTGCTCTCGAACGCTGTCTGTTGAGAAGTGATGTGTCAAGAGAAGAGGTGGTCGATCGACGAGCAAGGCGAAATGTGTCCTAGTGGCCACGCGTACGGTAAGTATGTAAGCAGCAGGCTAGGGTGCGTTTTTTTGGTTCTCGAGCGGCGAAATGACAACCAGGATGAGGAAGCGGAGCAATGGACGAAGAAAAATCAACGATGGATGAGATGATGCGAATGAAAAAGCTGATGGTAATGGGGCGAAAGGGGGGGGGGGGGGGGGTGGGAGGTTCAAGGATCGTGTAGGATATGCGACAGCCAGAGGACACTCTGTCCAGGGATAGGGACGAGCAGCTGCAGCATTTCAGAGCGTGGGTGGATTCACAGTGCCAGCGCTGAGGCAACGCTAGGCAGGCGGCCAACCTCAAGAAGCCTCAACGGCCATGAATGCAGTGGGGGGGGGGAGAGGGGGGTAGGGAGGATTAGGAGGAGATGGGCGACCTACGCGAGCTCGTACTCTTCGTCGACGAGTTGGTTCTTTCGGAAGCGGGAGCAAAGGGGGAGGTAGAGTGAAAGAGGGAGGAGGGGGAGAGTTCAATCGTGGGATTTTTTGGGACAAGGCCCAAGGTCGGTGGGAAAGGAACAACTGGCGGCCGACGCGGGATGTCAGTGGAGGGGTCGCATCTGCTGGATGTACTGTACACATGTAGGTACTTTGAGGTACCGTACACCTCTACTCCGCAGCACAGCCCGACAAGTACATGCAGATTCCCGGAGTGAGTACTTACAACTACAACTGCTTGTACAAGGCAAGTACACACTGGCGGATGGCGTGTACTTGCCGTACTTATCAGTGCTGCACCGTACGAACTAGTGGCTACCACCCTAGGTTACCATCTCTCCCTCTGTCACTGCCCGCCGCGATTTAACTGGACAGTGGCGAAGAATTGGTTAGAACGGGATACCTAGTCAAGTACGGAGTAAAATGGCAAGCGAGTACCGTTGGGGTACATGTACAATACTTCTACATGTGCAACTGATGCGACAAGATGGATGGATGGAGGGATGAGGGATGGAGGGATGGCCAGCCTGGCAACTTGCGCCACCCCATTCGCCAGGCCGGCGCGCTGGCGGCGAAGGTGTGTACCGTACGGAATACAGCAGGGTGACCTGCTCAGCGGGGCCGACATGGTGCCAAATCGCGTGTCAGGCAGGTATCGACCAAGTGCCTCCTCGAACACGAACCTCATCGGTTAAACTGCGGCGTTTTCTCTCAAATGCTCCTCTTTTCACTCGGGGTGGGGACGGACGCGACCCAGAGCTAGCTTCTGGACGGACTGTGCGGATAGTCAACAAAACTGTGCTGAAGCTGTTCTTCGATTGCATGTGTTTCGTAAAAGTACATCTTTTCTGCATTCTACAGCAAGCCTGTAGTACAGTACGTACTACACGAAGGAATACTGTAATACTTAGTGAGCACTGTACGGATATGCACATGCACACTGGTAGACCCGTCAGCAGCACGACTCCACTCTGAGAGCCCGCCACTTGCCACCAACGGGCTTCAGTACTAACCAGGAACGATGCCAACGACCAGAACTCCGTACGGAGTACGAATATCGTACTTGCTTGTAAGCCTAGCTACTACTTAGGTACCTACATGTCGGAGTACTGTAAGTATTTACTTTAGTGCTAGGTACCCACTTCGCAGCTGTTATTCTGAGCTGCTGGTTGGTAATACCGAGTAGGTACTCGGCACCTAAGTACTACCAGTACGGAGTACAAGTAGTTACTTGTACCTTGGCTTCTTAACGGGAAAGCAAGTCCGTAATTACTCTGTACTCCGTGCTTTACTTACTGTACACAAGTACTGTGCGTTGTACCTCGCAGGTGCCTTCGTACTATGTACTTGTACTTAGGTACCTTAGTAGCACACATGGGCTTCCGTACGGCGTTGCCCCCTGTGCCGTTGCTACCGCTGGCGAGAAAGTCTAAAGGTGTCAATTGACGATTCGACCTCCTACGATTATTCTCTTCCCTTCCTGCCGCCAGCACACACCACCACTCCCCCTCCATTCAAGCCGTCCCGGTACCAAAGCGACAATGCATCTTCACACGGCAGCGAGATCGCTCTTCGCGGCGGCCCTGACCTTGCAGGTCGCCTCGGCGCACCACATCGTCTTGCAAGCCCAGGGCCTCGAGTGCTTCCACGAGAAGCTGCACAAAGATGACAAGATGTCGGTCACCTTCCAGGTTGGCGACCGCGAGTTTGGTAGTGCAGGGAGCCTCGAAATCGATTTTTGGGTATGCCATGAACTCATGCACACAATCACACCGGGCCGACTCGCCCTCTCCCCTCCCTGCCTGCCATGCGCGAGGGTTCGAGGATGGAAACATGCCGTCGACGACTCTGCCTGCAACGGCCATCGGCTGACGTGAAACTGGATAGATTACCAATCCGACAGGCGTCTATGAGGTCACCGATAAAGCTGTCGCTAGTGGCGACCACTCCTTCACGGCCAACCAGGACGGAATCTACACCTACTGCTTTGGCAACCAGCACTGGGGCGCCAACACCAAGGAGGTCTCCTTCAACGTCCACGGCGTCGTCTTCGTCAGCGAGTCCGACCTTCCCACCGACCCCATCGAATCCGAAGGTACCCCCAACCCCCTCCTCCGGCGCCGGCATCATACGCTCGTGATGCGAGCTATGCTGTGCTGTGCTGTACCGCCGTACTAACCTCGCCTCCAGTCCGTCGGCTCTCCGACCTCCTCGCCCAGGTCAGGGACGAGCAGCAGTACATTGTCGTCCGCGAACGCACCCACCGCAACACGGCCGAGAGCACCAACGCTCGTGTCAAGTGGTGGAACCTCTTCGTTATCGGTGTCGTTATTGGCGAGTCCCTATTCCAAGTCTGGTGGCTGCGGCGGTTCTTCGAGGTCAAGCGCGTCGTCTGAGCAGCGCCGTATTCAAGAGAGGAAGGGATCCGGCGGGCCGTTTCGCTCATGCAGCAAGAAATGTATGTACGGAGATGTCATATGTCTGGCGCAACAAGAAGGGGCCTACGAAATGGGACCGGTGGATGCAATGGAGCGGCTGAAAATGGTGACGGCATGTGTCGAGATGCATGTGATGATAGCACCACCGTGGCCTACTCTATAGCGAGACGTAATAGCCCAACACAGTACATGTCGATGATGGGATGATTCCATCGCTTCATCTACGACGGCGTCACATGGATGACGCTGCAAAGGTCACGATGCCCCTCAAGATCAAGTTGGGAAAGTTGTCCATGGCAAAAGTTTATATGCATCCCGCATTTTGTCGTCATCCGCCAGCTTGCATGCATGTCTATATGTACAAATCGATGAGCCTCAAAGCAAGGCTAAAATTCAACCCAACCAACGCCGCGTGAATGAAGACGCCTCTCCAGATGCGTACAGCGCGCACTCAATCGACTACGCTGCGGGATCAGACGCGGGCACGACGCCGACGCCTTCCGCCTCTCCATCGGCCGCGGGAGCCGCCTCGATGGGCAGGGCGACATCCTTGATGGGGTGCAGCAGCATGGGGGGCAGGCACATCCTTCCCTCGCCCCCAGCCATGTTGCTCACGCCGGGGCCCTCCTTGCTCTTGTCCTCGGTCTTTTCGAACTCCTCGCCGCCGTCGTTGTTGACCTTGAGGCCGAGCCAGCGACGGTACAGGTTGGGTGCGAAGCCGGAGTTGTAGAACCAGCTGACGCCGCGCAAGTTGTGCTCGCGGTCGCCGTAGATGCTCGTCCGCGAGCCTCCGCTTCCTCCGCCGTGGCCGCCGTTGAACGTCTGGGCCATGAAGTCGACGGGCCAGCGTCTGTCGACGTACATGGGGTGGGGCGCGAAGACGGCCTTGTATCCGTGATGGAGTGCGACCGTCGCAGGCCACATCTCGGGGAAGGCGAACTGCTTCTTGTAGGCCGTCATGCGGTGCATCGCCATGAGGAGTCGACGGGACATGCGGGAGGTCGTGATGATGGCCGCGCGACGGGGTGGCGTGGGGTGCGATCTGTTGAAGCCGGTGATGTCCTCCTTGAGAGCCCAGGTCGTGCCGTCGGGGTTGAAGATGGGATTGAGAGAGATGAAGTCGGCTTCTTCGCCGACGCCCCACTCGTATCGATCCGCGGCGTACGTCGTCGGGGGCGCAGGGTCGTTGTCGACTTCGAACCAGTCGCCCTGGTCGGAGGGGCGGACGGGCCCCCAGACGGGCTTGTCAGCCTTCTTGTCGTCACGGTGCGGCGGTGCGTTGCCTTGGTCGGGCACGTTCTTCCACACGTTGTCGGATCCGACGACGCCCATCTCGCTCTGGACGCGAGCCATTTGCGAAAAGTCCTCCCAGGAGCCGTGAACGGTGGGGAAGTAGAAGCGTGCGTTGCGCTCCCAGAGCCCCTTTCTCGGCTGCGCCTTGGCCCAGTCCTCGAGCCTCGTGACGAGGTCGTAGTAGTGGCCGGTGTACCGAATGTCCATCTCCCACTGCCAAAAGTAGTCGTACTCGGGGTGCATGTAGGCGAAATGCTGCATCGCCATGGACAATCCCCGGTAGACGCCGTGGACGGGGAGTTCGGGACCGCGACTCCAGAGGTCGTAGACCCCCTGGTAGAGCGACAGCATTTGCGTTTCGGTCCAGAGGGTGACCAGGTCCCGGAATTCCTTGGGGATGCTTTCCCGGATTCTCGCCTCGTAGGCTTCGTGATCGGCCCAGATGGGGTGACGGCCGTCGTTTTTGACCTGCACGAGAAGGTGGATGTCGTATCGACCACCAGAGCCCAAGGCCAGCTCCGAAATCATGGAGCGAATGTTGGCAATGTCGTCCTCGCGGAACAGGTACTCGTCCCAGCATCGAACGACAACCGCCGTCCTGGCCTTTTTCTCGATCTTGGGGGGATCCGGACGGTCCTGGGCATCCTTGTCCGTCGGCGAGTCGGACGGGGCATGCGTCGTTTCCGTCGTGGCAGCAGCCGGATGGCCGATGTAGAAACCGTGGGGGGCCGGCGTCTCGTTGGGCAACGTCTTGAAGCGATGCTGGTTGCTCCGGAAGCATCGGCGCTGAGCGTCTGCCCAGTTCACGTCGCGGTAGTCGACGCGGGAGGTCGTGTTCCAGACGGCGTCGGAGCCCTCGCTCTCGCCGTGCTCTCCGATGCCGAGGCCGCCGGTTCTGGTCGAGTATCCGAAGCCGTAGGGCCCGTATCGACCAAAACGCTCGAAGCAGACGTCTTCGGGCAGCTTCAGGACATCGTACGAGCCCGCGACGTTCTCCGGGAACCCGAGCGGACGGCCTTCGTAGTACCGCAGCGGAGGGGGGCGCACCTTGCCGGCGGCATCGAGGAAGCACTGCTGCATGCCGGCCTCCTTGCTCCTGGCAGCATACTCGTCCCAGGGTTTGCTCTCGGGAACGTTCCTCTGCCGGATGCCAGGTTGAATCTTGCCCGCGGCCTTCTCCGCCGGTCGGGCCACGGCCGGGGGCTCATGCGGCCGAGGATATTGCGGATTGCTCTCCCGGAAGGACGTCACGGTCCGTAGGCCGCCGTAATATCTTTCCAAGAAGGGAAACCTTTCCCAGATGGGTGGCGGCGGCGGCGGCGTGTTGATCTTGCCGTTGGCCACCTTCCAGTTCTCGACCTGGCTGGCGCGAACCAGGGTAAGAATCAAGAGGAGGGTGGTGCCCACGACGGCAACGAAAACATAGCGGGTCACCTTTGTCGGCAATCGGTATGGATACAGGCTGAGGTTCTTGCACCTGGAGGGCGGCGGCGCTCGTTTCGACCGAAGGAGGGAGAGCGCCGGGGCAGCGTCCGAGACGTTTCCCGAGCTGTAGGGTGATGATGACGACGATAAGGATATTTCTGACTCGACGTCGGAGGATTCGTAACCGTCGTCGGAGCAGTGCTCCTTCGTCGGATAGGAGCCGATGGTTGAGTAGAGCGGTAGGCGCGGTTCGCGGGGCCGCCTCGGGCTGGAAAGAAAGCCCATGCCGGCTGTTGGGCGGTCTTGCCACTGGAATGAAGGTAAGCTGGATCGTCTCTCCTTGGTGCGATGGTGAAGTCTGATTTGCGTACAAGCTCGATCTTTGCCAGCAGAGATACTGGATGTCTCAGTGACGAGGCAAGGAATGCGGGAAGCGATGCAGGACAAGCATGGGAATCAAACGACGTCGGGGTCAATGCTAGCCGTAATGCACGTGTAAAATGCTGGGCAGATGCATTCCAAGGAGGATGAAGATGTGCGTGGGAGTATCAAGGCAGGCTGAGCATGTACCATGTACATAAGAGACCGAGGGCCATGTTGGCAGCAGGTAATATGACCAGCCATCGAGCGCTGGGCACGTGGGGATACATATGGTTGCCGAGCAACGGGAGCAAGCGAGCCTGGTTGTACGGAATACTTGTAAGTACATGTATTCACTGCACTGTACTCAGTAGAGGTGAGTCAAACCGTGCGATTGATAGTAGGTGTTATCACTGTGCAGTTACTTGAACACTCCTGGCCCCGTTTGACTCGCGAAGACTAAATGGCTAATGGAAAATTCCTCGTTGTTGCAGACGCCTTTGGACACACGTTGTATTTGAGGCACAAGAGGGGGCGATGCCGATGCCGCTAGATTGGTAGGGATGTACAGTACAAGTGCTCATACAGTACACCGCACTAGGTACTGAAATACGTACATAGTAACAGTATTACTGACTACCTACTAGGTACCTAGTAGTAACAATACAGGAAGGCATCCATCAGCGTCCGCATTGACGCAGGTTGCAGCACAATTATTACATCGCACCTGACTGCAGAAATGTGCAACACTAATACGGAGTACCAGGCATTACATACTTGGGTAGGAGGTATATGTACTTAAGGTGGCGTAGTAACAAGTGCGGAGTACTTTGCACTGTACTAGTATTTGGGCGTCATGTAAGTACGGAGTATGGGTTGCAGTTACAAGCACTCTGTACAGGTACGACAAGGCACTCGCAGCACTCAACGTCGCGTCAGTGCTCTGTGCAGTGTCCGGATGGGTATTGGGGACAAGTACCCCTTGGACCAAGTCGAATGGAGAAGGTTTAAGCGACATGCAGCAACTACTCTACTCGTACATGGGCTAGCTATCATATCATGGTGCCAGCGTCAAGCTCATTTTGAGACCCCTATGTTGTGCTAGTAGTGTTACTGAACGGTGCTAGGTACTGGTCTACCAAGTACTAGGTACGACTAGTGGTTGGCGAGCATTAGAACCCTGCGCTGACTGTGACCAACTTCCTTAGGCGGCAACACAGCACTGAGGAAGCCGCCACAAAACGTGCGTGTAGTCGGCGCTGAGGGTCCTACCACATCCCTTCACACATGCCTTCCCACGTCCCCCGCAGCGTGCAGGCTTGGCTGCGACAGACGGACCACTCAGTTGACCAGATGTCAAGCCACGGCTTCCAAGTGCCGCAACTTGTGCATTGAGTGTGACCGACAGCCGACCGACCAACTGACTGACCGACCGACCAGCCGCCCAACCACCCCCGACCGACCGGCCGACACCGCCTCTCTGCCCCTACCTAAGCCTGTCCGTTAGGTCCATCCCACCACGCTCTCATGTACAGGTACAAGACCGGCGGCGAGGCAGCGAGACCGCTGGCCAATGTTCGCACGCGTCGACGTGGGACCACCAGCCCTTGGGAATCATGGCCTGCTGATCTGCCAATCATCCTTCACTCGTGCCAATCCACTGGCCTATCACGGGCGTGGCCATCTGTTTCAGCGACCTGCTGTCTCATGCTTTTCGCTGTCCGCCCACCGCTGGTGCTGGTGCTGGTGCTGGTGCTGGTGCTGGTGCTAGGCTTGGTGCTGGTGCTGTTGATGCTGATGCTGCTCCTGCTTCCTGCTGTAGATCACCTGGCCAGCCGCGGCTCCGACTGCGGCGAAAACCCTATTGCAACTGCTCGTACGTGTGCTAGTTATTAGCTAGCTCCTCCCCTTTCCTCCCGTAGGCCATCATCATCGTCCCTTTTCATTCGTTCATCATGCCATCTCGCCTCCCTCGATCGCTCCGATAGCTGGTCACACTGCTACCGCTCGCCGCTGCTGCATGTGACGCGCAAAGAGTCAGGCAGGATCCTTCACCTCCCGGCAGGCTTGTTAGAGTCCCGAGGTGTAGCAACGCACGACGTCTCCTACGCCGCCGCGCCCATGAACAGTTTACAGCATGTCCACGACAGTCGCGCCGACGAAAACCTTGGCCACGTACAAGTATGAGCTCAAGGGTGAGCCCGAACAACCTCACCACCACCGACCGGCCCCCCCCTACGCGTTCCGGCAGCAGGCCATCTCCGTGACCCTCGACGGCCCGGCCATCTTCGCCCTCGCCCTCACCCTCGTCCTTGCCCTCCACTTCCTCGGCTCCCACATCACCGAGATCCTCGTAGGGCTCGTCCCCGTCCTCGCCCTCGTCCGCAACGATTATCAAAACTTCATCAACCTCGGCCCCGGCGGCACCCCCTCCACCTTCGCCGGTTACGTCCGCGTATCCTGGCTTCGCTTGTGGGCCATCCGTGATCCCTTCTCCCCTCCCAAGCCGGACCCGTGTCGTCCGCCGGGTCGCGGCATTCTCGCTCGCCAGAGCCTCCCGTACCGAGCGGGACCCCGCCCCCTCGTGGCCGGCATCGCGCCCCAGAGACAGATTGACCAGCATGGCGCGCGCCAATGCTACCTGTCACTCCGGAGGACCATGGAGAGGCTAAGCTGGCACAGCCCTGCCAAGTTCGGCACCGAAAGGTCGTGTCTGGAGAAGCACGGCCTCGCTCTGTTCGTCAGGCACCCCCTTCGGACGAACTGCCAGGGGGAGGTCTGCCACGTCCACGACTCGGACCACTCGATGCACATGTGCCTGCACCCGGACGACATCCGCGAGATCTTGTGCAAAGGCTGGGGCCAGAGACACCCGCTCGCGAGGAAGCACTGGCTCCTGCAGATGCCCGTCTCGCCCGACTTTGTCATGGTCTATGCCCCGAGAGGTAAGCCTGACCCCGACCCTGCTGCAAGCCTCTGGCTCGTGTTGCGCGCGCCGCCTCCTCGTCGTCGCGCCCGCAACCGCATCCGCACCTCACCCGACTTGGCCTGACCTGACCTGACCCGATGTCCAGACGAGCATGAGCTGCAAATTGTCCACAAAATCATCGAGGCCGCCATCTGGTACATCCTCGCCGAGCGAGTCGAGCTCGATGGCGTTCCCAAGGGTCCGGCATGATGGAGCACCGCCCCTGGCCGGGCCCCCTCCGTCCGCGGGCGCCACGGCCGACGAGAAACTGTCGATGACTGGCGTCCCGGCTGTTAGCAGACTCGTCTTTGCCATTGAACAGGGGGTATTTGAACATTGGTAATACATTGTTGATGCACTCGTCATCACCCGACGCCCCCCCTAGTCCGAATCTCCGTCTCTGAGATCGTCGCTCTTGCGGAACCTCTCCTTGCCCGTGGCAAGTTCCGCTACCACGACCCGGCCGTCGAATTGTCGTCCGTCCATCGTCTTGACGCACCGCTCGGCCGCCTCGGCCTCCTTGAACTTGACCGTGACGATGCCTTCCGGCTCTTGATCGTAGAGCACGACACTTGTGACCGTTCCCATCTTGGAGCACTCTTCGCGAATGTCGTCCTTGATCTCCAGCACGGACGCTGGGTCTTCCTCGAGCTGGAAGATGCGGAACATCTGCCGAAGGACGACCTTCTTTGACTTGCGCTTGGTCTCGGCGAGGCCCGGGAACCGATCGTCCTCGCCATCACTCCAGTCGGCGAGCCTGGCGTCGAGTTTCTGAGTCTTCTTGATAATCTTCTGACGATCGCCAGCCGTCCGCGGCATGTTGTTACCACCCTGCTGAGGCCCTCCGTTGGCCTTGGCGGCGCCGTCTTGGTCGTACTGTACCTTCTTGTAGCTGGAGTCGGCTTCCTGCACGCGGATTCGTCCTTCTCCCTTGCCGTTGGGGAGAAGTCGGAAGTCGGAGTCATCCAGGAGCATCATGGCCATCCGAACGCTCTCGGGTTTGAAGAAGACGACCAGGGCGTCGCCCTTGAACTGGCCGGCCTCATCCATGTACCGTTTAATTCTCGGTTCGTGGCTGTCAATTTCTTCGGCGATGAGACCGCCTTTGCGGGAAAAGAGGTCATGGATCTCGGCCACAGTCGCATCCTGCGGAAGGCCGGTGACGTAAACGGCCGTGTTCTGCCTGACCTTGGCCGGCGCCTTGGTTTTCTTCATCGGCCGCGTCTCCGTCGAGGCCTCGGTACTCTTAGAGGGTGCCTGTTAGAATTCGCCAAGTCCTGACCCGGGGGGGGGGGGGGCGGCTCTTCGCCCGTAAGTGGGAGTTGACGCACCTGCCGTTCGTTCTCAACCTCGAGCTTGCGTTTCCTGTACGCACCGTCATTGTCGTCGTCCGAAGCGGCAGCAGCCACTTCTCCGTAGTCAACGGCATCCGTTCCGTTGCGTCTTTCGCTGGTAGGCATCCACTTCTTCTGCTCGACGTCAAACTCGAACTTGGTGCCGTCGTCATCCACCGCGACGAATTTGCCGTTGACCTTGGAGGGAGAAATTCGGTTGTCGGTGTCAAACTCTTCCGGTTTTGTCGAAAACGATGGCACCATCGCGACTTCTCTGCACCACGAGCGTGGAGGCAACGAGAGTATTTCGTAGAGGAAGAAAGGGACGCGAGCTGGAGGAAGATGAAACGAAACAATTATGAACGAGAAGGCATTGGCCTCGAAAGAGTCGCGGGGCAACCAGCTGTTCAGTTACAGTGCTTGTACTTGCTTACAACGTACCACCTGCCCCACCTAAAGTCCGTGGTGAACTACAGTAATACTCCGCACACCTAAGTATACTAACTGGAGTGCCGTACAGGGTGCATTATAATTAGTGAGTTCGCACCTACGACACTACATGGCATTTTTCACTGGATGCAAACTGAAATATCCTACTCAATCATCGTCTAATGGCAAGTTCACCTTCATCTGCCTATTAGATACATATCCAGTAGCCAAATCGCCCAAGCTTGGAGAGCCTATCCTTAACTCTGGGCTAAAATACAAGACTCATGCCCCGGCACTCGCAGTTCCACGTGGTTGGTTCTTCTGCATCAACAAGAGCATACGATTTGCATACGAATTGCCTTGCTGCACTCCAACATGCAACGGATAGTACAGTGGCCACGAAAGCTGTGCCGCTGGCTCCTTTGCAGTCCTGACTCCAAGATTTTCGCGAAAGGTGGTGAAGCGCACAGCAATAGAGAGCTCAACGTCAACAGTGACACATCCTTGTTCGGGCTCACTGGTTGAAAGAGAGTGCCAATGTGAGTTAATGTGTATATCGCTCGTGCACGTATTTCGCGGCAGAGCTTGCATAAGCGATGATTTGTGCGAATTATTGACTACTCTTCTGACTCGCGTCGCCCTTCTTCTTCCACGGTCGTCTTGACTCCCTCCACAAACGCCTCCATGGCTTGGTCACCGCCCAGGGGCATTCCACTCTCAGACATGTATCCGCCATTCGCAACCCTGATGCCGAGTGCATCTGCCACCCCGGGCAACCCACCATCCCGGATTGCCGACGTCAGACTGTCCAAGGCATGCCGGAACTGCGGACTGTTCAGCGTCCTCCGGAGCAAACTCCGCTTGTCGTCCAAGGAGAGGGATGCCTTTGCGGCCTCGACGGACTCGGGCGTCGGCGCAACAGTGCCATCGAACCCCGAAGCGCCGCTCGCAAAGATCAAGAGTCGGGGTGGCAGCAAGTTGAGGAGGGAGTCCATCTCGTCGGGGGATGCACCATCCACCATCGGTGTCGTGATTGACGTTGGGAGGAGGTGGCTGAGGGATGGGAACAAACGATCGGTGTGTGCCTGTCCCTCCTCGCCGGCCAGGCCGGGTTGATTTCGCAGAGATTCCAGTAGATTTCTCACCACAGAATTGACATCCGAGGTGGACGAAGAGGCTCTATGAGATGGTCAGCCCATTGCACTTGCCATGATGGGCCACATAATCGCAATGTCACAATTGGCAGGCTTCTGCCCCGAAGAAATGAACTATTCAGCAGCATGTCGATTGACTCCAAGAATACGCCAAGCATGGGCCTCTTTTATCTCCTGTAAATCTTCGGATCCGGTCGAGACCAATCACGGGCCGTTCGATGAAAACCATGAGAGGGTGTCACCTACGCTCTAGCACCATCGGCTCCGCCTTCTCTCGAGCTCTCGCCCTCTTCCCTAACATCGCCCCCGGTTGCGTCAGGGCCTGCACCGCCGCCGCCACCGCCACGGTGGTCGTGGGGTCCACGAGTGCCCTCGACATCTTCCATCGTCTCGTCATCGTCATCGTCTCGTCGATCATCGACGTTGCGAACACCCGCGAGTTCTCTAGCGACGTTGAGATCTTCCTCGCCTTGCAGCAGGCGGTGGACAATGTGCCCGATCAACCGATCCCGGGGGCTGAACCAGCTGGGGTCTCCGTTTCGGCTCTGCGGCTTCGACTGCAGCCAGAAGAGATATCTCTGCGAGGACGAGGCAAATTTGAGAACGAATATGCGCCCGTTCGTCTTTGCAGTCGGTTGCACGGTCGTGTCGTATTCGTATGGACTGAAGCTGCCGTCGGTAGGCACCATGACGAGGTCTAGCTCGGGCTCATCCAATGAGTCGTTGCGCTTTCGCCAGCAGAAGTGCACCAAGTCTAGATGGGGACGGTTAACGAAGACGGACCTAACAGGCGGAAATGCAGTGCTTGGGTTCAAAACCGACCATCCTCGGAGTACAGATAGACATATCCGGGCTGTTCCCGAGGCTTGACCCTGGCTGGCCTGTCTACCATCTTTGGCCAGTCAGCAGTTCGCAACAACGATGGGGGGGACGGCCACGAGGCGGGGAGGACAGCTCACTTCGGCGTCGCACCGGCCAGCCTTGAACGTGATGATGGGAGATATAGGCATGATCGCTCCCTCGGACACGACGATGGATTGAACCAGTCTCGAATCGACGTGACGGAGGTGGTGGATGATGCCCAGAAGCAAGCTGGCGGGAATAACCCTCTTGGGCAGGCTGCAGTAGCTGTTACGTCGAGCTATGGTAGGCAGCGTGACTGTACAGTGGCGGTACTGTATTACGTACCGTGTCACGGACCGACCCTTCTCCGGTACAGGTATCCACCATCACCCAATGATGGGTCGCGTGCAGACTACAAATTTCTACCCACGATGAACATTTCTCCCCTCCTCTTGCAATAACATTGTCGTCAAACCCATCTCGTTGGGTTTCCTTCCGATGCCGGCAAATGCCCTTTGTTGCATCCGGCGCCCGCATGGCGCTTTGATCCGTCCATAATGACCATGGATGGAAATGTGTAGATGGCAACTAATTCGTCCCGCAGCTTTCACTCATGTGTGGCGTGTGGACAGCTCAGGTATGCCTAATCTTCTCCATTTACGGCTGCTTCACCATCCCAAGCCATTTTCCCTTTTCATGATGAGACAAATTGGTCCGTGTTTCGGAGGCGGACTCAAGACCCGCTACTTGACGAAACAACCAGCACTCTGTGCAACTCTGACCTTGCAATTCGCACTGTTATTATTGGGCAACGACATAAGAGCCTCTGCTAACAGACTTGAATTAGATTGTCCCTCGCCATCCTGCTGAAACACTTGACACATGGCTGTGCCAGTGAGTAGCCTTGGGATGGAAGCACATGGAGCTGCTGAATGAAGGCTTCGATGTCGTTCGAGGTAGTGTTGACTTGCTTGCGAAGTTCCATTCTCCAGGAGATGTGAATTGGCTCGCATTGCTATGGATGGTAGTCATCGTATCGCAATACCTGCTGAGCTGATCAGGAAGGATAGAGCGATGATGCTAACCGTCGATGATGATACCTGTCTGACTCCCGAATGGATTGTGAATAGCATAGTATGTTGAGGTGTCAACGAGGACTAGCCAATTGATGGCGTACTACATTTTGAAGTCAAATTTTTCTTGGCTACCATTGCTTGGTGTTCAGTTTGGCTCAATGTTTCTACAGTAGACGGCTGCCTGCCAGTTCGCACCCCTTCTGATTTCACTCCGGTCCAGATATGGATACAACTACATGTACAGTAAACACGAAGCAGGCGAAATGATAGTCTAGAGTACATGGGGGAAGGTCAGTCAGTCCGAGTCCAAGTCCATAAAGTCGGTTTCCTTTACGCGGAACCGCGTCCTGAAGTTGCTCCATGGCTTCACAAAGTGCAGTCTTCTTGTGGTCTGCGTTCATGTAGCAAAAGGGCATTATAATGGAAAGCTTGTGCGCAATCGATGTGCATTTGCCCCTCCATTTTTGCTCATGTCCGCTGCAGTAAAGGAACCCTTTCCGTTCCATGGTGCGAGAGCAATGGTTTTATGGAGCAATTTTTGCTCGAGAGGTTTCAAATGGCACAGAACTTTTTGGTTTGCGGCAAAAGTGCCAATCCAAAGTGGCACCTTGGGAGTTCACGTTATTGGGGGCAACCTGTTTGGGTGTTCGTTGCACTAGACTAGTGTTCCCTGGAGCGGGCGGTGACATGGATGGTTTAGCGGACGCGTTCACGCCTTGTAACCCGCACCGTCGTGTCGTGTCCGCCTTCACTTTCCGCTCGTCCCGTCTCTTCGCCATCCGGCATCCTCGCACTCAACGTTCCAGCACCATGTACGGAGATATGGGGGTCAAGCTGGTAAGGCCGCACGACAGGCAGGCATTGAAACTGGGCCGTGACTGAACTTCGAGGACTAGGTCCAGCATGCCAAGCGGACGCAGAACCTCACGCACCTCCCACCGTACCAGACCGAGCTCGTGCGTGCGGTGACGAGGGAGGTGAGGGATCTCGACAAAGATGTATCCGACCTCCTCGAGCCGTTTCAAGGCTCCTTCGACCCGGTGGCGGATCAGGCCGTCGCCTGCACGCTGCTGGTCAATCACCTCTCGATGCGGCGCAACAAGCGGTGCTTGCTGGCGTATCATCGAACGCGCACCGACAAACTCGAGGAGCTTGTGTGGAACGGATCCGACGTAGTGGATCTATCAGGGCAGCAGATACGCGAGGCGAGCGGCGGTGCCAACGGCGTCCCGCCCGCAGCCGGCGACGGATCGACCAGCAGCCTCAGCCCCCAGGAGGAGGAGTACGTGCGGCAGTACGGCGACCTGCTCGCGGCCTACAAGGGACAGTGGACAGACATCGATCTCACGGGGAGTCTCGATCCGCCGCGAGACCTCTTCATTGACGTTCGGGTGCTGAAGGATGCGGGAGAGATTCAGACGGAATACGGGCACGTGCCGGCTCCCCTCATCGGCAGCCAATACCGGCAGCTAAGCTAACAGCAAGGCAGGGCCATCACTTTGTCGAAAAACAGTCAGTTTTATGTCCGGCAGGGAGATGTGGATCGGTTGATTGCGCAAGGATATCTGCAGAAGCTGAGCTAAACCCAGACAAGGTTCTGGGCGAGCTTGTGATGGAGCAAGCTTCCATGGCAGAGTCGACGACGGACGGGCCTTGCTACAGTACGGAATCCATCCACGGCCGAGGCTACGGCAAAGTGGCGGGCCGAGTCGGAGAGCCGGTGCAAGCATGGCTCGCGACGATCAAGTCTCGTTGCCAAGGGGGTGATGCGTCGGTATGGTTCAGCTTGGCTGCGACGAGTCGGCGGGCACATGCAGACACTTCACATGACGGCACGCGTACAAGTACACCTACATGACTGCAAAGTACATGTATGTGCAAGTACATGCGTGTGTACTAGAAGGGCAGACGCGGTAATGGCAGAGAGCATCTCTGCTTCGTCAGAAGGTAGAGGCCCTTGGCAGGTAGAGCCGAAGGAGGGCCTTGCAGCGTCACACGGTCGCTACCGCCGATGCTGTACAACTACGGTCGATGAAACCGTGAGAGTCATTCGACAAGACAGACGTGGCCCTGGCAAGCAAGCGGAGGAGCGGCGAAGGTGGGTAATGGAGAAATTTCGGACGTGCATCGGCAGGTTTCCTGGACATGTTGCGCTTTTGCGACCCAGCCTCGCCGCCTCCGCCACTGAGGGGATTCTCCGTTGGCCTTGGAGGATACGAGCTCTGGCATATGGCATGCCATGGAAGGAAGCGTGCATGCAGGCATGCATGTTCACGATGCAGTCGGCATGGGACACGGTGCCGTTGCGGTGCCGCCGTTGCATGCTAGCACTCTGAAGGCATGTACATGCCTAGTACTTACAACTACAGTACACTACTTACTGTTCATGTACTTTTTTTTTGTACGCCTAAGTAGCTACTTAAGTAGGCGCTTCGTACGGAGTACGGAGTACAACTACAGTATAAACACACAGGCACGTTGTATGCATTGTACAATATTTGCATATATGAATACACCATTGTCTGCACGTCGCTACCAGTGCCTTTTATGGACCGTACGGCGAACCTCTGGGTGTTTGGAATGCCTTGTATGCGTTATGATGTCAGACCTCGACAATTAGGTACTATTAACTGATGTCCACGCATTCCTGGTGGTGAATCGGGAGAACAGTTCCGAAGCAGTCACAATAAGGAAGGCTGCGTCGTACAGTTGAGACATGAACGCCCTCGTGGCGTCCCGACACATTAGTTAGTACTCCGTACTGCACCTACGGAGTACTTGTACTGTACTCCGCACACCTGCTGGTATTATTCCGTACTACTCCGTACCCATCAATCAGTATTATCCTTGTGCCGCTGCGGAGTACAGAGTCCACCTGCGATTACTTGCATGTTCATACAAGTCATGCTACCAAATCTGTTCTTGGAAGCACAGGTATTGTGCTCTGTTCAAGTGCTTCCAAGTTCACGTCGGGGCGCCAATGACTACTAGGTAGCAATGTATTAGCCCGTACACTACGAAATACTGTCAAGTACCTACAGTACATGTACTTAGCACTCCGTACAACTTGGTACAATGGAGTACCGGTCGAGCCTTGGCTGGGGAGGATGTTTTGGAAGTACCTAGTAGTAGTAAGCACATGTACTGTACCTAGTGGTGGAAGTCTTCCAGGCCCTGGCGCCTTTGAGCCTTGAGGGTAATGCCTGTAACCGGGGCCCACCTCTGTACCAGCCGTCGCTGTCGGCACTTACCTAATTGTAAGTTTACCGCTCGCCCGCATAGCCCGGGGACGGGACCCCGAAGCATGCAGATGCAGGCAAGTGCATTGAAACTAGCGCCTTGCTCTTCGCCTTCGGCGGGGAAGCTGTCGATGTTGGATGATGCAATTGCCAGTTCCAAATCTATGCTACCTTCGTCGAGCCTCTGCCCAAGGATTCGCCCTATTTTACTTTTCCTGCACATGAGCGAGAGAGCGACGACATTGGATCGGCAAGAGGATACGCCCCCAAGGAAATGCGCCATCCAGCAAGGCGAATCCTGCCGATTCCAACGGCACGCGTTTGAAATTTCGGGCCTCTACCGAAGCAACAGGTTGTCGGTCCATCCTGCACTGCAAACTCGGCACGAGGCGACTGAGCCGGACCAAATCTTCATTCATCATCCATCATCATCCGTTCACCTCCATCGTCTTGCAGTTTCCTGATGCCGCCCTTTCGACGTCATTCGTCCTAACCTGAACGAACTCCTGCGGCGGCGGTACCGGCCACCACCCAAGGCTTGGCGACCTCATTGCCTGTCCAGGGTCCACGTCTCGCCCCTCCTGTGAACGAGGCCCTGCTCCAGTCTCGACGCTGGCCATGTCCAACTCTATCCGAAGCTTCTCTCCGTGGAGGAGAAGGGCCTCGAGCCTCTCCGTCGGATCGCATCGGACGCAGAACGACAGCACCAACAGCCTCCATCTCCCGACCGAGTCGCTACCCATCCCCTCGTCCCGCCCGCTGTCGTCCTCGGTCGGCTCCCCCAAAGGTTCCAGGGAACCCATCAGATCGTACATCCACGCTTCTGTGAGGGAGCAGCTTGGTACCATTCCCCCGCTCCCAGGCCAAGCTGACCGCCCCCGCCATGACTGACGCCAGCGACAAACAGCTCCCGTCGACAGCGAGCAAAATGCGCGATACGTCCGCGAAGACACGGCCGAACTTGCGACTTACCTCTTGTCCGATGACGTGACTCGTCGGAGGCCATCATTTCTGCAGCGGCCTCGATCCTCGGTCGAGAATCTGTTTGGCTCACGTCACGAGGGCGTCGGCCCGGACGACGACGATGATGCGTGCACGCCCCAACCCATCCCGGAAGTATCAGAGTCGGGATCATCATCGGATGGCGAGCCGAGCAACGCCGCAGGAGACCGCGATGGATTCTCCGTCCTGTCATCCCTTCTGAGGAGCTCACCTCCGGAGTCGCTGTCCCCCCACTCATTGTCTTCCTCGACGACGCAGCCGGAACCAAAAGATACACGGCCATCAGCCGCGCGTACAAAGTCGAAACGTCGACAGAGCGTCGTCCCGGAGCCTTCGGTGGAAACGCCGCTGCTTCGCGGCACCACGCCCCAGGCGACGTACTCGTATGACAACGCCGTAAACGTCGAGGGCCAAAAGCCACGAGTCAAGAAGCGCTGGTACGCCCGCCTCGCCAAGCGAGGTCGCGAGGTGGAGGGCCATGTGTCCCATGCCGTGGCCGTCGTTGCAAACCCGCGCCGTTGGGATCGCAGAATCGTATGGGAGAAGGCCGTCGTCGAGCCTGTTTCCGTCCTTCCCGCGGTGGCCGTCGGTCTCCTCTTGAACATTCTCGATGCTCTGTCGTACGGTGAGCGCCTCCCGGCACGCTCGCACTGGCCGCCGTGTGCTGACCTGCGTAGGCATGATTCTCTTCCCTCTTGGGAAACCAATCTTTCAGCATCTGGGATCCGCCGGCATCTCCATCTACTACGTCAGCACCATCGTCTCCCAGCTGATTTTCTCCTCCAGCAGCATCTTTAGAGGAGCCGTCGGGTCCGAGCTGGTACGTGCTGCACGCGCCCTGCCTCGCGGCGGCCTCCCGTCGTGTGCTGACGGCTGCTCGCTAGATTGAAGTTGTCCCTTTCTTTCACAACATGGCCCAGACCATCACCGAGATCGTGGGCGAGGACAACCCCGATGCCGTCATCGCGACGACCATAGTCGCATACGCGACCAGCTCCATGCTGACGGGACTCGTCTTTTACCTCATGGGCAAGTTCAAGTTTGGATACATGGTCGGATTCATCCCACGCCACATCCTGATCGGATGCATCGGTGGAGTCGGCTGGTTCCTCATCGCCACCGGATTCGAGGTCTCGGCTCGGCTCGACGGCAGTCTCGACTACAATCTCGACACGCTCCAGAAGCTCATCCAGGCCGACACCGTCCTTCTCTGGGGTTTCCCCTTCATCTTGGCCGTCGTCCTGTTCTACAGCCAGTCCAAGGTTCGGTCCAAATACTTTCTGCCCCTATACATCATTTCCATACCCGTCATCTTCTACGTCTTCGTTGCCATCGTCGACGCTTTGGATGCGGACACGCTTCGCTCCGACGGTTGGATATTCGAAGGTCCGCCGCCAAGCGAGCCGTGGTGGTACTTTTACACGCTGTATCGTGAGTGGACGGCGCACCGGCCCACCTCGGCCATGACGGGACAGCACGCTGACGTGGCGCAGAGCTTCAGCTGGTACGATGGGATGCCATCGTCGAGGTGATTCCCGCCATGCTGGCCCTCACCTTCTTCGGAATTCTCCACGTGCCCATCAACGTTCCCGCCCTCGCCCTCAACTGCGGCGAGGACAATGCCGACCTGGACAAGGAGCTGAAGCTGCATGGCTACTCCAACTTCATCTCGGGCTGCTTCGGCAGCATCCAGAACTACCTCGTCTACGCCAACACGGTGCTGTTCATCCGGTCCGGCGGCGACAAGCGACTGGCAGGATACATATTGGCCATCCTCACCTTTGGCGTCATGGTCGTGGGCCCCTCCATCATCGGCTTCATCCCCGTCATGATGGTGGGGACCCTCATCTTCGATCTCGGCTTCGAGCTGCTGCTGGAAGCCGTGTGGCTCCCGAGGAAGAAGCTGAAGTTGGCGGAATACATGACCGTCATCGTCATCGTGCTCGTCATGGGCGTCTACGACTTCGTCGTCGGCATCGGCGTCGGAATCCTGCTCGCCTTCGTCTCGCTCATCATCCAGACGTCGAGGGTATCAGCCATCAGGGGTACCTATGGCGGCGACATCGTCACCTCGACGGTGCGGCGTAACCCTTCGCAGCAGCATTACCTGCACCAGGTTCGTCGGCAGATATC
Source organism: Drechmeria coniospora (assembly GCF_001625195.1). NCBI lineage: Eukaryota > Fungi > Ascomycota > Sordariomycetes > Hypocreales > Ophiocordycipitaceae > Drechmeria > Drechmeria coniospora. The sequence goes on from NC_054391.1 coordinate 6,697,043, forward strand.
CATCATCAAACTTACCGGCTACCTCTTCTTCGGCACCATCGTCAGCGTCGAGGAGAGGATCCGGGCCATCCTCGACGACGGTGCGTTTGCGAGGAAGCCCATCAAGTTTCTCATCCTCGACTTGTGGCACGTCACGGGGCTCGATTACTCGGCGGGCGAAGCGTTCAACACCATCAGCCGGCTCCTCGACAGCAAGGACGTGCTGCTCGTGCTCAGCGGCGTCGATGCCGAGAGCCAGCTTGGCCGCAGTCTCCGGGCCGTCGGGCTCGGCACCGACACGATCGAGGTCCTGATGCTCCCGGACCTCAACTCGGCGCTGGAGAGCTGCGAGAACGAGCTCCTCAAGACTCTGTACGCCAGGCAGGAGGAGATGAAGGCGACGAGGAAGCTGGGCACGGCAAACCTCGACGTTCCAGCCGCCGCACCGAGTGCGTCGAGGCCGTCGGCGCTCGACGCACCCTTCAACTCGCCTCGGCGAAACCACCTCGTGGAGGCGGCGCAGGAGGCCATCACCAGCGTCGACGTGCAGCGGCCATCGAAGTGGCAGAGCTTCCAGGAGCCGCTGCGACTCATGCTCCAGGTCTTCCAGGGGCTCAGCGACAAGAACGAGGACTTTTGGTTCCGCGCCATGCCGTACTTTGCGCGGAAGGAGTACGAGCCGGGCACCATCCTCTTCCGGCGAGGCGAGCGAGCGAACGGGTTCTACCTCGTCGAGGGTGGCATCTTGCGCGCCGAGTACGACTTGCCCCAGGGCCGGCTCTGCGAGAGCATCGTGGCGGGCACGACGTGCGGCGAGCTGCCGTTCTTCTCCGAGACGGAGCGGACGGCGACGGTGCAGGCAGACAGGCACTGCATCGTCTGGCTCATGGACGGCGAAGGCTGGGCGAGCCTTCAGAAGGACGAGCCCGAGGTGGCGAGAGAGCTGCTGAGGATCTCGTTGAAGCTGACGAGCGAGCGGATGGGGGCCATCACGTCGTACATTTTGGCCATGGCGGGTTAGAACGTCGCATGTGAGGCATTTTGTAGCGAGGATGGCGTTTCCGATGCATTATTTTTGCCTGGCCGTGGCCGTTTGACAGTTATTGGTGTGTTGCATTATCCGTGGGGGGGTACAGGGCATCCCCCCCAAAGGCTCTGTAGAAGGCTCTGGCAGCGGTGTGGACTCGTGCTTGCCCTTAACTGTAGGGTAGGTAGTGTTGTGGTCGATGGCGGCTTCACCGGCGTCGTCTAGTTGCAGAAATGCTGTCCGATGACACGGAGCGATGTAGAATGTCCGTGCCAGTTTCGGTATTCACTTGCGAGATGCGTTTGCCCTTGACTATGATGCATGTCCCGTCCCTCTGCAACGGTGTTGTCACGGTGGGTGTGGCTCAAGATGGTTGCTCACACCCGATTCGCCACTTTGGCAGCAAGCGATGCAATGGTGGCGCAACCGCCAGTGATTCAAGAAATGGCATCAACCGACTGCGCGAGCGACAGAGACTTTGAGCAGAAAACACTGCACGGGAAGAAAGTGGCGATGCCGAGGAGGCTCCAACCAATACTAGGAAAGTCGAATCGGGTGAGGAAGGCGGCTCCTTCGTCCTCCCGACGCAAGACCAGCAAGGCGGCGGAAGACGATGGCATCCTCTTTCCGGAGAAGCTGGACGACGTCGGCCTGACCAAGTTTCTCGCGGACGAGGTCACGCTCCGAGACGTGATACAGGCGATGAGACACGTCCGTTCGCATATGTTCACGCCGGTGCCGCCGACGGGCTTCACGTCGACAAGGACGGCCGAGCTGCTCAACTACAGGGCCTCGACGCCGGCCATGGTCACGGCGGGCCACCTGAACGCCGTCCTCGACTCGCCGACCCGGACGGAGAGGGAGGTGGTCGAGCTCGTCGGCAAGGGGGCTCTGCGCAAGGTGCGGGTCGAGAGGAGGAGCGGCATGGGCGAGGCGCTGATCGAGACGTCGGCGCTCGAGGACATGATTCGGACGTCGGCTGGCGTCTCGGACGTAACGGCCGGCAGGTTTTTGGCCTTTCTCAAGGCGAATCCCTCGGAGCAGATGCTCGCTCGGGGACAACTGACGAACGCGGAGACGGACGAGCTCGTCCGCGCGGGATTTCTGACGAGCGCCGGGCACGCGACGCCGGGGAGCAGGCTGCTCGTTCGACCCGAGGACCGCACGACGCTCACGTCGATCCAGCACGTCTCACGCTTCGCCTCGGGCACCGTCTCGGCCGTCGGCGGCCAGAACGCGATCCACCTCGCCGGCGGCGGCGGCGGCCGAGGGGTCGCATCCTCCTCGTCGGCATCGGCATCGGCATCGACGGCGTCGACGAGCTTCCGGATAGCCGTGCCGGGCCATGGGAGATACCTCAAGCTCGCCGAAGGCGCCGTGAACTGGCTGCGGGAGGCGCTGGGCAAGACGGCATGGGGCGAGGGGACGGAGGATTGGCTGCGGGAGCGGTTCGAGGACGGCGGCCTCTACGGCGCGCGCTGGAAGGAATTTTGGGGCCTCGACTGGTCGTGGCTCATCGGGGAGGCGGTCGGGCTCGGCATCGTCGAGCTATTCGATACCGGATGCGTCGGTAGGGGGGTGAGGGCGCTCGGAGGCTGACCTCATGGGAGGGCATCATGGCGGCCATGGCCTCTGCGGACGAAGATGCAGCATGCCAGCGGCGCGCATGCAAGGATGAATTTTCAGCACGACATCCATCAGCAGCAGACCACCCCTCGCTGACGTGCATTTTCTCATCTGAGACCCGCTGCTGTCAACAACGTGGTGGTGATGGTCGTCGTCGTGAAACACGGTCTCGTCGTGCGGGTCTATTCCTGGGCATGCTCAGGCCCGGACTCCTTGCATAGCCTCTCGACGCAGCATCAAAGCAAACCCAAGACGGCACCGACCACGGAGACGATGGCACCCGCGTGCACGCTCGCGGCAATGATGAACGGCGGGCCCAAGATGGTTCTTGACGTTGACAGGACTCTCCTTCGATGGCTTCGTCTCCGAATCGGAATGAATGGGTGGGTGATGCTCGGTTGCCGAGTGGTGCCATCCGTCGATGAAAAGAAAAGCAAAGGCAATGAATGGCTTGGTATCTCGACGAGATGATCACACCTGGACGGATGGCTACTGGCATCACGTGGCGTTGTGCTGTCACGCAAGCGAGACTCTCATCAAAAGGCGGTCACATATCAGGAATGCACCTGAATCACAGAGTGCAGCTGAACCACACGACATGTGTGGCGCACTCGGGACGTGCCGCCACAAGCACATACCAGCATCATACAGTGCTCTGATGCCGGTCGCCAGTGCCAGTGGTCACCAGGAACAAGAGCCGATGTCGCCTCCCGTCACGCCAGCGCCGGTTGACGAGATGCACCCTGGGGACGTCGGCCGCGCCGTGCACGCTTCAGACGGCAGAGCATTGCCACCCCATGGACGATGGCCAACGTGACCACCGGGCGAGGTCCGTCCGTACGGAAGGGAGATGGGCTGCCGAGTGCCCGTATAGTGCAGTTGACTAGATTGTACGACCTCTGCGGGATCTAGAGTTGATGGACGACATCTGCCTCTTTCGGGTGTACGCAAGAACCAGGTCGATGTGCTCCCTACTACGTCTAGTGCACATGCATCATGATTCATACTTGCATGTACGGGGCACATGTGCGTGCAAGTATTACAAGCACTGTACTGTAAGAGCAAGTACAAGGAATACTGAAAGAGTATCCGTACATGTATTACTCGTTTGTACCGTGTCCTACCCTTGCGCGAAAAGAAGGGCAATTACCCTTACATGGGCATTATGCGTACATGTGGTCTTGGTCGATATTAACTGGTGGTGACACACGTGACGAAGTGTGCTACTACTGTACCTAGCCGTGTTGAAGACTGGTCGAGAACCAAGGTACGCACATGCGCATACCAACCGTTACATGTGCGTGTACTTGTGCACCGTCTTGCACATGCGCAGGCAGTAATCGTAAGTGCAAGTACGTCAGGGTACGGCACTTGCGTCCTGCACGGAGTATTAGAGTACTCCGTAACACTCCGTGAGTATTGTAATTACTTGCATGTACGAGTACTTGCATGCACCCGCACACCTGCTGTACACCAACCAACGACTTGATTGTTGTTGGAGAGGGTGCCACGGCAATTTCCGCATCATGCGAGTGCAACGACACCCATACCAGTGCTTACACAGCATGCTCGTACTCTGCCGTGAGAGGACAACTACTTACATTAAAGTACGGTGTGTGCATGTACATGCAGTTCAATGTAGAGCACGTGTGCTGGCACAAAGCACACCGTAGGGTCGAGCACGACGGGTCAGCACATTACTACATGTGCATGTATGGTCGTGGTGCTCATGTATTACTTGAGTACAACAGTCACCAAGCCAAGGAGGTACTCATGAGTAATGAGCAATACTGTACGGACTCTGTAATTACTGTACATCGTTGTACTTGTAGCACCTACAGTACCGATATTCATAGGTGTACTCCGTACGGAGTACATGTAGGTGTACTACTTACAAGTACTAGGTACTTGGACAGCACACTGGGTGCCTGCTGCTGCAACGACAAGCTTTCGCGTCACAGGGAACCCCTTCCTGCTCCCCGCAGCGGGAATCTGCGGCGGTAGGAGCACGACAAGATTCCGGCCCCCATGGCCAATGAATTGTGGAGAGTCATGGGCGGCGACCGATTCGTGCGCAGCTGGCCATCACGTTCGATGCCGCAAATATCCCTTGCGCCGTTTCCCTGGCACTTGTTGCTCCTTTGTTTTTTTTGGATGCGGTGGTAACAGGCAATGTAAGTAAGATTGCGAATACTTACTACTCCGTACCCAGCATTATTACTATTATTACCCAGTACCCAGTACGGAGTACGGATACTGAATATCCTACAACGTACTTGTAGATGTACATGTACTTAGCACCTGTGATGGCGGCATATGTACTCCGTACGGAGTACATGCAAGTACTTCCCTACCTAGTATTACTTGTCCATCAGCCGGAGCAATGTATCGTACACGACGGGTCGGCCAGCCAGAGCGATTATCACCCTTTACCACCGCGACGCTACAGGCCCATGTGCTTGCACCTGCACATTTCGTTCCGGCAAAGGTACGCCAACAGCACATGTGCGCAGTAGCGCGGGTGTACGGATACCCGTCCTGGCCACTAGCATTCACCGTCGCAAGCTGCATAGGCAGGCCTTGGACAAGAGCTGCGGCGAGGCCCCACGTTCATCCATCAGGAGACATGCTGCGGCGCCCTAGTGGCTGTGCGACGTAGCACAGTATAGTGCGGTGGCAAGAGTGTCGATTCACTTGTATTATTAGTAGCAGCGTTGCCAAAATTGAATCGTCACTCTTGTCTATTGACTGTGCATGCACGTGTACAGTGGACCTGCGATGCACGCAAAACGCGGTCCGTCGATAGCCATTACTACTGCCGACGCACGCACGCACTGCCTCCTGGCTGCACATCATGCACGCCCAGCTCCGAGGGCGGGTATGGGTACGGGAACGTCTTTCCCGTAGCAGGACGAGCATTGCACACCTACATGTGCTTGCCCGTGTCTCGCCTCACGAGGAGGGTGCGTGCTCGCTCGTTCCTGCATGAGCCTCATGCGCACGCCCACGGTAACGCCAGCAGCCAGGTGTCATGGTGGCGACGGAAACCTGCAAGCCGCCACCCGGCCGACTTGCATGCATGCGATCGCAGCACGAGGACGACGGCAAGGTCTCGCACCGTACACGGCACGCGGAACTCAGCTAGGGAAGCATGCGTACGCGTACATGCGCATTCGGAATCAACTCGCGCACGCGACGGCTTCCGCTGTGCTGGTGCCGCGCGAGTACGAGCGGGCGGTGGATGGTTGCTGCATTCTACCTGTACTTGCACTCCGTACTTAAAAGGCAGTTTACCAATCGACCCCGTGGCTCTCCTCCATTCGTCCGGCGAGAAGAAAGGAGGGGAATGTGCTTGGGACTTATACCCCACGTATTCATTATTCTCCCGAGGCGTGCATGCGGCGCACATCGACCGCCCAGTGCATGCTTGTTGTTGCTCGCCTTTACTGTGCACAAACCATGTCTCCACCGCCATCTGGTTCCGGTAGGGAGGAGACGCGGAGGAGGAGTGGCGGCGGCGGCGGCGGCGGCGGATAGCCTAGATTAGATGCTCACCATCTCCAACACGCTGGACTTGCGAGATGCACGAGGCAAATGGCAAGTCGCAGGCGCCGCCCGAATCGATGGATGAATCGCCGAGTTCGTCGTAATTACCTGCGTGCGCATCGCACGGTACCCGGGGCACGAGGAGTACGGAGCACTCGGCAGAGAGACGAGGCATCTCGGTTCGCGCGTGAAGAATGGCGAACCGCCCTCGCCCATTCATCCAGCCTTCCTGCTCCCGCGCCGCCATGATGGCCCGCCCAAAGGCAAATGTCTCCCGCATCGGGGCGCAAGCCCGCCTTCGCCTGATCTGATCTGTATCAATACTTGACGGTAGCCCTTCCTGGGCTGGATTGGCGTCGCCGAGCTGTGATCTATCGAATCGAAATTGGCCAGCAGCTCCTGCTTGGCGGGCGACGTTCTGCGCTAGTCCGCATTCGCCTTTGCGTGGTACATTTATTAGTGCTGCTAGTACATGCACCGCCTTGCACCGCGGCAGCCCTCGTTATGCACCGAGTCCAACCCTCGAGTAATGGGCTCTTCGGCACTTCATCACCACTGTGCCTTCTGGGACCTACGTACCGCACACGTGCATGCGCTTGCGTGCATGCCATGCTCCTGCTACGCTACTTCATGTTTCCACGTAATGTGCGCGTCCGAGTGCCGTGCCGGCAAGTTGAACTTTGGTACACGTACGAACGGAACAGGACCAACTTGCCTTGTTCTAGATGAGTATGTCATGTAAGTAGGTACATGTGTGAGTAGTGTGGTGGCAAAGTGTCGATTCACTTGTCGTAGTTGGCGCTACCAAAATTGAATCGTCACTTTTGTCTAGTGGCTGTAATAGTACAAGTACTTAGGCTTGCACCTGCACGTACGAGTACACCTACGCGTACGAGCGCTAAGCTCGTGAGATAAACACCCGACTAGAACCTAGGTAAGCACTACTTTGTGAGCAGGGGGGGGGGGGGGGGTGAAAGGGGACGCAAATGCACTGCGCATCGTACGAAACGAACGAGGACATGATGATTTAATCATAATAATAATAGATAGTTCCGTCTCGCGCAAGTGTGAGCACGAGTGTTCCGAGCACAATTCCCCCCGGAAAAGAAAGGGAACAAGGGAGACGGAGTCCCGATCGGTCTAGGGTCGCTGTGATCCGAAGGGGGTCGCTGCACAATAGGGGATCGCGGCGCTGAATCGGGCCACCGCGGCGGGTACTTGGTGGTTCTACTTTGGTCGTGGACGGGCGCCGCGAGTGCCTGCGCATGTCCATATTGTGTGCGGTACGGTGTACTCATACACGTGCCGGGGCCGCCGCTGCGGCGCTAGCTTCGTCTCCCTCTCCCTACCTCGCACTGCCGACCCGACGAAATGGTGGTGACAAGGGTCGCTGGAACGCGCGCACGGGAGAGGCGATGCGGATGGGGTCAAGGCGCTCGCGGCCAAGTACAGTACTTACGCCTGCCGACCGCCGTGACCGCGTCCACGGTGCTCCAGGTGGCGGCCTACGCCAGCTCTCCATCCTCCTGCCCTTCCCATTTGGTCGGGGTGGCAGTCCCCTAGTCGTTGCTCGGTACGAAGGAGAACGAGCCAGGGCGTGCGCCCGCCAACCTAGTCCCTATCTGCTCGAGGTATCTGTACATTGCTTGTGCCCCGGCCCCGACCGACGCCGCGTGCTTCGTCCTCGTACGATGGGTATCGGTACTGCCAATCTGCTATCCTGCAGCCACCCGCGACCATCCCATCTATCCATCTCCCCCACCCCCCCTACCCAGCAAAGTTCATCCCGAGCCCTCCTCGGTGGACCACTGATGGCTAGCCGCCGATGGTCGTAATTTAATGTGCTCCGTACGCCTGCACCATTCAAGTCTCGCAGAACGAATGGTAGCCTTTCAGGCCACCCTCGACGCCCTCGACGCCCTCGACAGGGGGCCTTGCCTGCCTCGGGGGTCCGGAAGGATACGTCGAGGACAGCACGGCCAATATGGAACACCATTGTACTGTATGTTTACCACCTACTCACGTGTGCGGTGTGATTGCTGTAAGTAAGTACATGCACTCCGGGCTTGCCAGGAGGGAGTGCACCAGTTATTGGGCCCAAGTACCTGCATGTACAGTACAGTGCTCGTAACGTACCTGTAGTGGTATCATCACCCCCGTACGGAGTAATACCTACAAAGGTACGGTGCTTGAGTTGTGTACGAGCTGTACTCCGTACCCCGTACGCTACCTACAGTAAGTACCTTACTTACACGAGTAAGAGCGAGTTGGGAGTGGACCGTCCTCACATCCCTCCACCGCGTTTCTCTTTCCTCTGCACCATTGCCAGGAGGGACACTCACGGACCACCCACAACCTCATCCACATCCACGTCCCCATCTCCCTCCCCGTCAGCACAATCGCAAACGCGAACAGGCCGACGCCTTTGCCCGTCCAAATCCTGGCATCACTCTTCCCGCGAGCCTCGTCGGTGCACCCCAAACCGTCGTCCTATTCTTTCCCGCTCGAGCGACGTCGGCACTTGGCTGCATCGACTCAGCTGCCTGCGCGCCCACCTCGCCTCTCTCCGGTGGGGCCGTGTCTTGGAAAGTTGAAACCTCGTCTCCTCCAGAGGCAAGTCATCGAGCGTGCTGCATTCCCGCGTCGCGACGGCAGTCTCGATTAGCCTCGAGGACCCCGACGTCCCTAGCATTCCTCGGCACTTGTCCCCTCATCGGCCCGCTTCGACGACGACGGCCTGCCTGCGGCCCAGCTTCCTCGGCCGACGGCACCTCACCGCACCGCACCGCACCGCACCCTCGTCGTCCGTCGTCCGTTCCTCGAGGGCCCGGGAACCTCCTCGCCCTCGGGTCTGAACCGACCAGCTTCATCGGGCCGCAGAACGAGAGAGGACGGCAGAGGGATCGCCCGCCCCCAAGCCTGCTTGCCTGTGTCCCGTCCACGTCGCCCCCTCACCCGGACGCTTGACACGCTTGTCTCGTCCAGATCTGCGACCGCCTCCACCCGCCGTCGCTTGGTTTTGGTCCCTGACGAGACCTGTCTTGCCGTAATAATCTCGCCAGCGAGCGACGGGCAGAGCCGAGCAGCGTCCATATTGTTCGGTAGCCGGCCTCGTCGTTGTTTGATCGACTCTCCGATCTGGTATCTGCCGCCACTGCCGCTCAGGCGAAACCCGGTATGACGATCATCTCCCATTGCTACTTTGCTCTTCTTCCATTTCCCCATCGGCCGTACCAAATCCTGCACCTCCGTCGTCATCATGCATCCGTGGCCTTGATAAGCTTCGAGACTGACAAGCTTCCGACGCCAGGTCGAGTCATCATCCATCCACTCTTTCCCGTCGGCCCTGCGTTGCAGCCTTTCTCTTCTCGTCCTCCGCTCGCCCATCCGCATCCGCCTCGCGACCGGGAGCCACGGCGCCGACTGATCGTGGCGACGACCAATCTCCCACCCGAGACACCACTCTCGCGCGCCCACCGATTCATTCATGGACGAGTGGACGATTCAACTGTGATATTTCTCCACGAGACCGAGCCTCTTTCTTTCCCGACTTCCCTCGGAGAACGTGAAAACTCTTCGCCACCGGGAAGCGGAGAAAAATGACGACGGCGTTACCTCGCCCCACGCGGCCGACCATCGGCTCGCCAACTTTGTCCCTCAACACCTTGCCCGTGAGCAAGACCCGAAAGGTGACGGGAAACATGTCACCCATCAGCCCGACGACTTCGGCACCGGGCACGCCGAGGAGCGGCCTTAGATCTCCTTCCTCCTCCCTGCTACCGTGCACACCCCTCGCCGCCTCGGCCTTGCCTTCGCCCCGTTTGCTCCCTTCGACGGGCAAGTCGCTGCGGAAGACGGTCAGCATCAACTCCTTCCCACACCCGCCCGCCACCGATGGCCGCTCCAGCAGCCTGCCGTTCAACCCGTTGAACTACGACAAGCCCCGGTCGCGAAAGCCCAAGTCTCCGAAGGAGATGATCAGTCCCACCTACGTGCCGTCGACGCCGAGCTTGCTGAACGGAAGCGGTGACGGCAAATCCATCAGCAGCGCCCGCATGTCGGATGGTCTAATCAGCCACTCCTCCCCTCCGCACAGTCGAAGTTCCTCGGCCCAAGAGTCCTATTCCACCTCGGCCACGACGTACGAGGACTCGGCCGAAGGGCCCTCGTCGCACGACCCGGATGCTTCCGGGGCCACCTCACCCCCTGACAAGCGCTCCTCCAAGTCCGAGGGCAAGGGGAACGTTCTCGTGAGCGTGCGCGTGAGACCCGACGCGAACGTGGGCCAGCAATGCCCCGAAGGAGAGTGGATGGTCGACGGCCGCACCTCGCTCGTCGCCTACAAGGGCAAGGAGGGCGGTGATTACTATTACGGTACGCGACCTGACGGCGCCCTCCCCCTCGGGCATCTTCCCGGGACGGACCCCCCCGCCCCCGCCCCCGCCCCCGCGCGCCTCGCTGCTGACTCGATGAGACTAGATAACGTGTTTGCGACGCACGACAAGAACGCGCGCGTCTACGATCACATCGCCAAGAGGCTGGTCCGCAGGGTCATGGAGGGGTACCACGGCACCGTCTTCGCCTACGGCATGACCGGCACCGGCAAGACCTTCTCCATGCAGGGAACCGCCTCCTCCCCCGGCGTCATCCCGCTCGCCATCACCGACATCTTCTCCTACATCCGCGAGACGCCATCCCGCGAGTTCCTGCTGCGCGTGAGCTACCTAGAAATCTACAACGAGAAGATTTACGACCTGCTGAGCATGCCCACCGGCGCCGCCGTCGGGGCCGCCGTGCAGCAGGAGGAAATCAAGCTGCGCGAGGACAGCAAGCGAGGCGTCTACGCGACCCCCCTGAAAGAGGAGATTGTCCAGAGCCCGACGCAGCTGCTGCGGGTCATCGCCCGCGGCGACCAGGCTCGTCGAACGGCGAGCACCCAGTTCAACACGCGCAGCTCGCGCAGCCACGCCGTCGTGCAGATCGTCGTCGAGAGCCGCGAGCGCGTGCCCGGCATGGCGGCCGGCGGCGCCGACGCCAAGCGGTCCGGCATCCTCCCGGGCGGCGTTCGCGTCTCGACCCTCAGCCTGATCGACCTCGCCGGTTCCGAGAGGGCGGCCGAGTCCAAGGAGCGGCGCCAGGAAGGCGCCCACATCAACAAGAGCCTGCTGACGCTCGGCACCGTCATCGCCAAGCTCTCCGAGTGGAAGGACAAGGAGGCCAAGGGGGGAGACAAGGAGGGGAAGCACCTGCCGTACCGCGACAGCAAGCTCACCCGCCTGCTGCAGGGGGCCCTCTCGGGCAACTCGCTCGTCAGCATCCTCTGCACAATACAAGTCGGTGCCGCCGGCAGTGCCGCCGCCGGCGGCCACACGACCGAGACGCTCAACACGCTCAAGTTCGCGTCGAGGGCCAAGAACAACATCGTCAGCCACGCCAAGAGGGCCGAGGAAGCGCTCGGCGTCGGCGGCGACGGAGGCGCCAGGGTGCTCCTCGAACGGTACCGCGTCGAAATCATGGAGCTCAAGCAGCAGCTGAGCATGCAGGCGAAGAAGGACCGCGGCCCGGACGCCGGGAGGGACGACGAAGCCGAAAAGGCGCGCGAGCTCGAGGCGGCCGAGCGGCACGAGGAGCAGATGCTGGAGATGCAGCTCGCGAGAACGGCGCTCAAGGAGCGCATCGACCACCTCAACCGGCTCATCCTCAGCTCCAAGTCGATCGGCGTCAACACCAACGGATCGATGAGCTCCCTGAGCCACTACGCGCGCTTCTCCCAGATGTCGCTCACGGCGTCGCCGCGGTCCTCGGTCGTCACCTCGAACGGGCCGAGGCTGTTCCCGGAACGGACGGCCTCGATGACGTCGGCGTCGTCGACGGTCGGCCGCCGATCGAGTGCCGGACGCCGCTTCTCCGCCGACGGGGACGCGGCCGACGGGGAGGAGGACCACGCGGGCGAGTACGGCGACGGCACGGCGTCGCTGACGGCACAGAACCGAGCGCTGCGGGCCGATTTGGCGGACAAGAACCGGTACATCGCGACGCTCGAGAAGCGGCTGCTTCACGCCCGCCGAGCGAGCTCGTCGCGGACCTCGGTCGGCTTTTCGGCCGGCAAGGGCATCCTCGTCGGCGAGGACCACAGTGTCGCGGCGGCGATGAAGGAGAAGGACGGCGAGATCGCCGACCTTCGCGCGCGGCTCGACGACAAGGACCGCATGCTCACGGCCCTGCGCAGCGCCGCTCGATCACGAGAAGTCGCCGACGCGTCCTTTTCGCCTCGGTCCCCCACCACGCAGCTCGGCTTCCTTGCCGGCGAGGAGCCGCCGGCCAGCCCGACGTCGGCGAGGCCGGGCGCGAAGCAGACGCGGAGCGTCGACGAGATGAACAAGATGCTCGAGGAGATGATTCAGGATGGTGTCGAGACGGGCCACATCGTTCGCGGCGTCCACGGCAGTGTCCGGCTGCCCGCGAACCGAACGCTGGACTCGCTCGTCGAGCTCCCCCACGGCATGGAGCCGCTGCGACAGAGCCCCGTGCCGCCGGAGAGTCACGAGGTGATGAAATGCAAGTCCCTATGACGGACCGGACCGGACGGGACCGGACGGTTGACGATTTTGGCTTCGTCGCCCATGCAACGGCCCCCCCCGTTGAGGAGCTGGCCGTGGCAGCGCTATACCCGAAATTTTTTTCTCCCTCGTCATTCTCCCTACCCGACGGACCGGAGGGGGGGCGGACATGTGCACTTTGGTTTGATGGAGGTCGCGTATGACGGTGAGATGGGGGGGGGGGGGGGGTCCGCTTTGCCGACGAGGGAATGATACCCTCTTTTTTTCTTGTCGCATATTGTTTGTCGTTGGTGGTCATGGCGGAGCGAAGAGGGTGACGATACGACGTGTATGTGTCTTATTTGTCTTGGACGTTTTGTTGAGCGCGAGTGGCATGTTGACGTGTTTGGCTTCGGGCATTTGGTCGTTGGGTGGATTACGAGGGGACGAGAGTCGTTCGTTCTCAATGGCCTGCCCAGTCGAACAGAGAGACGGGCGTACTCGCGAGCGAGGGTACACGAGCGGACGTTGGACGAATTTCAATTCCAAGGTTAATTATTTGCTAGCCTACGGGGAAGATATGGAACGTTTGGAAGCCGAAAATTCGCCCCTTCGCCTCGTAGCAGAGTGTCCGGCCAGATGTCTGTCCGCCTTGACGACAGGTAGCCGAGTGTCCAGCGTGAGCAGGTCGAGACTCGAGTGGGTGGGTGGCATGGTGCGAGGGCCGGGCCAAGGCAGCCGGTTCCTTTTACGCCGACGGATAGAGAATGGAGAGGGGAAGAGTATTTTCGCAGCGTAGCGAGGCGGTGACGAGTCTTGCCACGGGCGTTCAGGATCAGTCTGCGCACGGTCGAGTGCCTATGTGTCGTTTGAGCACGCCGTACTCCGTATTCGTGCTCGCCTTCGGCTGGCACATGCGCGGGCCCATGCGTGCTCAAAATTGACACGGCACTGCGGAGTAGCAACGATAATACGGGCTGATGCGATATTTGCAGGCCGTCTCGAGCGTGAGTATCCATATCGGCACAATTATTGCTACTACGGCGGACGAGTACTGCCAGCTGCCAGGCACACACTATGTTTGTACATGTAGTCGTAAGTACTCCGTGGGTGTGTGTTCGATGCAAGTACGGAGTACATGCTTGTACTGTGCAGCACAGTGTTCTGGACGGACGATAACGCTGGGCTACTATTGCCGCTCATTTGGTTGCCAGTTGGCGCGGCCCGGGTTCCTGGGCAGGTCATGACAGGGGTTGATGGCAGTACTGTAAGCCTGCCATTGTCTCTGTTCCCTGACTGGCTCCAGCGGGTGGGATCGAGGGCTGGATGGTGAAACGCGCCAAGCGGGAAGGATGCACAAACCCCTGCCCGTGGCCGCTGAAGTTGCCGTGCCTGTAGTACGGAGTACTGCGGATGAAGCGCTGCGTCGCACGTAATACTTCTCAGTAGGCTGCATGGAGCACCAGACCGTCACTGTCCACGTTCTTATTACCTGGGGGATATGCAGTAAAATACACCTTACTTCTTACTAGGCACCCAGGTAATTATGAACCGCCCCCATAGTACTCCGTACACGGAGCATGCTCACCTCATAACGTGCAGGTATTCATCAATACCTTACAAGGTATGCCAAGTATTAGTATGTGGGCAGCACGGAGCAGTGGCACAAGCACTCCGTCCAGAACAATGCATGTCGTATTAACTGATGATGAATGAAGTACTGCGTATGTTTCAAACCCGCTCGGACGACGCACACGACGGCCGAGCCCCGGTTTGAGATTTTCCTCATGACGACATGCGCATTGCGATGTGCCCGTACGGAGTACTGCGGAGAACAATATGCTTCGGTCGCACATGGGCACAATATGCACGAGCACGCGACTCTCCAAACACGTAATACATGCTCATGGCAAGGACTCTCGTCATCGCGGACAAGTACGGACCGAGTAGCACCCAGCGCTCGTGCCCGTGCTCGCACACACTCGCGTCGGCACGCTTACAGAACCCCTCCTGCATCCCACCGTCCTGATGCCCATCGGCAAGGTCGTATTGGTGCCTAGTACAAGTACGTTCCTACGAGTACGATGGCTCGATCGTGTTCCAGTACGTGCCGGTCGTCGTTTGCGTCCGTCAACGCTCGGGCGCCCTCGGCCACAAGGCATGCGTTCGTCCCATTTCCCACTGCTATCTGCCGCGCTGTGAGTACAGAGTACATGGCTGCTATTATGTTAATAAGTCCTCCGTACTAGGCATGTATTACATGTACTGTATTACAACTACTCGCACGTCCGCTGTCCGTGGCAGGATACTAGCCAGCCTGCCTGCACTTACACCCTCGGTAGTTTTGGGAAAGCAAGCACGATGTACTCCGTACTCCGTACAGTACTCCGTAGATCGACTGAGGAAGGAAGTACTCCGTGCCTTAGGCTCACCCCCTCAGGTACCTAATACCTCATCGCTCCGTACTCCGCGATCTGCGTGTACTTGTACAATGTACAATTCATGAATGCTTCCATGGGCAGGAAGAGGGCAAGTACAGAGTACTGTAGGCAACTACCTGGGTAGCAAGGAAAGAGCTTGGGAAAGAAGGAAAGAAGATGGGAGGGTAGCAAGGCAGCAAGGCAGCAAGGCAGCATAGCAGGAATGCAGGAATGCACAAAGGATGGATGGATGGATGGATGGAAGACAGACGGTCGTCGATCGGTTTCATCGCACCCTCTAAGTACTCGATTCTGTGCCTCTCCTTCTGGCATCACGTACTCCGTACTTGGCTCGCTCCAGTCGCCGACCCGACAGCAAGTATTGGGGGCCCCTGGAGGGAGGGGGTTGTTCGGTCGTGAAGCCTCGCACAGACACAACCCCGCCCCCCCCTTTCCCTCTCGTCCTCTCTCCCTCCCTCTGCCTTCTGTGGAGGGTGAGGCGAACCGGCTTCCTCTACCTGTGACACTTGGCTCCCTGGCTACCCTTGCCGACGAGCGGGCCTTGGTAGCCACGCATGACGAGCAAGCTCTTGTCGCCGCCCGCAGGAGCTGGGTTGGCGGGTGGTTTGAGTTCGGCAAGGCCTGGACTAGCTCGTCGTTTGCATCACATCGTCACGGGCCGTTCAGCAGACCGGACCCAGGCGAGAACGAGCGGGCGGACGGCTGCTCGACGCATGGTGTGCCTGCGGCCCATCTCACGCAGCCCGTGTGCTGTGCAGTGGGAGGCCCCCCGTCTCCGATTCCGTCTCCATCCCCATCTCCATGCCCAGCTTCGTATCCGACTGTCGACGACGACAAAGGTGCACTGCAGCACATGATCGGCGCAGACTGGGTGACGTGATTGATGACGATTCTGCCAAACCCTTGCCTCGCCAGCTTCCCGCTCCTCTCTCCTCTCCTCTCTACTCGCGCCGCTCTTGTGCGCCAGGGATCCCCGCCTACCCACCCCCAGCCTCCAACCCCCTTCCGTCGTCTGCCACACGGCGACGGACAGCAGCACGTCGATTCCCGCCTTTGTCATCAGCCCGTCTCCGTCACCTGCGCCCCTCTCCCGACCACCCACGACGATGATCGCGGCTGACTCGCACTGACAGAGGACGTGAGGAGACCGCAGCGACCGCGGAGCGTCGAGAAACAAAACCGACTGCCAGGACATCGGAAACGGCTTCGAGAAGGACGGGCACATGTCCTTGGCATATCGAGGTAGATAGATCCCCAAGGTCCATCGCCGCCCCTTCCTTCGCCCGCCTTCATCGGCCCTCGTCCACCCTGGGCTGGGTACGAGTTCGCACCGGCATACCCGTTCCCAGTTGACAAATCGTTGCTGGCGGCGGCCCGGTCGGTGTCTTCGTCCCTCGACCTCATTCACCGCCATCATTCGCTCACCCTCGCCCCATCTCGACGCATCATTGCTGGCGGCGGCCCGGTGTCTACGTCCCTCGACCTACTTCACTGCCGTCACTCACCCGCACTCGGTCGCCTGGACTCACCCTCGCTCAACCTCTCCCACTCACGCCCGCGGCGCCACGCCTCCGACTTGCACCACTTCACCCTCCCTTCATCTGCCGATGCGATTCCCGACCGGGGCATCGCCTTGCTGCTGAAGACGTCAAGTCATGATGGCCGCACGCCTCGACTTCGGTCCCAAGTCTGGCCGCCAGAAGGTCGTCGTGGCCCCCCCCAAGATCAACCTGCGACGGGCCGCCTCGTACACCAACCAGGAGCGCGCCGGTCCTCTGTCCTCAACCTCGTCCCGCTTCAACTTCAACCACCTTCTCTTCTCTCCGCCGCCCTCGCCGAGCCTGCCGTCGCTCGTCAGCAGGCCGAAACGGTCGTCGTCGCCCATCTTCACCACCCGACCGCGCCGCCTCCTCCGCCTTCTTCTCTACTTGTTCGCCGCCGTGGCCGTCTTCTACGCCGCCGCCTCTGCCTTTCGCATCCGAAATGTCCCGCCCGTTGTCGTTTCGTCCTCGGCCGCCTCGAGCCTGCCCACGGTCGGCCGGGACCTCCTGCCGGACTTCCCGACGCCCGTCGTCATCAGCGACAGCTGGAAGCGATGGAAATGGACCCTCTCCATCCCCCACGAGCACGAATTCCCCCTGTCCATGCAGGAGTACGCCGGCATGAGCGGCCGGTGTCGCGAGGTATCCATGCAGGCCCGGGCCCGGAGCCGCGACGCGCCGCTGTCGAACCAGATGACGCTGGCCGACGGGAGCCCCGACGACCGCTTCGTCGACGTCGAGGAGGCCGAGAGGACGGGCCTGCTGCCCGCCCCCGCCGAGGGAAGACCGCCGAAGCGGTCCGGCCACTTCGTCGGCCTCGACTGGGAGGCCATGGCTGGTGCACCCGTCTGCCGCTCCTCGCTGACCTACGTCCTCGAGAGCCCGGACGCCGGATTGGGCGCCGCCTTGATGGCATCCTGGATCCTCTACGCTCTCGCCGAGGAGCACGGCCGCGCCTTCTTCCTCGACGACTCGAGATGGGCCTACGGTGCCTACGAGGGCATCTTCCAACCGCCCCCCGCGCCCCGCTGTCGACCTCCTCCGAGGCACCACATGCTGCCCTGCCCGACGCAGGCCCGGCACCTCGTGGTGTCGAGCGTCGCCGCCCACGAGGCCATTGCCGCCTTGGTGGCCAAACGTCGACGGAAGGCCGTTGTCGGCGGGGCCGGCGGCGAGCGTCACCTGCTCGAGCTCGCCCGCACCGGCTACCTGGCCCTGTTCCATCTCGTGCCGGAAGACGAGGGCTACGTCCGAAAACGAGTCGTCGAGCTCGAGCGCAAGGCGGACCTGGCCGGTCCGAGACCCCGGCGCGCCCCCATCATCGGCCTCCACATTCGCCGCGGGGACCGACACCCGATCGAGTACCAGTACCGGGACACCTACATCCCGGCCGAGATCTTCATCAACCGCGCGCGTGGCCTGGCCGAGAGGCACCTCAACGACACCGCCGTCGACGGCGCCCCGGTCGAGCCCGTGCTGGTCGTCGCCTCGGACGACCCCATGGTCCTCAAGGGCGACGGCTTCTCCGACGCCCTTCAGGCCCAGCAACGCATCCGGCTCGCCACCGGGGACGCGGCCGAGGCCCCGAAGGCGGCCAAGCCGGACCCGCACGTGCTCCACCGCTTCGTCGACGCCGCCGAGGGCTGGGAGGGCGGCTTCTTCGCGTCCATGTTCTGGAACCTCGGCGCCGACCGGCGGAACAATGCCGCCGCCACCCCCGCGCCGGGGGACATGTCGGCGCCGTCGAGCCCGGCCTCGGAGCAGACGCTGAAGCTGCGAAGCTTCATCGGCCGCGCCTACGTGATGGACCTGGCCGTGCTCGCCCGCTCGAGCGACCACGTCGTGTGCGCCGTGAGCGCCATGGGCTGCCGGCTGCTGGCCGTCATGATGGGCTGGGAGCGTGGCATGGAGCAGGGCCGCTGGGTCAACGTCGACGGACGATACCCCTGGAACGGGCTCGGCTGGTAGCCGCGGCCCCTGGTGCGCGCGCGCCGTCGCCGCGCCGAGCTCGCCTTTGCTGTTCTACTCTACATGACGATATGAAGCCTTTCCGTGAGCATTTACAGGCGTTGGCTGCTTTGGCTTGCTGCCGTCGTGCGACTTGCTTCTTTGCTCAACGAGATGCCGCTTCGACGCGGACAGGCACGGCGTTGGTCGCAGGCTTGGTCGCACCCGAGCCTGGCGCAGAGTCAAGTCGTTGCCGAACGCAGATGATTTCTTTACTTCATCCTTGGTCGTGTATTTAACCCGGTGTTGGATGGAAAACGGTTACGAAGGAGAGAGGTGCGAGAGTGCAGGAACACACCGCGTGTGGTGGTAGCCCTTGTATGTGTACAGTAGTGTCGATGGCTTGCTGACTGGCAGCGATGATTCCATTCTCACCGCAGCCTTTACAGTATATTACTACTAGGTACTTTACAGCATCCCCCCCCTCCGATTGCAGGTGCGGCAATATTACTGCGTACTGGTCGGTGGAGTTGATCAGCAGCACCTCGAACTGATATTACGGAGTAGTGCGTCGGTATTTCCTACTGTACTTGACACAGGCCCATCCATCCGCGCACACTCACTGTATACAACTACAGCAAGTACCGAGTACGGAGTATCGGATAGTACCTGCGGCATTACTACTATACATTAGTACGGAGTTCTCCGTACGTACTCACAGAACTCCGTATGTACATGTACTTACAGCATTAGTTGCTTGCTATTGAGCGTACATGTACACGTACACCTATGTAGTAATAATTAATTACCACACTGGTACCTGCTTGCTACGCTATGGACAAATCAAGTTACAGGTCGCAAAGGGGGACCATTCACCCCGATCCGTTTCTTCTCCTTCGCATCTCGACCTTCCACCTTTCCACCTCTCCACGGCCGCTTCTAGCATCCCCCACGAAGCGAGTGCGACGCACCGCCGAGGAGGCTACAGCATGTCTGCGCCGCGCGATGCCGCCGAGGCAACAACGCCCGCGCCGCCGCCTAAGCCGCGGCTCAAGATCAACGTCAGCCGCTCATCCTCCTTCGTCGGCGACGTCGGCTCGGCACAGTCACCACGTCCGCCCGCCTCGGCCGCTCCCTCGGTGACGCCCAGCGACGGTCCGCGCAAGGTCAAGCTCAAGATCAGCTCGTCGCAGCCGCCCACGCCGGCGGTGGAGAGGACGCCTCTGCCGCAGCTTCCGCCTCCGCCTCCGCCGCTGCTCAAGACCAAGGCAGGACGGCAGCCGAAGCCGAGCCAGAAGCTAGTCGAGAGCAAGAAGCGGCCCATCGACGGTGGCGAAGATGGCGACGAGAACGGAAAGCATGCCAAGCATCCTAAGCATCCCAAGCACGCCAAGTCTCACCCGCCGTCGTCGGCGACCAAGATCAAGATACGGCAGGCCTCGAAGGCGGGGCTGACTCAATTGGTGCTCAAGCCGCGAGGTCGTCCGCCGCATCACCCGCCCGGAGACGGCTACGACTCCGAAGCGAGCGACAGGGAGCTCGACCCGGCCATCGAGGAGCAGTTCATCCTGCGCATGCTCCCCGGCGAGCATTGCGACTACGTCCGGTGGTGCATGGAGAACGGCAAGATGGGCGTGCCCCGGAGCCAGGGCGGCGCCGACATCGCCCTCAAGTTTTTCGACGAGGACTCGCGCCGCGCCGCCGTGACGGTCAAGGGTCAGCCCTTTGCCGCCGTCATGCTCGACCTGCCGACGATCACCGAAGCCATGAAGACGTGGGACAAGAAGTCGCTCATGAAATCGGCCGACATCTGCCAGATGCTCTTCGTTTTCGCCACCATCAAGGACGAGAGCGAGGCAAAGTCGGTGCCGCTGCCGCCCATGATCGACGGCAACTTCAAGTGGCCGCACGGCCTCACCCCGCCCATGCATGACTGCGTCAACCGCCGGTTCGCCAAGACCATCAGCCGCAAGGAGATCGAGGACAAGGAAGCCGAGGTGGAGCGCCTGCTCGCCGAAGACGCCAAGGCGCTCTCGACGA